>NC_065920.1:60235077-60835077 GCF_024586455.1 Bactrocera neohumeralis | reverse complement strand
TATAAAAAAAAAATAAACTTTTTGCTATCTTTAGTATACGCCTTCTTCTTTTTCTTTACTTTATAGCCAAGCTAACAACAGCGCGCTAGTTGTTTCTTCTTTTCGCTATTTGGCGCCATTTCCATATAACAAGTGCAGCCAGGTCATGAAGAAGATCAACTGCTGATCAACACATCAATAAAATAAAGAACTAGCGACGATTAACAGTCAAAGATCTTACTGGCATCATTGGAATATCGGAAGGATCAGTGAAAACCATTTTGAAAGATCATTTGGGCCTAAGAAAAGTGAAAGCACGATTGGTTCCAAAATCACATCGTGCAGTCATTAAACCCGATCGTATAATCACGAAATTGCGTGTGGTATTTAATGCATCTTGCTCCACGTCAAATCATAAAAGCTTAAATGGCGTCTTATATATCGGGCCTACTTTATAGAAAGACCCAGTTATTCTGATCACAAGGTGGCGATTCTCCCGATTTGCTACTGATGCGAATATTCAGAAAATGATTGACAAATACTCGTAGACCCTAGCCATACACAGTCCAAAGAATACAATTTAAAAAGTCCTGCAAGACACAGTAAAAGACTTCGAATTACAAACAGCAACGATCGGCATAAATTGTGCACCGTATCTAGTAAACCGTGCCCTCATGAAGCTAGCCGATGATGTAGAAAAAACACTTTCATTGGCAGCAACAATTCTTCGCCAGTAAATGTATGTGGACGATCTCTTAGCTGGAACGGACCTAATCACAAATTCACGTGATTAACTCATTTCTGCTCTGAAGTCCCAGAGATTCGCTCTGCGAAAATGGACCTCCCATCACACACACATTCTGACACATTATTAGACACGAATCACTCAAACCTTTCTGAATCGAAAAACACAAAAACCCTGGGAATTCGATGGAACTCAGAAAAGGAATAATTTTTCTTCCTCGTGCAATTTTATCAGCCATAACAAAATTGTTTGACCCAGCCGGTTGGGTTAGTACAATAATAATTACGGAAAAAATAATAATGCAACAAATATGGCTAGATAGATAGATAAATCTGACCGGTATTAAAGTCTAAACCACTCACCCTTCATCGGTGCAACAGTTTCTGAAAGGACTATGAAAATATAAACAAAATTGAAATACCCAGATGGACCCCGTTTTCTCCTACAGCCATCATCGAATTCCACGCTTTCTCTGACGCTTCAGAAAAAGCATATACCACAACACTCTATATTAGCGTCTTGGTTGGATATAAAATATGGGCAACTCTCTCAGTGTCAAAAACAAGAGTTGTTCCCATTAAAACCGTATCCCTACCCAGATTGGAACTGTGCGGAGCGGTCCTCCTTGTTGACTCTACTCTATCCCAACTACACCTAACCCAATATAAAAGTTTTTTTTGGACTGACTCCATCTCAGTTCCTGCTTGTTTCAACGTGTTCACACATACCACTCTACCGTGAAATTCAAACCCGTTAAGACGTTTGCGATAACAACCCAAGAAGATATATTCGAAAGGTTTTCCTCAAAAATGCCTGACTAAGGAGATAAGAGACTGACTACTCAAATCACGACGCAACCCCGAAAGAGTTCAAGACAACACGAATGAAGTTAATTATTCAAACCCAAAAAACGCATTTCCGAGAAGAATGTGATGCTTTGATCCGTAAAACCCGAATGAACAAGAAAGGTTCATTATTGACTTTAACTCCGTTAATTTATTATTAACGTCTCTAAAACTGTACTTTCCGACTGCCAATCTGCCGTGAAAGGTATAATTACTGGCTATGAGTCTTGGATCTATACTTACGACTCGGAAACAGACGATCGATTTGCTGAATGTCTTGGCAAAGGTGCGCCGAAGTCGACATAACCACGTCAAAGCAGGTCAAAAATGAAGCTTATGTTGACAGTTTGCTTTGATTATCGAGGTGTGGTGCACACCGAATTCCTACCGACCGGTCCAACTGTCAACAATGAATACTACAAGTATTTGAGTGTTATGCGTCGTTTGCGCGAAGCTATTCGAAAAGAGAGGCCGGAATTATGGGACGACAACTCTTTGTTTTAGCACCACGATAATGCACCGTCGCATATTTCATTGACTCTTCGTGAGTTTTTCGCCAAATTTTCAACCGATATCGTGCCACAAACACCATATTTGCCTAATTTGGCTACGTGATCAACATTGAGAAACCCAAACATTTTCTATACAACGATCTGGTAACAAAAATCAAAACCTGATGGAACCAGCTACCTGGGTGCAAAATTACAAAAGTCATGTGCAAGACGACAGATCGGAAGTACGCAGAATTCCTATTGGCACTCCAACTGGGAGACTGTAGGAACATAATCGGAATACTAACTGGTCTTTGTCTGGTGGCGACACACGCCCGCAGAATGGGGTTGACAGATCGAGAAGACTGCTGGTAATGTCTAGAGCAAGGCACTAGGGAAACAATGAAGCATTTCTTGTGCACTTGTCCCGCATTGGCAAGACTACGTTGTAAGCTTCTGGGGTCACCGCATATGATACACTGGAGGAGGTATCGATAGGTTGAGTAGTTCTCAAGAACACAGTTTCGTTTTAGCACAAGTGTACTGGGGCCAAGTACTTTGAGGGGACGACATAGATTTCGAAGAATAAATAAAGATTTTTAAAATTATGAACAAAGTCTTAATATTTTTTGCTCATGATAGTACATAAGTTTAACTATATAGAATAATATATTTTAAATTTATGAAATATAGTTTCGAAACAAATAATAAATGTAGGCACACATGTTAAAAAACACACACACAAGAGCATGGGAGGAAAATAATATATAACAAGCAACTGTCCTCCTTATTTCCCATTGGACGAAGGGTGGGCGCGACAAAACGAATGTGTGCATGGCGATAATAGCAATTGGATTGAGCGAAAAATAGCAGGTTTGCCAACAAAAGGACAATAGCGCAGACAAATGTGTATGGCATAAGTGTAGAGTATATAAAATAATACCTTTAAGTGAGTGCAGGTGTGAGTGAGGCAAAAGACTGTTGTGCGCATACACACACATACAAATGCAATAAGCAGGCACATACATTACGAACGCATGCCAGCGGGATAAACTACTTAAATGTCGCTTTTATTGCAATTTGCTGTAGAGACTGCATTGACTTTTTAACCCACATGTGACTGAATGTTGCACGCTACACATACGTAGACACATGCGCTTACATATAAAATACTAACTCACTACGCTGACATTTTCCTGTTACTTTATTTCTGCTTTATCAACACACAAAATGTATTTTTAGTTGAGTGGGTAGAAAACGGTGTGAAAATGTCGCATGGAGTGCTGATACGCCACCCCCACTCACTTACACTTGTAGAGTGCTATTATTGCTCGCACTATGCTGCGGGGTGTCTTTAAAAAGCTTGCAATAAAATGTACCAGCTCACTTACATGCCACACACACAGGCATACATACATACTTATAGCACACAAACACATGCTTACATGTGCCGTTGTAATTTCCAGGCAGTATTAGGATAATTGTTCGCTCTTATTTTAGATAAAAGATAATCAAATCATGCAGACAAAGGCGAAGACAAAGCACATGTGTTTTTCCAATGTATGGCGTGTATGTGCGCATGTATGTGTGTTAATGTGTGTAAATGGACAAAGCACTAAATGTAAAACACAACAAGAAGAACGGTTAACTTCGGTTGCACCGAAGCTCGAACACCCTTAACATAGAAAAAGGCTTCCAAACTTGATTTTCATGGTACAGTTTGTATGGCAGCTATATGCTATAGTAATCCGATCTAAAAAATTTTTTCAGCGATTGTAGAGTTGCTTTGATTAATGATTTATGTGAAGCTTCGTGAAGATATCTTCTCAAATAAAAAAGTTTTCCATACAAAAACTTGATTTTCATGGTGCAGTTTGTATGGCAGCTATATGATATAGTAATCCGATCTAAAAATTTTTTTCAGAGATCGTAGCACAGCTTTGTGTAATTATCTATGCGAAGCTTCGTGCGGATATCTCCTCAAATGAAAAAGTTTTCCATACAAAAACTATCGCGCAGTTTGTAGGGCAGCTATATGCTATAGTAATCCGATCTTCAACACTTTTTCGGAGATTAAAGCATTGCTTTGGAGTATGAACTGTGGCAAATTTTGTGAAGATACCTCGTCAAATAAAAAAGTTTTCCATACAAAAACTTGATTTTGTGCGTTCAGTTTGTATGGCAGCTATATGCTATTGTAATCCGATCTTAAAAATTTTTTACAGAGGTTACAGCGTTGCTTCGAATAATGATCTTTGCGAAGCTTCGTGACGATATCTCCACAAATACAAATTTTTTTCATACAGCACCTTGATTTTTATCATTCAGTTTGCAGGATAAGCAAACGGTTATAGCTAACCCGACTATAGTATATATACATATACTTTATAGAATTTTTAACAAACTTAATCTACCCTGTTGAGGGTATAAACAAACACTCTTTATAGTCCGCAGGTGTGGGTGCGTTTCACACACAGGTGGTATTTATAGCACACGACTTACTTGTATATATTATACGTGTGTGTCTGTGCGCTTGTCTGCTGGTTTTTGCACAATTTACAGGGCATTTTATGCAAGCACACTCATATATACCTACAAAATTGTAGACTCATACACTAAATGCTCATAAGGTAGCTGGTTAAGCACTGAAGCGCATAGCTCACAGCTGGTGTGGGCAAATTACATGAAAGCCAAAGCAAAAACAAAAAAGAATTATATAGGTCCATACATACATATCTGAATATATAAATATACATACATAGACTAACATATGTATTAAACTTGGCACGCATGTGCTTTTATTTATTTCGCATGAAACAGATGCAACAGCTCAAGCGTAGCGGCAAGCGCACTTGTGATAACAAAATCAAGCATACTTTTAGGCGTGGACAAATGCTCATAAAATAAGTGTGTGTGCAAAATGGACTCCTTGTATGCTTGCAAATATTTCTAAAATAATGAAGGTAGTTAAGTGGTGTTCTCTTTGTAATTATTTCTGCTCATTTAATTGTTAAAAGGAAGAGTTTTTAAAGCATATATTAAGGAGATATTATTTTTATTGTTACCCATAGGTTTTTCTAAAGTTTTAAACTGCACTACTATTTGCAGTATGCAATTATCAACAAATTCACAGAAAAAAATGCTCAAAAAACACTCGAGGAACAAACTTTACGGTTCGGGAAATCAGAAACCTTTTTATTTGAAATCAAAGTGTGGACTATAACATCTTAAATCAGGCCCAGGGGGTGATAATTTTGGGCAGCAAAATAACTTGCGGATGGGTTAGTAGCAGAGCTTTTGTTCAATAGCTAAACTTGGTATGGTTTTTTTATACCGAAGCTAGTGAAAAACAAACTAATGAATATTATTTCTACAAATTCAACTTACAGTAATGACCACTTTTAAACTCATATTCCGTCTATCACTAATAAAACAAGATCAAGATGATTTCCATTCATAAGAGTGTTTTTGTCAAAGTAGTGCTCACCATATGTAGTGCACTTATGCCAACGATTTTCCAGTCCTCCAAACACTTTTCATAAGCACTTTTTGGGATGATCTTCAGCACCTTCTGCGAATTTTGCTTTATCTCTTCGATCGACTGAAAACGGGTTCCGCGAAGCGGCAATTTCAGTGAGTGGAACAAGAAAAAATCACATGGAGCAAAATCTGGTGAATACGATGTTTCATCGATGGCATTTATTACATGTTTGGCTTTAAAAAAAAAAACAAAAAACTCGGGACGAGTCGACCAAGAACGCGTTTCATACCCAAAATGCTCACGAAAATCATTCGAACGGACTTGCGAGTTCTATTGCCATCTCTCTAACACTTGCCTGACGATTTGCAAGCACCATACTCTTCACTTTTTCTTTTTTTCATCAGCTGAAGAAGCCGAAGATCATACAGAACGAGGCATGTCTACAACGACCTCCTGATCGTCTCTGAAGGCTTTGTACTACTCGTAGGCTTCTGTTTTTGAAGAACCTGAATCAACATAAGACTTTTCCAATATTCGAAACGATTCCGCACTTGAAATTTGGTTAGAAATACATAATTTGAAATAAATTCTTTGTTCGATATTTTTATTTATTGTAAAAATCGCAACACACTACTGGGGTTTACCGACTTAAGGGGTAGGGTAATATTTCTTAAAAAAAAATTTTTTTGTTTTGCATTTTCTGTTCCCTTATACCCTTAGACTTAATGTAGAAACCCACTTTACCATTGGAAGGTTTCGAAAAAGGCCCAAAAATTATAATACCGCTCGACGTTCGGAGCGCTTGGAGTGCACACCTGGCACTTTAAACGCGTTTTTCTCAAAACACACTTTTTTAAACTGGCGGACATGATTCCGGTCGAACTATTCAACTGATTTGCTTACTTTTTTTTTAAATGTTCACAAAATATCTGGCTATCTAGATTCATAATTTCATATAATTTATTGACAATGTTATGGCAAAATTTATGTAAAAAAACATGGGGAAAAATTAAAAAAAAAAAAATTCGTTAAGTACTCTACATTTATTAACGTTTTTTCATGATTCTAGTAGGGACGATAACCATTCACGTACTTTTTAAGAATAAATTGAGTTTTTGTGTTTCAGATGATCCAAACATGAGAAATCGTGTCCGCCAGTGAAAAAACGCATCTCATTCACCCAGCCATTTCTCCGACAGATGTCATAAAAAAATCCCGAAAAAATGTCTTTATACACTTCACGATATACATCATGATATGTGAAAAAAGTACGATAGTAGAATAAAAAATTCAAAAAACAATGGACAAAATTTATGTAAAAACAGATTATGAAAAAAATGTATACACAAGGCGAATTCCAAAAAAACGCATCTTAAACAGGACTTTTTGCGATATACCTCATGTTTATATGTGAAAAGTTCCCACTGGTGGCGCCATCTATATGCCGACTGGTGCGTTAGAATCTGCTATCTATATCGATTGTCCAGTGAGAATTTCATGACATTTCATTGATTGGAACTGTAGTTATTGCATTTAAGTGTCAGTATGTTTGTGTTATCAGTGCGAAAATGAGCTTCGAACAAAGAGCCAACATTAATTTTTTTTTTTTTTTTAATTGGTAAAATTTCTACCGAAACGTTTCAATTGATGAAACAAGTTTATGGCGATGATTGCCTATCCCGTAGCAGAGTGCACGAGTGGTTTAAACGTTTCCAAAGCGGTCCTGAGGACATAACTGACAATCAACATGTGAGCCAATCAAAATCCGTCATAACCGGAAATTACATCGAATTCATCGAAAATCAGTCGAAATCATCATTGAAATTCATGGAAATAGAATTGAACATCTCCAAAACATTGATTTATCGCATTTTGACCGAAAATTTGAGCTTACGAAAGGTGAGTGCACGGTTGGTTCCGCACAAATTGACTGACGACCAAAAATTGCTCAGAATCCAACATTCGATTCGACGCTTGTGACCGATTATTTGACCAAAAATCACATTTTAACCATTAACCACTCCCCGTATTCACCTGATATGGCACCGTGCGACTTCTACCTTTTCGGAAAAATGCATTTGCTCATGAAAGGAAAGCGTTATGCAGACGTAGAGGTCATTCAAAAGGCTTGCACCGGCATACTGGCGGCCATACCAGCCAACGAGCTAAAACACTCTTTCGACATGCTTTTGGACCCTGCAATAAGCTGCATTGAAGCAGAAGGAGACTATTTTGAATAAAATAAATTGACTTTGCCGAAAAAACCATTTTTTTTTTTCAAACAACAAAAATTCAAAATTAAAATGAAGATGTTCTTAATCAATTAAAGAGATTGTTTAATATTGTCAAAAAACAATTTCTTTTGGCTTTACTTTGCCTTCATATAATATAATCTAAGATAAATTGCAAGAAATTAGCTAATATTGAAAATGCCTTCATATCAAAGCGCCTAAATGCACTGAAAGCAACTGGAGGCAACTGCAACCAACTTCAAGTGTACACTCATGAAATATTAGCTGCCCATACTTCGCTTGCTTTAGCTCGTGTGCTCTCCTAACGAATTAATCAAAACGCATAAGTTCATTTAAGTACTCTTCATGTCGTTTATGCGCCTAGAAGTATGCACTTAAAACCCTACGCACTTCGCAAATTCAAGCGGCGCTTGAGGTAAATAAAAATTATATATTTCATTAATTTTTATGTTAACATAAAGTTATAACGATTTGGCAGCGGCAAAACAGTTCCAACATTTTTTGAGGGTTGTGCGGTGGGCGCGTTGCCACAGTAATGAATATTTTTACTTTTTTATACCCTAAACGGGTATGTTTAGGTAAATTAAGTTTGCCATAATGTTTGCAATACGCAACAGGAAACGTTAGATACCCAACACAAAATATATATACGATATAAATGATCAGCGTGGCGTGTTCAGCGGATTTAGGCATGTCCGTCTGTGTGTCTACCTGCGAATTATATAGCTCAGTTTTTGAGCTAACGCTATAAAATTTTGTATATGTTTTTTTTTCTTCCCAAACTTCTGCTTATTTGGCGGCACCGATATCAGATTACTATAGCATATACATTGCTGTCATTCGAACTGTAGGACCAAAATTAAGTTCTTCTGGGAAAAATGTTTTTATTTGACAAGTTAACTTAACGAAATTCGGCATATAGTATTCTTTAAGGCAACGTTACATTATCTGAAGAATTTTTTAAAATCAAACCACTATAACATATAGCTGCCATGCAAACTGAACAATCAAAGTCAAGTTCTTGTTAGAAAAACTCTTTTATTTGACAAGTTAACTTCACGAAATTCGGCATTTACTATTTTGGAAGACAACGCTAAAACATCTGAAGAAATTCTTAAGATCGGACCACTATAGCATATAGCTGTCATACAAACTGTACGATCAAAGCTAAGTTCTTGTAGGAAAAACTTTTTTATTTGCCAAAATATCTTTACGAAATTCGGCATATACCACTTTCCAAGGTAACGCTACAATATCTACAGAAATTTTATAGATCGGACCACTATAGCATATAGCTGCCATATAAATTGATTTATCAAAATCAAATGCTTGTATGAAAAACTCTTTAATTTGACAAGATATCTTCACGAAATACGGCACATACTATTTTCGAACTATAATATCTATAACATCTGAAGAAAATTTCCAGATCGGAGCACTATAGCATATAGCTGCCATGTAAACTGAATAATCAAAATCAAGTTCCTGTAAGAAAACTTTAACCAGTGAAGGGTATTATAGCTTCGGCAGCCGATTAACGGTTTTTCATATTTTTTGTTTTGTTCCTTTTCTGTTTTTTAACTTTTTTACTGCTTTCCATTATATTGCCTTACCTGCTAAGCGGTGGTGGTGTGCCGTCAACATGTCATTATTTTAAATTAATGCGCGACATCATGATTGAGTTGATGACATATAGGTAAATGCAGATGTGACATGCTTTTGTATGTGTAGGTGTAATATGATATGTATGGGTAACTTGTATGTGTAACATAGTATATGTATGTCTATAAAATATGGTTTTTTCTTTCAAAAGCAGACTTTTTATTTCCCGTCGTCATTTTCATTAAGCTTTCTGTTGCTTTTCATAAACATATGCGGCTTAATTTTTAATATTCTTAAACATTTTGATAACTTTTTTTTATAAATCACATCATTAACTCAACAAGCCGCTGCATCTGTAGCCGCTTAGCGCAATTTATGTGCGCTTATGAGTTCCTTAAACGCTCGTAATACTTTAACGAATGCGTCTAAGGTACAAAAGAGCACCTACAAAGCCTGCTAAAACACATATTGACATATATATGTATATGTGTTATGTTTCCTTGAATCTGGTCTGCCTACCTGCTACTACAAATATATACACATACGCGTGCTCTGGGTCACACTTAAATAACATTATGATTATTACTTTTTATATGCCTCTGTGCCAACATAAATTGATTTTGCTTTAGTAAAAATGTTTTATATTTTCATTCATTCAATAACTCGTATAATTTGAAGCGCGCCAGGCACGCCACATTGCTAACGGATTTCATTGCACATTGCCGTTACCTTGCTTTGTTTCTAGCGCGCTGCTGCTGCTGCTGCTTGAAGAATTACCCATGTGGTCATTATTATTTTTATATCCGCTTTAAAGGAGGCAGCAACAGCCAGACACACGTACATAATCATATATCCTCCACATGTACATTACGGTCATGCCCACGCAATACCTTTGTGCCTTTCCGTTATGCTACCTACTTCGTACACATACATATTTTTTATGACTGATTTAAAAAGTCATTCGCTCTCGTTTACCTCCAGTTGAAATCATATGATACGCGCACATAGTCATAACTTCGTTATATGTTTGCCTTCTGGGCATTGGCCAACGAAAACATAAATTTAGTGTCAGCTTTTCACACGCGCCCACCTGCTTCTACACACACACACACACATATCTATCTACAAACTCATATACGCTACTGTTTGTGTCTGCCCTCATACCTCTCTCTCTGCTTCTTTCTCTCTGTCTCCATTTCATTGCTCGCTCTCTAACGTTGCGATCTTATTTTTTTTACTTTCGGTTATTTCTTTCCGATGATTGCTTTTGTGCTTTCGATTTAATCTGTTTACATTCATAAAAGCTATATGAAATTTAATTTTGTATTGTCAATGAGATTTTGTTATTGCGAATTTCCTTATTTTTTACGGTTTCGTTTTGCTTTGTTTGCGTAATATAACCCATCAACAGTTCAGCGCTTAATATGCCACCCCTCGCCTTTAGTGTGTTATTAAGTGCTGGTGTGCTGGTGAGTAAAATTGAAATAACTTTATTTCGAATTGACGATTATTGGCTTCTCGATGGGCGTACTTTGGTCAAGTGGATTCTAAAATAACTTAATTTGAGTTGTTTTTGTTTTTATTTTAAGAAAAAATATTCAGTGGTTGAACTCGAAACATTTGCTAAATCAGTAGTATTCGAAGTTCAATAAATCATTTATGTTTTCACTTTTTTAAGCCTAAATTTTTTTTTATATAATTATATATTGTGACAAAAAGACAACCGTAAATTGTAATTAAATTCCCCGGGTAAATGATATTAAAAAAAATGTCATTTGCTAAGTTGGTAAGATTGTTCTTCATTACTATGCCAAATATGAGCGCGATCTGTCAACTAATTTGTTTACAGCAGCTGCTTAAGGGGGTATTCTGGTTTAGAAATTCGAAAAAAAATCGATTTTTTTTGCATATTTTTATAGTGTGAACCGTCAAGAAAATTTCCCTAACAGGATTTTTCGAAATTGAAATTATTTTTCGAGTTACAGCTCATTTTGTGACTCCGACTCCGACTGCGCGCGACTAGTTCTCAAACTTTACACTCAGTTTTCTCATAATAATTTTTCTAGAAACGGTGTGCATGATATCTCAAGTTCTACTCAACCGATTCACATGAAATTTTACACAGAGCTTTCTTATACATTATAGTATCGCACTACGAAGAGCTTTCCAAAGAATTTTTTTTATTTTATTTTTAAAAAATTCCGAACCACAAAAACATAGGTAAAATAGGAAACTTTTTTTTCAAACCTCCACCATTTCGTAAAAATTTTTTTTTTTCAAAAACGTTTCGTAGTGCGATAACTACACTTTTACTCTTCACGGATTTCGCATAAATTTTCATTTTAGGTAACGGAAAGAATTTATATCCTGCGCACCAGGACAAGCCATTGTTTCATCAGTCTCTAATTCGCCGACCTACAGTTTTTTTAATTTAATTGTTTTTCTTATATTATTTATGTTTTGTATTCTTAGAATATCAACAATAAGCATGTAAAAAAGTGGATAGTCAAAATAATTTTTGATTTTTTTTTATCGCGTCAAAAAAATACCTAAAATTCGGGCTTCTAAACCAGAATACCCCCTTAGGTCGGTACATCTCAGCAGTGCGTTGCGATTTTTACAAAGGATAAAAATGTCGAACAAAGAATTTGTCTCAAATTTTGCATTTCTAACCAAATTTCGTGAGCAGAGTCGCAGCGAATGTTGGAAAAGGCCTACGGTGATTCAGTTTTATCATAAACACAAGCCTACGAGTGGTACAATATCATCTCGTTGTGGACGAACTTCGACCACTTCGACTGTTCAGCCGATCGAGGAAATAAAACAGAATTCGCTGAAGTGCCTAAAGGGCATCCCAAAAAGTGCCTATGAAAAGGCGTTAAAATAGATATTGTTGAATAGTTAAATATTTTGCGTTTAATTCACAAATTCCGTGTACTTTTTTGTCATAGTGAACAAGTATTACAACTCAGTCCAATCTTCTATGAATTAGCCTAATCGCCTTTTCAAACAGCCAAATTCATTTAGTACATTAAGATTATAATTGAGAAACCATTTTTGCCTTTCATACTCATACTGGCTACTCGATTAAAAATAGGCTCAATTAACGATCAAGCGTTAAGCATTTTATTTGCTGTTTATTAGAAGTTGGTGAAACGGAAAAAAATTATATACTATATGTATAATGTTATGTATATATAAATATTAATAATATTCAACTATTACAATCTAGTTTCGATTGTGCACTGGCTTTATTTACAGAAAGAGGAAAAGCGAAACTCTTCAATATTACATTATTTGCAAAGACAACAGTTCTTCACCAGTTGATTGCTATTTTAACAATGAACACAACCAAATTTTGAGCCTGGACAAGAACCCGCAGAATTTCATTTCAGTTTCAACTCGATTTATATTCGTTTAAGAATTAATGTAGTAAATTATAAATTTTATTTGCATGGTGAACCGATCTAAATTAGCGCTTTAATCGAGCAAAGTTCGACTAATTGATCAATTAACACCAGTGCGAAAAGGCTATAAATAGAATTAACTCTAGTTTTTGTTGAGTCAAATGGAACCGAAGTCTTTTTAATTATATTAAATGGTAACGATATTTAATGAGCTTAATTATTGTCAAATATATTTGAACGAGCGAACTTCAATAAAATTGAATCTGAGTAAAAAGAAAATATATATATATATATATAATTTATTAAAAGGCCAATATATTGTGTGGTATCAGGAGTAAAATTGGAATCAACTAGATAGGAGGATAGCGTTCAAAGAACTTCATTTTTTTCCAGAGATGAAATGTTACTTTTACATTTCAGTAAAATACTGGGCAAACAAATGAAGTGGACTAATTGAAAAAAATACTATTTGCCACAAAAAATTTAAATTAATTATTGGCTTAATCCTCTGATTCTACAGAAGTTGCTTATTTGATGGAACCACCAAAATCGGACCACTGTAGCTTATAACTGCCACACCCAATTAATTAAACGTACACAAAACTAAAATGGAAAACTGTCAGCTAAGCGGCAGCTCTATAAATCTTTTAGGCGTCAGTCAGTCCTTACAATATAGGAGACTTAAATGTCTTATTCTCTCCCATGAAGTAATACTTAGTCCAGTGGCTCCGTACGAGAGACATAGAGACATGAGATGGGAGTAGTATAGGTTTAGCTTATTAAAGTTCCGCACTCCGGCTTTCGATGCTATCTCCTACTATAAAAACAAAAAAAAATCTATCTAAATATCACTTTAACTGAAATTATATATTATATAAATATATACCAACACACACATACATATATAAGAAGATCAAAGGACACCTTGAAAGCCTTGTGAGCGCTTTGTTTCATATGAAATACTGAAGAGTCATGGTAGTTATATGAGTTACGTATGTCTACAAAGGTAGCTCATTAACACGAAACGACCAAAGCAAACACTGCGCTAATTGTCGTCTAATGTCAAAGTCAACTTGCAATAGAGCGCTAGCGAAATACATGCAGGACAATTATCTGTACAACTTAGCCTACTTGTATGTGTAGGTAATTATTTAACGATTTCAAGCGAGTATACTAAACACATCCTTTCGGCGTTTAAAACGAAAATGTCATAAACCTGAACATCGAATACAGCGTTGTATTGGGTGATCCAATTAGAGGTAATTATTTCAACAGCCTTTTTTAACAGATCATGGTGCTGGGATTGATCCTAGAAAATCCGACGTTTTCGAGACAAATTTTGTTCAGCGATGAGGCACATTTCGGGCTCAATGGGTATGTAAACAACACAATTGCCGTATTTGAAACGAAACAACCTGAAGAGATTCAAAAGCTGAAATTTTATCCAGAAAAATTAACGGTTTGCTGTGGTTGGTGAGCCGGTAGAATCATCGGTCCATATTTCTTCAAAAAATCATGCCGGTGAGAACGTCACAGTCAATGCCGACCTTTGTCGTGCCATGACAACCAACTATTTGATGCCTGAAATTAAAGCTAGTGATATCAGCGAGATTTAGTTTCAATAAGACGGCGCAACTTCCTATACATCGGATCAATCAATGGATTTATTGAGAGAACACTTCGGTGAGTAAACAATTTCACGTTTCGAACTCGTCGATTGGTCACCAAAATCGTGTGATATGGCCTCGTTAGACTTTTCCTGTGGGGATATGTAAAGTCTCAAGTCTATGCGGAACATCCCGCTTCGATTATTGCCTTGAAACACAACCTCACGCCTGTCATTCGGCAGTTACCAGTCGAAATGCTCGAACGAGTCATCGAAAATTGGACTCAACGGATGGACCATCTGAGACGTAGCCGCGGCCAACATTTTCAAGAGATAATCTTCAAAAAATAAATGCTAAGAAATGCTCCATCGAATGATAATACATAATCTCCACTAAATTTGAAATGTCTGTGTTTTTTCTTAAAAAAAAATAGATAATCTCCAAATGGATCACACTTTATTATTAGTAGTGAGAGCTATAAATTGTAAATATCTTACTTAAACTAGTTATGAAATTTAAATTTTTACTTTCCAGGTGTGCAACCAGCCAATAACACTAACCCCTAAATTGCCCACCGACTTCTCTAAGAATTTTTTCAACCACACACCAACAGCGTTGCAATCCATCTTCACCAGTCACACACGTCATCTACATTATTATAATATTATATTTTACAAGATTATTATCCGTTGTCGGCTCTAAAGCCAGCACATTGTCAAGGAAATCACTAGTTTGCTGCCTATCAAGTCAAAAAGAAATTAAAAACCTTATTTATTATTTTTTTTTGGTTTTACCATTACAACCCTCTTTCTACTATTGTGCGCTTTCTTTCTGGTATATTAACTGTTGATTGCATGTGTATTTGTCATTGTTTGCAAAATTTGTGTTTTCTTTTTTCTTAGCATGGCTAAATTGCCTCGACTTTTTACTGTGTGTCATTGGCGATGAGTGATGGCTGCGGTTGCACTCAGTGCTGAGTCATGGGGTCTCGGTGTTTTTATTGTTATTGATACTATATGCGAGTAATATGCTTTCATAAATGTCGAGGGTGTGGGTGTATGTGTGTATGGAAGCCCATTTACGAAGGTGCTTAGCAAAATGGTGGTTTTGCATATTTTATGAGAATTTAAATTGATAGGGAAATATGTATGTGCATATAACTGTAGGTGTAGAAAAATATATTTTTGTGTTAAGTAATTATTTGAATTGGTTTGTTAGAATTTAGATTTTTTTCTGCAACTTTTATTGAAAATACATTGGAAAAACTGTAAATTATATTATTAATTATTAAAAAAAAAATTATATACATATATATAAGTGTATATGTATGTATATATATTCACATACCGAAAATAAGAACAAAAAAGTTCAAAAACGCAAATTTTCAAACAAAAAAATATATATATTATCTAATAATAGATCTGTTTGGGAGCTTTTTAGAATGGCATTTGATGAATTCAATAATAAGGACTTTATTCGAAAAGTTTATGAAGCACGGACAATACTCGTCTGGTATTGAATCAAAGCAGATTTTCGAAACTAATTTATCCTCTTTTCAAAACTAGCCTCCAAAAAGGAAAGCCGATTATGGGGGGCTTTATTCGAAAAGGTTATGAACCTTCAACAACACGCACCTGGGCATTGAATCAAATCAGATTTTCGAAAATAGCTTCCAAAATAGAAATATTTCCTTTTTTATGTTTACCTTTTACAAGCTTCAGTATAAAATAGAATATAAAAGTTAAAAAATCATTAAAGAATTGATATCATCCACCTTTTCCTCTTATTTTCATAGTGCATAATGTTTTCGACTAAGCTTGTAAAACAAATGGTATATCAACGGACGGATTTAAAAACAAAAAGTAAATTTCTTTTTGAAGATCTGACTTTGATACCATGATAAATTATGTTAATACTTTTAATTATTTCATTTTCTAACTATAAGTAATTCTAAAGTCGTCTAAAAAGCGAACTTCGAAAGTAAATATTTCAAAAAGATTTAATTCGAACTTTGAAAATTATTTTTTCTGACTTCGAAAAAATAGAAATTTGAAAGTAAACATTTCAAAAGACCTAAATTCGAAATTCGAAATTATATATTTAAAAAGGCTAAATTCGAACATCGAAAGGAAATATTTCAAAAAGCTTTAATTCGAACATCGAGAGCAAATATTTTAAAAGCCTAAATTCGAACTTTGAAAGTTAATATTTCGAACTTCGAAAAAATTCGAACTTCAAAAGTAAATATTTTAAAAATGCCAAAATTCGAAATTCGAAAGTAGATATTTCAAAAGGACAAAATTCGAACTTCGAAAGTTAGTCTTTCAAAAACCCTAAATTCTAACTTAGGAAGTTTATATTTCTGACTTCGAAAAAATTTCACGACACATAAGTTATTTAGTACTGGACTTTAATCTTAATTGAGCTAACGAACAGATTTAGTGCTTTATTATTCCTTCTGATTGGTATCTACGAATCAAAAGACATACCTAGCTGCTAACAGTAGAAAAGTGTTCGTGTCGGCATAACCGAGTCAGCTAGCAAAAGCATATGAATCTAACTTAAGCCCCTAGTAAACCTCATGTTGCCACGACACGTTCTGCAGGGCCAATTGCCAAAATCACCGATAAAATAATGGAGTTCGTCGTATTTCCATAAGGGAATGACTGCTAAATCGCAAAAATGTCAATTCATTTATGAAGCGGATGGTTACTGGTAATCAAAAGAGGACTAAAGACATAGTCAAGCGAACACGAGTGTGGTCGAATCGCTTTGAAAAATCGTATCCTACGAGTTACTCCCCTCCGTTTTGGACTCTTAGTTCAGACCGGCACTGTCCACAAATGGACCGTAAGAAAAAAGTAATAGTTTACAAGTGACCAATGGAACAACGTTCTAACAGGACAACGCCAGGTCACCGAAATCGCGAGTTACTCACCAGAAACTCCGGGAGCTTGGTTAGGAGGTTCTTATGTATCTATACTATAGACCATATCTGGCCCCAATTGACTGCTACCATTTGTGGTGTAACAGGTCAATCGACCTGTTAATAAAATACTGCCTTTTCAGGGGAAAAATACCAGAAAGCAGAAACTTGACTTGATGACGAGTTTCCGGAAAGTGCTCTAGCAATTATCAATGATTGTTGTTCGAGATAACAAGCACTCTAAAGATATCACCTGAATATGTGCATCACATCATTCATGAATATTTGAGTATGAGAAATCTGGCACTCAGAGATATCACCTTATGTGCATCACATCATTCATGAATATTTCAGTATGAGAAATCTGGCTACATCATTTCACTTCGAATTATAATCGACAGTCAGCCGAGTGGACTGCATATAATGAATTTGCTACAAAGCGTCGAAAAACGCTACAGTCGGCTGGCAACGTTCTGGCACCTGTACTTTGGGACTACCTTGAAACAGAAAGGACCTGTTACATAGCGTTATTGGACCGTTTGAAAGACGAAATAGCTGAAATACAGCCGCATTTGAAGAAAAAGCAAGTGCCGTTTCACTTGGTGAACTCACCGTGTCACAAGTTAGTGAAAACGACAGTCGGGTCTACGTAACCGGTACGTACCCGTATTTTTATCCGGCCAAGGTCTCTCAAATCGGCAGTATTTCGCCAAATTACTTCAGAAATGTTTTCTGTCGCAACAATAACAACAAAAACCGAATTTCTATCAGGGTGACAATACATATATTATCTTTCTGGTTTAGCTTGTGGAGGAGAAGTCGGTTGAAACTTGTTTTGAAGTAAAGTACTACACTGAAAGCTCTGTGCCCCTGTCTAAACTACATTAATATAATTATAAACTTGCTTACTTGTATTTTTAACTTTTCATTATTTAGTCATTATACCAAACATCAAAACATAATTTGATAAATTTTATTTAAGTTAGTTCAACTGCATCAAATCGCGCATAATAGAAATAGAAATCCACCAGGTAATGTTTGTAGAAATAATAAGCGTCTAATTAAAAGAGAAACCTCAAAAAACATGCAACTAAAACTCAACTCCACAGACAGAAGACTAACAAAGTCGGGAGTGTATAAACGAACGAACTGTATTAAAAAATAGTGGTCGACAAGTATATATGGTATATATACAAGTATAACGCTGTGCGTGCATAAAATTCATTTGTTCTCTCGCAATTACCGACTTTTAAAGGCAAAACTTTTTATCTGAATTGTTTTTTTCAATTTATTAACTTTTATGCGGGCACACAGCGTTGCCACACTATCGCTGATTATACAGCACACTTGTAGCTGGAAACAATAACTACACCCAAGGCATCACACACATACATACATAAGCTTATAAAAGCCATCATTTATTCCTTCATTTGCTTCTCATTCATATAATCACTTGAAATGTTTGTTGACTGACACATGACCAGTCAAACTTTTGCCATCAACCAACCCGCGCTTGCCACCTTTTCGCTGCAAACCCTGAAGCAGTCGCTGGTTTTTGCAAAAACCAGAAAAACCGAAGAGCAACCAACGGTAAAGGTGCGCAATTTGCGGTGTAATTAAAATCAACACTGTGGCAAGGTGTATGCACACATACTTACACACACACTTAAAATATACTAAAAATCGTATATGAGCATTTATCAGCAGCGCAGTCAACGCTGTTGAAATGTGATATTAGTGGCGTCTGCCGCACGAAGCACGCTTACGGAGCTGTCGTACGAGCGCTTGAGTCAACTTTGACCGACACAAAATCGCTATGAAAATCACTCGAATGTCAATAAGAGTGTTAGTTGAAGTCAATTGCTCTTTCAATTCTGGCTCGCACTTCTTGTGCAGCTTCTATATTTGATCTTCTTCGCACATAATGAGTAAAGTTTTGGCGCGGAGAAGTTGAAATGTGCGAGATTTGAATGGCTCTTTTGGAGGTTAGAGTGGAATATGCAATAAAGGAGTGATATTAGCACCAGCAGGCTTCAAAATCAAGCGCAAAACACTGCAGCTCTTTAAACATTGGATTTAAGAAAAATATTTATTTAGTAAAGAGATCTAAGGATGTTGAAATATTCACATAAGAACAACCAAATGCTTCGGGTAGTGCAAAATTCACTCGCAAATGATGAAAGCAATTCATTAATAAATTCAAATTAAATGGAAGCTGTAAATTTATATTTCATTAAGCCTAATTTCCAACAAGAATAAAATTTACTTTCGACTGCACCAACCATAATACCCATCAAAGATTCATCTTCAAAGCACAAAAGCGTATAGAAAGTTATCATGATTCTGATCTATCAGTTTATATTGCAACAATATGATAATATGGTCCGCACTCAACTATATGTTCGGAGATTGTAGTGTTGCCCTTGTCAATACATTAAGCCAAATTTCGGCTTGTGAAAAAAAAGTTCTTCACACAAAGCCATTATTTTGACCGATCGGTTTGTATGCCAGCTATATGCTAAAGTGGTCCGATCTGAATATTGCATTAGAATATTGTAGCACTGTTTTGGACAATAATCCATGCCAAATTCCGGGAAGATACCTTTTGAAGTAACAAAGTTGTCCTCACAAAAATTTTATTATGACCGCCTAGTTTGTATGGCAGCTATATCTTATAGTGGTCCGATATCGGCAGTTCCGACAAGTCACCCACTTCATGGCGAGAAAAGGATGCGTGCACAATTTCATATCGATATCTCAAGAACTGAGGAACCAGTTCGCGCATATACCGGACAGTTGGTCTTCAGATATATAAAGATGTAGTCTAATGATTCTCTCGATGCTACAAGTCACTCACCATCCCCGTCCTGCTATATGGTGCAGAGGAATAGACGATGACAACCTCTGATGAGTCTGCGTTAGGAGTTTTCGAGAGAACGCGAGATATACGTTTTACTAAAGACGGGTGCTCCAAGTGGAAGTACTTTTTTCAACAGCCTTTTTCTAAGACATCACGCGTGAAAATTCACGTTATGTATAGAATGTGTGTCGCACGTTTCGCTCAACTTTTGGTCAACATAATCGGTCTACAGAGGGCTCTCGATTCAAAATTGATGCCGGTAAGAACGTAACCGCAATAGCGACCGTGATGACTGATAATTTCACGTTTTGGGCCGGTCGAGTGGCCACCAAAATCGTATGATATCACACCGTGAGACTTTTTTCTGTGGGGTATATGTAAAGTCTAAAATCTATGTGGACAGTTACCAGTCGAAATGTTCGCACGATTCTTCGAAAATTGGATTCAACGGATGAACCATCTAAGACTTTTCTCTCTAAGAATTTTCTGTGTTTTTGCTTAAAAAAGTAGGGAACCTCGAAATGAATCACGCTTTATTACAAAATAATGGATTTCGTTTTATTGAACCTAATGTATTTCTTTATTCTTACCTTGAAGTCTGTTGATCGTGTGTTTTAGCCACACTTGCTGCTAATTCGTTGATTGAATAACGAGTTCTTATGCTATTAAATCAGTACGCTGAAATAAAAATGGAAATAATTAAGATTAGTAGTCATTTATATAGAATATTTATAATAGAAAATTAAATAGGAGATTTTCGACCGTACAAGAAGCACATATAAGATTGATATATATAGGCTATTTATGGTATTTCTCAAAATACTGTTAAAAGTCTTATATTTACTTCATAATTTTAAAATTAACAGAATCATTAAGACTTTCTGAATAGCAGATTTTCAAACGTGAGACCTACATAATAGCCTTATGGCTACTTTATAGCTAACTTTGGTTTTCTAAGTAATAGTTTGAGTAATAGTTACTTTGAAGGTGATACCCCAAAGTCATTTTTAAATAAGCTTCGACATTCTCAAGATTAATTAGAGTAAAATCTGTCTTTGAGTCTTTAAAGAGAAATGTTTAATTGTTAGCAAACTTAAGTTAGAAAGGAGGAAGAATACCAAGATAATTCCAATAGTAATTTAAGAAGAAACTCATGGATTGGGATTTCTCTTAAAAATGTTGTCATATTGTATGGCTTTCACAAATATATTACTGGATAAATGAGCCTCATCCCCGACTTTAACATACACACCACACTAGCACACAATATCGACTCAGACTCACAACACTGATACGCAATTTTTACCACACTCACCATATGACCACTTACAATGCTCAGTATACACTACTCACGAGAGTACCACTCATCGACAAGTACACCAACCACAATCACACCACTTGATTCCACATGCATAATGGAATAAAAGGACAGATGGGGGATTCCTCATACATTCAATAACAACAGCGATTTGCCACATGTTTTCGCGATCATATCACGTCCCGAGTGACTGGAATATCTCTCTTATTTTTTCGTTTACCAAATTGTAAAATACCTCTTTTTTAAAGAAAATTCTATACATATGTATAAACTCTTTTTTTTTTTTGTAATAACTACGAAGCTGAAGTGAAAAAGGTGAATGCGCGCTAATACAATGACGATATTTTTAACCTGTTCTTCATAATACTATTAAAAGTAAATAAGTCAGGTTCTATAACCGTAAAACAACTAACTATGTAATTCTCAATAACCACTTGTGAGATTATTTACAAGGACAAAAATCAGCTGTGGAGAGTTAAGCAAACAAACTATCAAAATTTTTCCAACAGAAGCCAACAAATGAATCAATATTACATAATATTTAACCTTCAGGGATTTGTTTTACATACACGCACTGCATAAATAAATTTTCATTTCGATAGATAAAACTGGTTATTAACGTAAGTATTACCCACTTTAGCGATTTACGAAATTCTAATGTATTTTTAAGTAGCCTGTCATAATGACAATAGAATAGTAATAATAGAAAGTCAACTATAATTTCTCATTACACCTGAATAATTTACAGAGACCCCGCGCTTTATTTAAATAGCCTCTCACAGAACATATAAATAATAATTATAATGATAGGAAAAATACTAACCAAAATAATGATGAATATATTAAGAGCTTGTGTACTTAATAATGCTGACTTGGTAATTTGTAGGCTAACGAAGATTAGAAATAGGTTTAAGTACTGCTCACTTTTCTCATACTTTGTGTCGCGAGAACACCCACGTTTGACCATCCTTATAAATAATTAATAATATTACAGAAGTCACATGCCCTCCAAATTACCAAATCATCAGTTAATAACCTAATTACAGTGACCGTAATAAGTATGACACGAGTCTTTCGACTGCTTTTCGGCATATTATGTGGGCTATAATAAAATCTAGACAGACATAAAAATTAAGATTTTCCTGCACAGATTACTTAATCACCCACATTATTTAGCCGTAGACATGTGGGCGTTGAAAATTAATCACTCTGAAGTGAAATGAACAAACTGTTTCATAGTTTAGTAGAAGTAAGGTTGTTTTTTGTTCAAGTAAGTAAAATAAATAATAATTATGCTTACTCATTTGAGACATAATAACGGTTAGAATCCACAAATATGAGTATATAACCGGTTAGCAGCAATAACTGTAGAGCTAACGCAGGAGTTCAAAAGAACATGTAGCTTCAGTAGCTAGCCGATGAGATAGGATTTTTATCCTAATACAACAATTGTATGTATAATATTTATAATTGAAATCTTTTGAGTAATCGACAGTATTATGCTATAACTAAAATTTGACCTGGGCAGCCATTTAAATACAAATTTAATTGCCGCCTTCAAATTAAGCTCCTGAGTCAATATAAACATTAAAAAGCTTGGTGGGTATGGCCTCATTGTTTTCAGCGATTTTTGTATTTTTTGGTTTTCAGTTTTTTAGCGCCATTCGCTAGATTACTTGACAATTTCGGCATCATATTCATAAGGCCTTGTCGCCAGCAACAATGGGTTTGAAGAATGTACGGTCTTCAGCTATGCTGTCAAGCATCTCTTTTCTGAGCTCCACTCAAAGTCGAGTCCAAAGATTCAGGAGTATATAGGTTTCATATCAAAACATTAACCACAATGTATTGAATCGATCCTTAAAAGAAGTTAAGATCCACCCTTCATTTTCAAAACATTAAGTCTGTTGAATCGATTCCTAAAATATAAAATGTTGAGCTCCTCTGCTACCTCTCTGATGCCATGCAATACTATTTGTTTAAGTTTTACGAAGATATCACTACTACTACTAAAGCCCTTCTGTTCGTGATAAAGTAGACTCCCCAAAACACTTCTGCACCATTTTCAACAATCAAAATTTATAAGAACATAAAAACTTTGTTCCAATCTAAAAGAGACTTCGTATCCCTTCGGTTTTCCAATCAAAAATTTAAAGATTTGACCACCTTTAGGGTAAACCTTTTTTTATTATACTCTCGCAACAATGTTGCTAAGGAGAGTATTATAGTTTTGTTCACATAACGGTTGTTTGTAAGTCCTAAAACTAAAAGAGTCAGATATAGGGTTATATATACCAAAGTGATCAGGGTGACGAGTAGAGTCGAAATCCGGATGTCTGTCTGTCCGTCCGTCTGTCCGTCCGTCCGTCCGTCTGTCCGTCCGTCCGTCCGTCTGTCCGTCCGTCCGTGCAAGCTGTAACTTGAGTAAAAATTGAGATATCATGATGAAACTTGGTACACGTATTTCTTGGCTCTATAAGAAGGTTAAGATCGAAGATGGGCAAAATCGGCCCACTGCCACGCCCACAAAATGGCGGAAACCGAAAACCTATAAAGTGTCATAACTAAGCCATAAATAGAGATATTAAAGTGGAATTTGGCACATAGGATCGCATTAGGAAGGGGCATATTTGGACGTAATTTTTTGGAAAAGTGGGCGTGGCCCCGCCCCCTACTAAGTTTTTTGTATATATCTCGGAAACTACTATAGCTATGTCAACCAAACTCTATAGAGTCGTTTTCTTCAGGCATTTCCATATACAGTTCAAAAATGGAAGAAATGGGATAATAACCACGCCCACCTCCCATATAAAGGTTATGTTGAAAATCACTAAAAGTGCGTTAACCGACTAACAAAAATCGTCAGAAACACTAAATTTTACGGAAGAAATGGCAGAAGAAAGCTGCACCCAGTCCTTTTTAAAAATTGAAAATGGGCGTGGCCTCGCCCACTTATGGACCAAAAACCATATCTCAGGAACTACTAGACCGATTTCAATGAAATTCGGTATATAATATTTTCTTAACACCCTGATGACACGTACGAAATATGGGTGAAATCGGTTCACAACCACGGCTTCTTCCAATATAACGCTATTTCGAATTCCATCTGATGCCTTCTCTGTATACATAATATATACATTAGGAACCAATGATGATAGCGGAATAAAACTTTACAAAAATACGGTATTTGAAAAATATATAAATGACGTATAATGAAATCTCGATTATCACTTTATCATGCGAGAGTATAAAATGTTCGGTGACACCCGAACTTAGCCCTTCCTTACTTGTTTTACCTATTCATTATAAAGCAATTACCATGAAATAATTTACTAAATATGTGCAGAACATGCTTGATAACGCTCGAAAAACTAAGAGAAATGACGATTAATTATTTTTAACGAAAAATCGAAGATCACTTGGTTAAATCCTATTCACGAATTTTCATGTATAACTTTTGAGTGTATTTGTTATGATATCAAGCATGGACTGCTTTGCTTTTGTACATGTTTTTTCGAATTCGTTATTGAAATACCTCTGTCGTTAAACACTTTTTTTGGTTGAAAGCAGAAATAATATTTATGTAATATTTAGCGTAGAGACGCAAATTTTGAGAGTGTTTTTGGCAATTGATTTTTCGGCACTTTCACATGTCGATTGCTTCCCTAATTTCTTAAACTAAAGAAAATCGATGAAAACCCAAAAAACTGCTTTAAACAGATCGTCTACATTCGCGATTTGAAAGTATCGACTTTGTTTCGCATAACTATAAAAATGAATCGCAAAAACCTGCACCAATTTGGCCAATTCATTTTTTAAATGTTCGTTGAAGTTATTGAATAATTGCCGGAAAACCCCTTAAAACAGCTTTTGTCTTTCTCCCATACAAACGAATAAATGTTTGTTTATTAGTTACGCTAAGGCTCGAGAACGGCTGAACCAATCTTGATGAAGTTTTTAGAGAATTTTCGCTGTGGATCAGGGAAGGTTTAGAAATAAAAAAAACCGTATGCAATTACTGATTGAAATTAGTTACGGTGCCACGAAGAGTTCGCGCTAATGTCGGCTGTCGTTCTTTTTGTCATCAACGTATGGCAGCCCAAGGCGCATGAACGAATACTCCCAGGATGCGATGACATACATGTTGAATTATGGAACGCGGTCAATCAGAAAGCGATCGTCACGATGTCACAGCACGACTTTTCAAACAACAACTTTGATGTTGATATAATCATGATAATCAATGGAAGCAAACGATCGACGATTCGATAGCTACTTCGTACACTTTTCGCGATGATCATTTCGACATATCAGCCTTCAAATCCGCGACAGTTAGGGGATGCGAACAAAAATTACATTGCTAAATACATTTTACATCATATTCGATAAGAATGGAAAATAGGCAAATTCCGGTTGATACTTCCGGTGGTTTGATATAAAATCGATCGATCGTCTGGACAATGAAGACGACGCCGTGAAATATCCAGTCGAATTTCTAAATTCTTTAGAGAGGCTTGGTATGCCACCGCATCATTTGCGTCTCAAAGACCGATTTTTAAGTTTCGCAATCTTCATGCGCCGAAACTGTGTAATGAAACTCGACTAATTGTGACGCAGCTATCGAATGCAAGGGGGCAGAATGCTTGATTCTAAGAATTCTTTTGGGTTCTAACGATTTGCCATTTCAAACGAGATGACAATCAACAGGACACAAGGATAGTCGCTAGAAGTGTGCGGCATAAATCTGGAAATGTCATGTTTTTCACACGGCCAGCTATACGTGGCGTGTTCACGAGTTGGAAAACCATCTTCTCTGTACATTTACGCACCGCAACATAAACCAAAAAATGTTGTTTATCAAGCTGCGTTACATTGAAAAAAATGTAGAAAAATCGCAAATAAATAATTTTCAACACAATATAAATACTTTCTTTTCATTTCAAAACGCACAATTTCACGCAGGACAACGGCTGCGGGGTCAGCTAGTCATGAATAAAAAAACACTTTCTTAAGAAATACAAAATTCGCAATACCATTTCAAGAGGAATTGAATATATTATTCAAATATCACAAAAACTTCAAAATTTTTTTTAATTTCGAGACTCGACTACCCGGTTGACTGCATTAAAAATACCAAAACTGGTTAAATACTCAAAGTCCAAACTACAAAAAAACGGGTTTCCTGCAATATCACGAACTGTTCTATTAAATAATTACTTGAAGTCAATAAACTTACAAAACAAATAAAAAATCGAAAATAAATGCCGAAGGTATAGGCAAAGCAGTAAAAAGAAACGACTTTCAAGGTTGTCAGCTTTAAAACTATTTTGAAGAGTCAAGGTTCCTGACAATATTTTTTGTATGTAAGTACATATATGTATATAAATCATAATTTCAGACGGCCACACCTGTGCTATCAACATGCAACAAGCACAAGCTCGCTCATGAAACAATTTGTGCGATCTTTAAAGTTAATTATGCTTATTGAAAATTGTCCGGCTTCGATAATTTATTGTCTCATTTAAAGGATTAAAATCAACGCATGCAGGCAGACAGACAAACAGACAGACAGATGCACAGACGCAGCATTCAATTACGGTGGTCAACGGTATCAGCGAAAGTAGCAGAACTAACAACAACAACAACATCAATAACCTCAACCAACACTAAATGACGTTTAAACGCTGAGTTGATAAATGTGTGTGCGTGGCTTAACCGCAAACGCGTTGCAGCAACAACCAAATTGTCACTTGTGCGTCAGCGCCAGCGCGCCAACAACAAAATCTGCTTTAAATATGGCTTAGAACGGATAATAATATTGATCAACAATCGAAAAGTTATTTAACCGGCTGCAAGAGAGGAGAGCAAAGTGCAGCTAGGTGGCAAGTATTGTATGTCACACGTGATACGGTGTTGCAATGGTGCCGGTTTGTTGACGTGAAGTGGAAGTG
Organism: Bactrocera neohumeralis; assembly: GCF_024586455.1. Classification (NCBI taxonomy): domain Eukaryota; kingdom Metazoa; phylum Arthropoda; class Insecta; order Diptera; family Tephritidae; genus Bactrocera; species Bactrocera neohumeralis. The sequence continues at coordinate 60,807,610 of NC_065920.1, read as the reverse complement.
TGGGCGAAGGGTTTGCGTGCCAGGAAGTGGTCGTTTGTCTTGCATTTAATTGCAGCATAATGAATTAATTAATTAATAGACACTGGTAAGCATTCACGGCGCTTCAAATTACCTATTACAGGATAATGGATTTGATTGTATGGACACAAGAATATAATCAAGCGATTGATTTGATTGCAAGTGAAAGTGCTTAAGAGGATGGTGATTAGCGCTTGTTACCGAGCTTTAGTGAATAGATGTGTTTAAATTATTTGGAGATAAGTTAAATTAAATCTGTTCTGACATTTAAGGAAACAAAAATGATATTGCTTGCCTCTTGAAGAAGCTAATAGACCAAAACATAAACGGAAAGATTAGTTACTGGTAATCTTAAGACGAGAGGAAAAAAGAGTTGGTTGAATTTTTAAGGGTTAAACACGTTTTGTCTCGTTTTCCGGCAAAACTACGAGTCCTATGGCAAAGTTGTAGGTAATAAAACGATCTACAATTTTCGTTTGGCACTTTTTCCACAGAACCTCAAAACCTACAATGTGAAAAACTCAATTAACAAAGTTTTTGGTTGTTGTTTTTTTCGTCTTTTGCACGCATTTACATTTTTTTTAATTGGTGTAAACTAACCTTTTTATGTTCGTACGGCCGTCATGCTTATGCGTCTAAGGCATAAGCACTTCGGAGCTCACATTTTCAGATATCCCATCTAGCTGGTCAGAACAGAAATGAAACCGCTGAGCAAATTTTTTTGGCAACAAGGCGCTTTGCCAACTTATAAGATCGGAAGCAGGAGCTCTATTTTATTATGCCTTCACCGATTAATTTTAAAATAAATATTTTTATTTGAAAACATAATTGCCATAAAGTAACTATTATAGTATTCGAGACCATTTAGCATATTTTTAGTTTTTAGTTTGAGCAATTTGATAAAAGTGTTGCCTACTATTTGGCGCGTTTTAGCAAAGACACACACCCCACGAAACTTTTAATTATCCACACCTTCAGAGAGAACCGACTTTTTAAGAATTATGTTGTCATACTATTATTACTGATTGTTAGATACTTTACTAGATATTGAAATTCCGCTCACTTAAAGTTAAGTTGACAGAGAGAAGTATACAGTGTAATAATTTATTGTTTATCCAAGTCATCTACCTTAAAACTTATCAAGTTAATAATGTTATTAGTTTGCAGATGCTTTGAGCAAAAATGACAAAGTCTTGAAAAATATTAATATATGCGGTTTTTGGTTTTCTATATTTCCTAAGGAAACAAAAATCCATCATTATTCCAATAGACGACTTTAATAATCTGCTATATGGCGTTGGAAAAACAGCATTTTTGGTTTCGTCGATTCCGGTCAGATAATTTCGACAAAGTAAGGGAATTAATCGACTTCGTAAGCAGTGTTTCCAATGCCCAGAAGCTAAACATTAAAGAGAAACCCTTTAAATAAAGTTTATTACAAAAACAAGCTCGAAGTATGGGTGCCACAATAGTTATCGCAAAAAAACCGTATGGAACGAATTTTCACCTCCGAGTCGCTGTTGAGTCATAACGAAATCGACCAATTTCTGAAGTGGCTGGTGATGGAAAGGTGGTCACTTACGAAAATGTCAAGCGAAAACGATCGTAATCGAATCGCAATGAACCGTCGCAACTTGCAGCCAAAACTGGATTGAATAGGAAGAAGGTTTTGCTATGAGCTGTTCTCCGATGATTACACTCTTATTTCGGACCTGTGATATCAACAATTGAACCGTTTAAAAAGAAGCGCAGAATGGGTCGGCTTTGACCAATAGGCGAGGCATTGATTTGTCGTTTTTTGGTGTTTCATCAAGTCGGTCTCAAGCCACATATATAGATATTGATTGGCCAGAAACAACAATTGGATCCTTTGAAAGATAGTGACTGACCAGAAGCTACAGCAGCACAGTTGGGAGATACGTATGCATCCACTTTATAGTTCGAGGCTGGCGCTAAATGATTACGTCTAGTTTCTGTCTATGGCAATTGACTTTGCTAGTGAAAATTTCGCTTCAGGAGAAGCTGCTGATAAGGGATCGTCGCAATTTTTGAAAACAAAGTTTCTGTAAGAACAGCTATCGGCTTCTGTAAGAAGTTACTATCATAATAGCAAAAGTTATTGAAATAAACGGTGCGTATTTGATCTACATCGGATAATTTTTAATATGCTAAATGTGACCTTAAATTTAGTGCAAAAAGAATGTATTCCTCTATACTTTTGCTTACGTAATTATGTTTTTCATTCATTATATTCTACAGTCTACTAAAATCTGCATTAACAAAAAGCTCTTTCTTAGTTTACGCATCTTTTAATTTCAACTCAAATGACTTTCGTTCGAAGCACCAAGCACATCCTTTCACTCTCTCTACACCTTGTGCAGAGCACGTGTAACTTCATTAGTTATACGACCAACTCCACTCTCAGCCAAGCACTCAACTCCTAAATGGCATTTAAAATGGCGCTTAACGATGCTTCAAACATGGAAATAAACAAAAATGGAAAACAAATCGCAACGTGTACTCGAAGTACATAAATAAATAACCTCGAAGGATATTTAATCACTTTGAGTTTGCCTTGCTCCCTATACTTAGCGTATGCCTTCATCGCACCGCAAGCGTTAAACATCGGTTACAAGAGCAAAACAACGCACTTCAACGCAGCAGAGGGGTTAAATGAGTAAGTCATTTGCCAAGCTAAGTCAAAAAAGAAGAAAAAAATGACGAGAAAGTAGAAAAAACGAAAGCCAGAACTGTTGGACGCGCAATTTTTACGTCATTATTAAGTTATTTATTTTGTATCCTTGCCACAGGAAGAGGAGTGCAAAAATAAATTCAATTAACTTGATTCCGTACTTAAGCTTTTAATAATAAGCAGTTAAGTATCCGCAAGTTTTTGCTGCTTTTCTGTATTACATTAGTTATTATTTGCTTTCTTTTAATGGCTTTTGCTGAGCTTGAGCGCGTTGTGTTGTTATATACGTATTAGGTTTTTACCTTGAAAAGAAAAGGAAGTGGCAATGTGTTTCAAATTGCTTAAAAATTAAAATTACAAATCGAGGGTAGCTATTTTGTAACGGTTATTGTTAAACCCGAAAGCAGTTTGGTTGTAACAATTTGTAACGTTTTCGGTGCAAGTTGAAAACGGGTTGGGTTTAATCCTTTGGTTGGAAGCATGCATGTGAAAGCGATTTGCTAAAGAAGAAACGCATATAATACAACTCCTCTACCATATGATCAAATTTGACCCGGACTGGTCCCTGAATCGATAAAAAAAAAAATGTTGCTTAGATTGGTACAATCTTTGTTTTATATCCATATACACTCGGCGAAAAAAAAACCCACGCACTATACAGAGTGCTTTTATATAGCGCAAAACTTGGATTCATATTATTCTAAGTTAAACATTTTTCTTTGAGGATCAACCACTTTTATTTAGTTTATGTTTCAAGCATTTTTATATAAAAAACTTATAGTTTAACACTTGTTATAGTGAAAAATGTAAAAACACACATATAACAAACCACAGAAGTAAATTTTGTTATGAGCAATAATGTAATTTTTGAACAAGTTATTTACATATTTTATGTTTTATATGATTTTTATTTAGCATTAGAATACATAACGAATCAAAATAACAAATTTTGTATAAAAAAAATTCTTAGTATTTGTTAGAACACCCCCTCCTCCTAATAACCTCGGATATTTGTTTAAGCATCGATTCAAAAAAGCGTTGAAGATAATTTTTATTGATTTCTTCATTCGGCACAGCTTCAATAATGTTTTCTATTTCTTTTAGACTTTTTGAACGCTTTTCTCTTATCATTTTGCCCATCATTTTGCCCAAATAATGCCAGCAGTTCTCAATTGGATTGAGATCTGGACTGTTTCCTGGCCACGTGAGAGACCCTATTCCATAAAAATCTTTTTGTTTTGAAACCTGTAAGTGTTTGTAATAAATTATTGAAAAATCTATTTCAATATTTTTAGCTTTGGTTACCGCTTTGGCTCTATGACAAGGGGCTGAAATATCCTGAAAGTAAATTTTTTGGGCGTGTTCGGACAGCTGTTCAATAGTTGGCAAAACGCCTTCTCTCAAAATTCCAATTTATATTTCGGCATTCACAGATCTTTTTAGAATAATTAGCGGCCCAACACCAAACTTGGTTACAGCTCCCCACACCATTAAATAAGGCGAATGCTTTCCGGTGGGCCAAATACAGTTTTCGAAAAAACGCTCCCCTTTCCTACGACGCACTGTGGCATTTCCGTCGGGTTCCAACAAATTAAATTTCGATTCATCAAAAAAAATAACATTTCCCCAATCTGAAGTAGTCCAAGTTTTGTGTAATTTTGCCCACTCTAGTCGCTGTTTCTTCATTCGCGTGTTGAGAAGTGGCTTTTTTGCTGGACGTCGCGGTCGGAATCCAAGATTATTCAGCACATCTTGCAAAGAACTTGTAGTTAATTTTACCCCAGTGGTTTCATAAAATGTTGCATTGATTGTTCCAGCATATTGAAAGCGATCACTAATGCACATCCGTTTAATTTGTCGTTCTTGACGAGGTTTTACTGTTTTCGGACGTCCACTGCCCTTTTTTCGAGCTAATCAATTAAAATACGTATAATTTTTAATTATAATACGCACGTTCCAATCCCTTATGCCCATTTCACGAGCTATTTGACCTTTGGATAATTTATTTTATATAAAGCTACGATTTCTGATTTCTTTTTTGTTGACCCCACCATGTTCAACTTTACTTGTTTTCACAACTTATTCAAAAGAAAATACCGCAAATTCTGTAATAAACACGTGCGGACGCTAACGGTTTTAACAATAAAAGTAAAATAATGTAGCCACATGACAAAACAGCCAAATAAGACAAATAGTGAATTTTGAGCAAATAGTGACAGTTCAAAATAGGAATATTAGAAAATTTTCGACTGCGTGGGTTTTTTTTCGCCGAGTGTATGTATCATATATCTACCATATGATCAAATTTGACCCGGACTGGTCTATGAATCGATAAAAAATTTTGCTTAGATTGGTGTAATGTTTTTTAATATCTCCATATATCATATATTTTTTTATACATCACAATATATCAGATACCATTTTTACCTGCGAAAAGAATGATCGGGTTTTCTTTGAAATTCTGATGTTTTTAACGGAATCACGACCACAGAATCATTAAGAATGTTGCAGAAACGTTTTAGGTAGTTTACTTTATCACAAACACAAGTATTTTAGTGACACAAGACATCCAGTGTAGCTCGTGAAGTCTTTGAAAACTTGCCAAATGCGAAATGTCCATCCACTTCTGTTAATTACAATCGAAGAGGTTGAAGAAACAGTGCTTGAAAATCAGGAATTGATTGAAAACATTTGGGTTTATGTTGTGGGTATAAAACTATCAACGTCGAATAGGGTTCGTAAAAGAAATGCTGAATAACGTAGGAACATGACATCGAATCGTCCAAGCAATGTAGCAAATGGCGCTCCAATACCTGTAAATACCTGAATCCATAAAGCGTGTGGAAAAGAGGATTATGTCTTGCTGGCTGGCTCAGGAGCCTATTAGAATACTTGCAAATGTAGTGTCTTTTTGTCAGTTTTTCTGTGTCAACTCAGAGGGTATAAAATGACACATTTTATCTAGCATCTTTTATTGTAGTTAAGAGAGGCTTGTGAAAATCAGTTAGAGGGAGTTTTTGGAAAAAAAATCTTGCCAAGCAGAGCGGAAAATCTAAATGACTAGTTCGTATACTATAATATGACTTTCGTAATCTAAGTGAACCGAACAAATGAAATATTTTCATATTCGGTCATAGGCTATCTCTTTATCTGAGTCACGTCGTCATCGAACTCTTAAAAGACAAACGGAGTACTAGCCAAAAAGCAATCTTAATTCTTCACATTAGAAAAATGTACTTTTGTTCGAAAAGCGACAGCTAAAACTCAAAGCCATTTTTTGGATAGTCTACAGCAATCTTTGATCTACATTTGTATATTTGACGATAAATTACCGATACGAGAGCTAACTAAGTTCACAAAATTGTTTTTTAATATAACTCGTGGAGTGTCGCAGTTCTGCAGACCTAACCCTCCTGAGAGGTCTTTTGTGGCTTGACTTCTTTCTAGACCACAACATTTTGGCAGTCGGCAGAGAGGAACATCTTAGTTGTGAAAACTATATTCGAAAAGTTTGGAACTGAATTTGGACTAGGATTAGCTTGGAGACCTTACGAGAATATATATAAAACTACCTCAAGTTTATTTTTTTAACTTCAGGGTTTGTGACAAGTTTACAACTTTACGAACATTCAGTGTTCCCACCGAATATAAAACAGGTAAAAGACAAGTCCGCAATCACAGTGTAATCGCGGAAAAATAGAGGGTTAGGAAGTCGATCCAACGGTATTTGTCAAGATCAAAGCCGCCTTCTTATACAATGTTGGCTTTAAAAGTCTTTGATATCCACGTTTTGATTCAAAATTACACAGTAATATTTTTTGTTTCACCAATTCGAGGTAGTCGAAGGGAAATAATTAAAAGTAAATACCAAAAAATACCTGCCAAATACTTCCAGGCTGACTGTTGTCTTTCGGGAACTTTGAACAACTTTGGACGAGCAAGAACTACAAGTATATTGTAGTTAAATATTTTTCATTGGGATAGATACTTTTTTCAGTCCAAAAACTTGTATGGTCATCTTGCGCTCTAGTTCACTAAGGACTCTGTATCTTGTCGGACGCTAACTGTAAAAATTTTATAGACGAAGTTGCGATGGAAACATGCAGGCTCTTACTCTTCCATTGTCCAGCTTTTGCTGGACTGCGATTGAAGCATATCAGCAGTCGCATCTTCGGTAAATCTAGTTATTAAGATCTCATATATAGGATCTGTTTCCACGGGTGCTGAGGTCAACGCCAAATGATGATCATTTGCGGCAGGCACTTTCAATGAGAATACACCGCCGGAGACGGGATGGAATTGGTATTCCAATTTAACAGGAAGGCACGTGTAACTTCGAGGAGGGCAAGGTCACAGCGTTTTGTCGATTTATGAGTGTTCTTTCCGTCAGTATTAAGTAATTGGGTATCAAAATGGATCGGCATTAGAACTGTCCAAATGGAATCTTTTTCTGAATTCATTTGCTAACCGAACATAACCTTACCTGAAACTCTAAACAAAGTTAGAGACTTTTGTTGTGGCGCGAACTCACTTAAAACCAAAGATGATCTTCACTTTCCCTATACGTGAAAAGAAACAACTTAGTTTGAGTGCAAAATTACTATACCAACCTTGTACCAACAATAACTCGAAATTCTGTGTGTCTCTCTTTGCATTTTGAAACGACAACTCTCTATAATTTTTCACAAAGTAACTATCTCTCACATTCATTTTGCGCCAATTTCCTTTTCCCTCGATTGTCTACTGCTAATCGAACCCACTCATCCTTCCGTTTACATACAAAGGCTAAAGAGAACCAGTTGACTTTTGCATAGCAACCTAGCCAACCGATACTGTTGCTCTTGCCCTCATCACAATCGCACACAATCGCTTTTGCTTGTGCTCCTTGTCGTGTCACGTCTATATAAATTGCGCAATCACTCATGCACTCATACAATACAAATGCAGTGGCATGCACCAGTCACCAGTCACCAGTTCGGTCACTCAAATTTCCTTCGTACTTTGACAATATGTTGAATAGCAGTCAAAGGTGTGTTGGTGAGTATGACAATCTATCTGAATGGCTGTGGGTGTGTGGTTTATCTACGCTCAGCTTGCTTCCTAGTCGATTTCCAATACAAACCTGCTGTTCATCACTATAAATTCCATAGAACAAATGCAATGACGTTCACATCAGAGCCCTTCTGTTTTGTTGTGCTGTTGTTGTTATTGTTGCTTATGCTTTGTCTTCCCCATAACTTGTTCAGTTGATCTTGTTTTTGTCGAAAGTGTGTGTGTTTTGCTCTCTGAGGCATAAAGCAGAGTCAACGTTGCAACTACTATGTAATTGTTTACTCTGTTGTAGGTGTACACATTCAGACGATGCTGAGATTCACCGTTATATTTGGTTTTATACCACGGGCGCAATACTTGTGGAGAGCATATTATGACTTTATTACAGACTTACTAAAATAACTAACAGTGTTTTGGACTCTTCAGAAAATAAGATACCATGTCATATAATTTTTGAGCTGAGGAAGGATAAATTTATAATAAACGGTAACTGACTTTAAGAATCCCTGGAAATTATGACGAAGAGTAAGGTACCTTGGGAGCTATGTACAAGTTTAAGAGAATTTCTCTGGTACCATCTTTATCCAAAATCTATGTTAAGACCCGAAGAAGAGATGTTGAACTCAGGTCTGACTTCATAATGAGTGATATAAAAATTTTTGTTCGAAATAGTTACCTTTCGCTTTCACAGCTCTCAAACGAATAGCCCCGCACGCACTATTTCTATTGTTATTAACGGCACTCGTCGAAACAAAAAATTTTTGACCGTCCAAACTTCTGCAGAATATTCGACAGACCATCTTCTCTAACTCTGTTAACTTGATTGTGATTCAAATCTTGGGTTCCAGATGACCAATCAACTGCAGCCAAGAAACAAGGTAGATTGTTTTTAAACCACTGTGCACTGAAGCAGCATCTTGCAGGAAGATTCAAAGCTCTCCATCGAAGATAGTTTTGCTTAACTGCTTATACGTCTTCTAAAACACTGTTGCTCCAGTTTTAACATCTTTTCGCAGAAACGAAGTAAGATCTTTACAGAAGATGCACCAAAACATTACTCCAGGTGGGTGGTGACCACTTTAAACCCTTGGAATAACTTTTTAGTATGATTTTTGCTTAGATTTTGACGTTTTGTTTATTAGAAACTTCTTCAACAGTGCAAAAATTTTCATCTGTAAAAAGAATACTTTCATAACCGTTGACCGCGGGGTTCTGAAGAAGACGCTTGCATCTGTTGAGTTTGATATGCTTCATGTGCCAGAATATGACCAGCGGACCGATTTTATATGAAGATCTAACAAGTCTTGACATTCATCTGCTTGATATATTCATTTCTCCTCTCATAACTTTTTGTTTTTTCTGGAGATTTGTAGACTTCCGAGAAAAACCATCAATAGTATTGTAAAAAAACATTCTCGAAATATTTAGTTTTTTAAAAAGCTCATTTCACTTGAGCTCGTTTAAATTTTGTAACAGAATTTGTGGCAAGACTAGGTAGAATCTTACGAGATATAGCAGTTAGTTTTATGAAGATTAGTCCGGAAAAATAAGAACAAATTGGATCACTTTACATCACAGGAAAAAGGCAGAAAAATCCTACTCATGATTCAGCTCATTAATCGAGTAATCACTTTCCAGGTTGTTTAGGAAATATTATTGAATTTTCGGACAAAATCTCAACCACAGATCGATCATATTTCAACGATAGAATTCGGTTGTGAGTTCGTTCAAATTACTTAACTCGACAATAAACGAAAGTTCAATATTATTTACTGCAATTAGCATACGATTCCAGGTGTATAGTAAGCAAAACTTTGGTGAGATTAGTAGCTATCCTTAAGGTTCAGTGGCTTCCAAGAAGTTTGAGTAGCACCAAGGAGTTCATAAAATGTGTTAGGTGATCCTTTCTTCTAACAATTTCTACGTCGTTTTCATGGAATGAAGACATACACAACTCTACTACCGGCCGACTAAAAGGTATTTCTTTTGTACGTATAATAAAACAAGTATGAAAGGGCTAAGTTCGAAACCAACCGATTCCACCCGCTCCTTACTTTACTTTCTTCAATGAACTGCAAGTACTCAGCTCTTCGGTTGTACCGACTTGTGTTTATTGTAATGTTGTTTTACAATGGAAATATTGTTAATTTTACAACAACTAATAACTTGGTTGTAATAATTGGGCTAATGTACATGTTGATGAAATATATTCATACCTACTTAAATACGGTACAAGTGACATAATTTGTGTTCGAAAGGAGATAGGATGTTGACATTTTAGTAGTCGCACTTTAGTGTAAGTGTGGCCAGAGGTTTGGCTTTAAATTAATTTTCAATGATAATTTAAATTGAATGCAAATCATTATGAAATTTGTAAATATAACTAAATATTCTGGTAAAGAAGGCATATTTTTCGGTAACTTTGGAATGATATAAAGCTGTGAACAAAAAATATGTATTTAAAACTTCCCACTAGATTTTTACAATTTTTACAAAATTAAAGCTCTAATGAAAGCTTAAAAGCTCCCGCAAATAATAAAACACTGCAAGTTTACAAAGGGATAGAATTCTATAGCTAATGCATTACAAATATTGCATATGTTTAGCAATATTTATTTTAATTTAATAAAGAATGCTTTCTGAAAAGAGTGAAAGCTCCAGCTAATGGTTTATAATCAGTTTACAAAAGAATTGGACTACTGATCTATAATTTTATAATTTTATATATTAGGTAAACATATAAAAATTTGTTTTATGATAAAAGATAAAAGTTCTGACGAAAGCTTTGAAAAAAAGTGAAACCTCCGGCTAATAATTTTTTAAGCGGCAGCAAATGACCTATTATAAAAAGAAAATTTCTTTACGAGGAAAAAGTGAAAGCTTTGACGAAAGCTTTGAGAATATGCCGAAAGCTCTCGTTAATATTTTATGAAAAGTTTATAACAGTATTAAACCACTTGGTCTATAAAACGCATAAACATATGAAAATTGTATTTATGTCTAAAAAGTGAAAGCTTTGAAAAAGGTGTGAACGCTCCTTTTATGTTTTATGCCCAGTTTACAATGGTATTGAACCATTTGGTTTATAAGCACATAAACATATAAAAATTGTATTTACGTTTAAAAACGTTTGAAAAGCAAAACGTTGAATCATTTGGTTTTATAAATCACAAACATATACAAATTACATACCTTAAATTTATTACAAAAAAAGTGAAACTGACGAAAGCTTTGTGAAAATAGTGAAAGCTCTCACTCGTTATTTATGACCAGTTTACAATGCATTGAATCATTTGGTCTATAAAACACTTGAACATATAGAAATTTGATTTATGTTGTAAAAGTGAAAGCACTGAAGAAAGCTTTGTAAAAAGTAGAACACTCTTTTTATATTTTATGACCACTTTAGAAACTACGGGTGTATGATACATTACATACTTCAAAATTTATTACAAAAAAGTGAAAGTTCTGACGAAAGCTAGAGAAGAGTGAAAGCTCAATCTTAAGAAGTATTTATTAAGAGACACTTTATTTAAATTCAGTTTTTTCACCCTGTTTTCACATAAAATATAATGTTCATTTTAATAGGAAATATGAACACATGATTACTACTCAATTGAGAAATAAAGACAGACTAATACGAACACATTAATTCCGCACATTTGTGCCAACATTTTAAACAGAGATATTCCTCTTCACAGCCGTTTCGCTATGATACTTAGTTTTCAGATGACTTATCAATGCCAGCAAACAGTTTTGAATTGCGCTCATTTGTAATACCAATTCAAAAGCTATTTGCAACATATTGCTTCCTTACACGTGGCCTCACTTCTACTTGCGCTCACTACTCCCCTAATTTAGCATTGTGATTGCTTACAGTTGAAGTCGAATCATACATTGCACTAAGAGTCAACGTTTAAAACCATTTTTCAATAGTCAAAATGGCTTCCTCTTTCTCCGCTTTTATCATTCTTTTCAAGCATAACCTTCGTCGTATATGGATGCGCCAGCCGTCTCAGCTATTAGCGGCATCCTTTGGTCGCTTATTACCTATGCTGTTGAAAAATCGCTGCCAAGGTGTTGTCAACTACCGCTCCGCCCCCATACTGGGGCAATGTGCAAATGCTAAGGATTCTTATTCATTTGCTTGTCGAAGAAAAATGAAGTCAAGGTTTGTCACTTCATAATGGCGAAGCTTTCCACTTTAGATGGGAGAATAGAACACGCATATACTTACACTCTCAAAAATATCGTTAAGTGTGTATGGTTGCATAAATTAGTTGCGTAGAGTACAAAATGTTTGTGGCATATTTGCTTTTGGGTGTAATAGAATTTGGTTGCTATTTTTGGACGTAGACTGTGAGACCAACCAAGGACGATCCACCCACTAGACTTTGACAGTCACTCGCTTGGCATAGCGAACTCAGTATGCTGAGAGTTTTCTCATTTTATGACATATTTTCCTTGACTGTCGACACTTTGTCGCAGCTGTTGCTAAAATATGGCAACTCCCACTCCAACTAAACGATTTTAACGCATACAGTCAACATTTTCACATGACTGCAATATTTGGCAGCGACTTGTTTAAATGTTTTCATAACTCAAAAAGAGTTTCTATATTTGCTAAAGATGGCAATCCTGCCGCATATCTCATTTATTTTGCTGGCGACTAACCCGAATTTAATCGGTATATGTGTCATATATGAAAAGGAGCTTGCCAAAGTCAACCAGCAAATAAGACTTTTCGAGGATATTGTGACTCCAACCAAGTTTTATACAGTAAAAAACTAACTAAATTGAGCTAAGATTAGCAAGAAACTGCTACAGAAAGGAAAACTCTTTTTGAATTATGGTAAAGTAGTAAAATTATTTAATTGTGTTAATAGTTGTCGCTTAGTATTTATCTTCAGTTCAGTCTTAATAAGCACTCTGACATTTTTTTCTTTCTCACTAACCCATAACTAGTTACGAGGTTAGATGGATAGATAACTGTTTTTCTTTTCAATTACCGGTATAAAATTACATACAAGAACTTGAATCGTGGCAAGCTGTCACGCTGTCATTTTTATTCAGTATTATTTGGCATTTCAAATTCCTCTTTCAAATTGTTCAACTTTAATACGAAAATTCAAATCCTGTGTTTCGCGTGCTTCGACCCAGCATTCATTATTGGATAATATTCGACCGACCGACCGAAGATATAACAGCCGTAGCTGAGAGTGTACACGAAGACCGTGGAGAGTCGATTCAGCGACGTTCATAGCAACTCCGACTGAAGTATGGAACGACTTGGCGCATTTTATGTCGAGATATTAAATTGAAAGCGTACAAAATATAGCTTGTACAAGAATTGAAGTCGCTCAGCCTTACTAAATGACATTGCTTTGCTCCAAGAGCTCTTGAAAAGTTCCAAGATGATCCATCATTTTCGAGCCAAATTTTGTACAGCCGTGAGACCCATTTCTGGTTTAATAGGTATGTATAATTTCACGTTTTGGGGCGGTCGATTGTCGACCAATTTCGTGTGATATCACAACTTCAGACTTTTCCCTATAAGGATATGTAAAATCTAAAGTCTATGCGGGCAATCCCGTTTTGCTAAAAGATAGTAAGAAATTAGTTGTTCTGATTTTCGAAATGTGGTCCACTTTTCATAAGTTTGCAAGTTATAAGAACACCTCCGATTTATTTTCTAAGAAATTTTTAGACGGCGGTTTTGTTATCTTGGTTAGTTACTTTTCTGTTTGACATATCACTTCCTAAGAAGGTCGCAGATTTTATTATGTCTCGGGTTGTCAGTGGTAGAGACTTCTCATTAACAGGACTGGGTGTTACAAACTTTGTATCAATCTTAATATACCTTGTTCAGGGTATACAATCATGGACCCAAAATTTTCACCCACTCTCATCATCAAGAATATAGCGACACCAGAAATAGATAGTTTCAGTGAATTCCTTACGTTGGGACTTTCCAATGAGTGAAAATGGAAGAAATCAACTTCAAAGTCTTTCATTCTTGTAAAATGAGTCACTAGTACTGGTACTAGTTATGGATAGGGAGCATAGAGAAGGAAACCATCTCTGGTCTAATTGAAGTTGTCAAGAACTAAACCAGGATCTATAACATGAAGTCTGTAAAATGAGTCACTAGTATAACTGGTACTAGTTATGGAAAGGGAGCATAGAGACGGAAACCATCTCTGGTCTAGTAGTAATTGAAGTGTAATTGAAGTTGTCAAGAAGTAAACCAGGATCTAGAACATAAAGTTAAAGTATTGAATTACTCTTTTATATATGACTGACCACAAAAAAATAAAACGAAAAAAGAGAACCGACGGCATTAAATACACCACACAGCTGAAACAACGTTCGGAACAATAACACTGCAGGTAGCAATATGTTACCGAGAGCCAAGCTAACTAATTTGAAATGAAATTATATGAAATGAAAAAACTATCCTTTAGCTTAAAAGTTTTACATTTAAACAACACGTAAAAATGTCTTCTTTCATTAAACTTAAGATAGCCTGTGAACCGTTTAGGATAGCCTTTTTGATATAGCGGATTCGTGTAGAACTTAAAATTTTCTTAAAAAAAAACTACTTCAGATTCTTTTCTTTTTAATTTTTAATAATTCAGCAAAAATTATATTTTTTCCAGGAGAGTTTTATAAGCTTTTGAAACTGAAAAACTAAATAAAAAAATTCAACATCTTCAATACTTTCCAAACTACCCTCGCACATTTAGTATTCTCTTCCATGAGACACATAAAATATCTATGCAGAAGAGTTAAAAGCTTTCAATCTGACTGGTTTAGTTAAGTGTGTCCATTAAAATCGCAGAAAGTGCACCGTTAAGTGGCTGGTTAATAATTCAAAATCGCATGGAAGGAAATTTTTATGCACGATATTAAAATATCACGTATTTATTAGAGGTCTGAAAAGGATGGAAAAATTATGTCGGTGTCAGTGAAAGTCGGTAACTGTGAAAGTGTGACAATCAATAATACGAAAGCCAATGTAAGGGCAAGGTCAACTAAAAATAATTTGAGTAAACCTTGTGACAAAAAATTATTATATGTTGGAAAGTAATGGTGGTTTTCTTATTTACTGAAATTAGTTATTTATATTACTGTGAGCTTTGGACAGGTCAGAGTTTGGCAGGCAATTTTGCAAAATCAGTTAAGATAACCTTGAACTTGCTGATGACTGGGACTGGTGCATTCATACTGCGCACGAAACCGGAACTGAAAATTATGTTGGCATCAAATAGATAACAGAGGATCTCAATATCTCGTATAGACAAACTCAATAAATGTTTTGGATATTAAACGCGTCAATTTTAGGCTGGTATCAAAAGACCTGACTCTTTAGCAAACACGCCGTCCTGTATAGGTCACAAAGGAAGATGCGTGACAAGGTAACCGCTGATCTTACATTCAGCAAACGCCTCATTACTGCTGACGTTCCGTTGGCTTCTGAATATGATATTGAAACTGTCCAACCAACTAACGAATTGTGCTCCAAAAAAGAGGCGAAACGGAATAAAAGCGCGCCAAAGTAGCTTAGTTCTGCTTACTCCAGACTAGAGAAGGAAGCGAATGAAAGTTCTGGTAGTGAACGAGGACAAGACAAAATATGTCATGTTAGTAAACAAACAGTCGAACTTGGCTCCCACATCACTGTTGCCAGTCACACTTTGAAGTTGTAGATACTTTCAACTATCTTGGAACCAGTATTAACACCAACAACAACGTCAGATTTGAAATCCAGCGCAAAATAACTCTTGCCAACAGGTGCTACTTCGGACTGAGTAGACAACTGAGAAGAAAAAAACAAACTCTACAAGTCACTCATCATCGAATTAAGAGACAGAGGCTACAATGGCTAAGTCATGTCGTCTGAATGGATGAAAACACTCCAGCTCTGAGAGTATTCACCGCGGTACCTGTCGGGGGAGCAGAGGAAAAGGAAGACCTCCACTCCGTTGGAAAGACCAGGTGGAGAAGGGCCTGGTTACACTTGGAAAAAGAAGTGAAGCAATACATAGTAAATGACCGGACCACTATGTAGGGTATCCTTTATTCAACATATCATATAGGATCACGTTTGGAAAAGGACAAACTAATTCCACGACTGTTTCGAGACCACTCAAATTTGAAGTTTTCTTACTAATGCAATTTTAACAACGCTTTTAGGCTCCTGAAAACTTGAAGGGTTTCTTGATTGTCCGCACATATGTTGCGGAAATCATTGCCGATTTTCTGGGACGATCTTTAACATATGAAACCTAGTCCTAAAACTTGTTCCTTAAATGACCACTGGTACAAAACTCTAAAACCGGCTACATATTGTAACCCAACCACCAGGATCTAGAGTCGATTCAGTCATGTCTATCTAAATGTTTGCTGTATATACATATGTACATGATGTCCCTCTGGTTTTGAGATATTATTAAATAGGTCCATATTGATATATAGGTCGTCCAAAATCAGTTTTGTTCCGGAAACTATTGATACTATGGACAAGTTGATATTGCAATCCCACCTATCGTGGGATTGAGGCAACTACAGGCATTATTTGGACCAGCATTCATTTAATATTGTATGAACATTTGATTTTGGACATTTTTTTCACGTGGAATCTCACACAATTTGTCGATGACTCCAAAGAGGCTAGTGGCGAAAAATAAAGTAAGAGGTTAACGTTTTTCGACACCTGAAGAGGTGGTTGATGAGTTCAAAAGGCAGGTTGTGAAGATACCTGTTGTTGTTTCAAAGGATTGTAAGGATTAGATAAGTTGTTAACAACGTTATCCGAAGGTAGGACCAAGAAACGTGCTATTTGGAAGGAGTCGGACCAAAGGGAGAAGGTTGTCAGATGTGTCGGGTTAGCAGGGCATGCAAAGAGGTGAATAATGTCATGCGAGGACTCATTGCACACTGGACATATGTTTGATATGCCAGGGTCTATTCTGGATAAGTAGGATTTTAACCTACTACAGTATTCAGAACGAAGCTGCGCAAGGGTCACTCTCGTTTCCCGCGGCAACTCGAGTTCTTCGTCTGCAAAGGGTGGTGCTTTGACTCCAAGTAGGGCATTCACTGAGAGAGAGTCGGTGAAGATGTTAATGGCTCCACTGTGAATGGCGATCAGTGCCTGTCTGAAGTTAGTTGCGGCCAACGTCTGAACGGCGTATTGTTTTATGTCGTCGACGTAGTTGAGGAAGGACCTCTTGATGCAGGATTGACCTCCTAGGAGGCGGTTCCGCACCAAGCAGATGACTGCAGGTATGATTTCTGCGAAAGCACCCCAGCAGAAATTGCTTGGAGAGAGGAGTTCATTATGCTCCTTAACTGGGAGCATACGGGCCTAACTATGCAGGTATTCGATTGAAGACATAAAGAGGCATCCTGTCCTAGTCCAGATGGCATAAATATACAAGCAATACAATAGCAAATGGCATTAAATATACAAGAAATACCATTAGAGCAGCGCGCTTTTAATGACGGTATTTTAATCTCAACATAGATTTGTATTGGCATTATACAGATAGGAAGTGAGCCACCCAACGTGACCAAGGTTGACGGTTTATCTGAACGACGGCAGCTGCGGACGGCGACAGCCATTAAGAAATGAAGATGCAAATCTGCATACTTTTTCATCATCACTCATGCACTAGCATGCCACCACGGTGTACGGTGCGTAGTGTGGCAACACGCCCGCTCGTACAAGTTGCTTGCGCATCAACGGAGCCTTGAGTGGCAGCGTGAGGAAATTCATGATTTATTTGTCGTTTAAGCTAAACCACATTTCACACTCACTCGCTGTCGGCTATACGGATGTACTATGTACTTGAGTATATATCTTGTTGGCTGCTGCTATAGCTGTGAGGCATAAGCTTGCCGTCACCGCCACGCCGCAGGCTGCAAGCAATTGCATTGCCAACGGGCGAACTTGTCGTCGCTGTCGTTGCTATTGTGTGGCAACAACGCCAATAGCTGGCTGGCAGGCTGCCTGTCTGCCTGCCGCTTCGACCAGCTAGCTCGTAGCATGCTGGAGCGTTCATCTCCCCTTCTCACTGCTGCAGTGCTGCGCCAACGGCCAACAAATAAATGCATATACAATATTTACTTGGCTGTTTGTGTATGTGCTAGCCACAGCTGGCATTTTCCACAACGCAATCCTTTTATTAATCCCACAGCTAGGCATAATCCTTTGCTGTTGCTGTTGCTCTAGCTACTCTGCAACTGCTCCGCGTGTGTCTTGTGCCTGCAGCAACCGAGTAGCGGTGCCTGGCCTGATTCTGTTGTCACATTGTTGCTGAGATGTGTTGCCGTATTGCCTGCTATTATTGTTGTTGTTATTACTTTTCACTTTTATTGCTATCACTGCTTGGCGCGCTTCCTACCCGCGCTGTTGCTTCGTTCTCTTCGTCCTACTCCTTATACACCTTGGCAATTCATTCACTGACTGGCGTGCTGAATGCCAAGTCACTGCAGGTTTATATGTATTCATGTGCATTAGGGTGTTCGTTGTTTCACAAGTTCATAATTTCTTGCAAATTATTTTGCTGTAATCATATTTCTGTTAGAATGAAAAAGTTTTGCATACAAAGACTGGCTTTGAGCGATCAATTTATATGGCAGCTATATGCTATAGTGGTCCGATCTGAACAATTTCTTTGGAGGTTGTACCGTTGCTCGAAGCAATAACTTATACCAAATTTCGTGAAGTTCTATCTTCAAATTAAAAAGTTTTCCCTACAAGGACTTGATTCCGTTCGTTTAGTTTGTATGACAGCTATATGCTATAGAAGTCCGATCTGAACAATTTCTTCGGAGGTTGTACCATTGCCCAGAGCAATGACTCGTGCCAAATTTCGTTAAGATATCTCTTCGAACAAAAAAGTTTCTCATACAAGGACTTGATATGCTACAGTGCTCCAATAGAGGCGGTTCCCATAAATGAGCAAATCCGTGGGGAGAAAAAGACGTGTGCAAAATTTTAGTTCGAAATTTCTAAAACTGAAGCTCTTGTTCACGTATATACATACATACGATTGGACGGACAGACAGACGCACATGACTAAAAATCGACTCAGCTCGTCATATTGATCACACCTACTGCGTATTACAAACATCGTGCCAAACTATTAACGAACACCCTAATTTATATACATACATATATACATAAACATGCATTGTAAAGGCGCTCCATTCAAGCACTTCTTCTGTTGGCATTCTACCGGCATTGCGGACATTTGCTGACAGTTTAGTCTACGTGCGGCTTGAGTGCGTCGCTGTGTTGGCTCGCGTGTGTGTTTGTGTGATTGGAGGTAAGCAAGCAAACAACTGAGTTAATGTTGCTGATAATCTCATCGTGGTAACGTTACAGTTATTGACAGATTGCTGTGGGCTTACTGTGCCTTATTTTGGTTTATTCAATATTTTTTTACACCAGCCACGGGGATTTACTTGGTATTAGCTAGTCACATTGATAAATGTTGTAGTAATATTGGAGTAACGGAATTTTTAGCGTGCTCAAATTGAAGTTGGGATTAATAAATATGCTGTGTACTTATTATTTCGTTAGAGGAGAGTGCTGGAGCGTATAATTCTCAGCAGGTTTATGGAAAAGCAGCTTTGGTTGTCGGTAGTATGCTAGAGTAAAAAATTCAAAAAATCTAAAAAGATTTGTCAAAATGGACAAATGATGGAAAGCTGCTGTCTCTGTCCGGCTTTTTCAGTATATGTCACTCGTTTGAAGATGAGGAACTGGAATTATTACTCGATGAAAATTGCTGCCAACCAAAAGAGGAGCACGCAAACTCTTTGGGAATCACTCAAGTAGTAATTTCGAAACGTTTAACATCAGTCGGATACATTCAAACGCAGAAAAATTGGATGTCATATGAATTGAAGCCAAGAGACGTTGAAAGACTATTATGCATTTCATAAATGGTGTTTGAAGTTTACAAGAATAAGTTCTTTTTGTGATGAATTTATTACAACGATCCTAAACGCAAAAAATCTTATAGGAAATCTAAACAACCAGCCAAATCATCGACCGTATAACCACAATACTAAGGTAATGCTCTGTGTTTGATGTAATCTGAAGTGCGTGCTGTATTATGAACTTCTAAAACCAGGTGAAACCATTAATGACATAGGTTACCGACAACAACTCATTAAACTCAAACGAGCGAAGGTCGAAAAGGAATAATTTTTCATCATAACAACGCTCGGCGTCATGTTTGAAGACCTGCTGGGAGATTTTGCTAAAATCGCCTTATAGCCCCGACCTTGCTCCTTCCGACTACCATTTCTGCCGGTCGATGCAGTACTCCCTCACTGGAATACGGTTCACATAGCTTACATATTCCTTTCTTACTTTGTAGAAAAGGATATAAAAGGAGTAATTGTTTTGCTATCATGATTCCTAAAGCATAGTCTCTCAAATATAAGAGTAATTGAAAACAACTGAGCAATCAATTGGAAGAAGACAAGGTTACTGAATAGCTCAAAGAGATCAGGTCCATAGTTGCACAGTGAATCTTTTTATTGTCTTTCTGGAAAGTTCTCTGAGCACCATTCACTTGAAAACGATTATTTTGCATAGGATTGTCAGCTCACAACTTCCGGTCTTAGACCAAATACCCTCTGGATAGCCAAAAAACATCCGTTTGAAGGTGAGCAAAAGTGAGAAGGCGAAACATCCTTCCCAGTGCCGATGATATTGATATCATTGGCCTCAACAACCGCGCCGTTAGTTCTGCTTTTTGCAGGTTGGACAAAGAAGCGAAACAAATGGGTCTGGTAATAAACGAAGGTAAGAGGAAATATCTCCTATCAGCAAACAAACAGTCGTCACAATCGCGACTTTATCTCACGGCACTGTTGACAGTCATAATTTCGAAGTCGTAGATAATTTCGTCTATCTTGGAACCAGCAACACCGACGTTAGACCCGAAATCCAACACAGAATAACCCTTGCTAACAGGTACTACTTCGGACTCGTTTCACCATTAATAAAATAAATAAATTTGTTTATGGTCTGAGGTTGATTTCGTTATTGTTAAACTATTTATCATTCACAATTAGATTGACCCCTAAGAAGATGTACACTCCCCAATTTATATACTCTTATATTGTTCTTAAAAAAAAATCGATGGACCCTGTATATAAAAGTCATTGCCATTCGAGTATGCTAATAGCCAAAATTTACATATTCTAATGAAGTGTATTGCTTCCTTATTTTTATAAATATATGAGCATCCTTCCAATAAATCCTTACCTCAATAAATCGCATAAATATTATTGAATGAATGAAAAATTATCTGGTACGGACATTTATGGTCATAAAGATAGGCAAAAACAATATATGTACATACATTCATGTCAAATTTTAAATCTAAATGTATTGAAGTGATAACGGCATATTAAAATTGTCATACAATATGAGTTGGCTGATTTGAAGACTTGTGGGTTTTTACAGCGCTTAGCTGGTACACTGCACAAAAGTTAGTGGTTCTCAAAAGTTTGAAGGTTAATATATAAGCAGAATACCTTTAGATTTGTTGATATGAAGCGCTATAATTTAAGGATATATTTCTACTGCGTTAAATTAAATTATATGATGAGATTTGGAAAATGGTAGAAGTGTGTGATCGAAACTAAAAATCATATGAAAAACAATGAAGTAAGTAGATTCGAGACTAAAAATGTAAGTTGAGTAACAAGGAATAAATCGGGTATAGACCCGGTTCGATAGTTTTGGAACTAAAACAGTATACTTGTAGTAAAGTAAATAGTAAAATAGTAGGAATAAATCCATTGGTTCCTTTTAGTGAATATTTACGAATAACACAAATAAAAGGAGGAGTAATTTACAGATCTGAGGTAGAGAAGTAAGTGGAACAACTTTTCGCCACCTCTTGAACTTTTCTTTTTCATCGAGTGTTTAAGGGTAAAAAAAAGGTTAAACTCGATTTCCAGAGAAACTACAAGCCTTAAAGAAAAGAGTAGAAAGGCAACGTTTTAGGTAATAAACAGATCTAAAAATGTTGTATTGATATTTTTTTTCGTAGCCTTAAAATGCATGTGAAGAATTCAAATAACTAAGATTTTGGATTCTTATCTTCAAAAAGACTCAGTGCGAACATAAACTTATTTGATTTAAAATATTTATTTATCAGCTTATTTTGACTTTATTCTAGTTTTTGATCGAACATTTAATTAAAAAAAAAAAACGTAAGGAAGAGCTAAATTCGGGTGTAACCGAATGTCAAGGATCAAAGCCGGATAATTTTTTTGCGAATTTCTGTAGTATATCGCACACATTGACCGATATTTTCGATTAACAGCTCGCAAATCGGGAATGTGGTCAACATATTTGGTACCTGGGGACTTGAACAGTTTTGGATACACTGTTTGGCTCTTGATTTATATACTAGAAACTGAAAGAATCAAGTGGCATTAAAAAATATGTTTTATGGGAAGTCGGTGTGTTTGCAGTCCGATTTCATTTAGGCATAACAGGATAACCTTACTAATTAAATTTTGGCTGAAATCGGTGGAGTAGGTCCTGACATACGGGTTCTTATGCTCGCACATGTCTCAGAATTTTGCCTAAATATGGAGAGAACATCGCCCAACTTATTTTGTTATTTTGACCCGGCCCCTATAAAACACTCTCATACCATCTGAGGATTACTTTGAAAGACTCTTGTGTATTTCGTTATTGATTTATCGCGCTATTAGTAGTTTTTAACAGACTCGTTATATGAAAAGTGGGCGAGGTTATCCCCCAAGTTCATACATTCTTGCAGTGTCGGTAGCGACGTTTAATGGATTTTTCCTGAGTGAATTTGGTTAAGTGCTTTAGAAGATATTATGTACATTATGGCACTTTATAGGTTTTCTTTAATGGCGTAGCAATAGTCCAATTACCATCTATGAACTCGCCCTCACTATTTTACCAAGGAACATGAGTACCAAGTTTCATCAGTATATCGCCATTTTTACTTAAGTCATCGCCTGAAGGGACGACAGACGTACAGACGGACGGGCAGACAGACAGTCATTCTGATGACTATTATTTTTAAGTTAAACAAACAATCGTTAGGTGAACAAATCAATTATACTCCGTGCAACTTATTAGGAGAGTATAAAAATCAGTGGGTTTTCTATTCATTGTTCGCTGCTTTCTGAATATGTAAAACATTTGCTTAGAAAGACCAAAAGAGACAAGTAAAGGAAAATAGATAATTCCGTCTATTTTGAAACCCACTTTAACACTAAAAACGTCAACCTTGAAATCCGACGCAGAATAACTCTTGCCAACAGGTGCTACTTCGAACTGAGAAGTCAATTGAGAAGTAAAGTCCTCTCTCGGGTCACTCATAATTCCCGTCCTGCTATATGGTGCAGAGGCTTGGACATGACAACAACTGATGAGTCGACATTGCGAGTTTTCAAGAGAAAAGTTCTGCGAAAGATTTATGGTCCTTTGACGAATCGGAACGGTACGAGTTCCATGACCCGGTATCATTCAAAGGTGTACTTCAAAGGGATGCTGCAGGTTGATTTCAATGCTGGGAAGGCCCCATCCTACTCCCAAAGAGGGGAGAGGACATTCCGCTCAAGCACTGAATGACGGTATTCCTTCCCAGATGTGCGGGAAAATCGTACGAGTTTGCTCTGGGGCTCGTTAGGAAACAGTACAGAGGGATTAATACCTCGGCTTTGCGAATGGTAATGGCAAAGAAGAGAATTCTGGATGAATGTTGAACTTTTTTGCGGTCGAAGAGCCCTACAAGCTCATCCGGAAGGAAAGCTTCTCTCTGAAATACCGGTTCAGCTCGGTAGTCATGAGGCTCTACAAGCCGAAGGCTACCAAGAAGAGTGGTGCGGACGAAAAGATGCCGGTAGACGAGGAGACTACTCGTCCCTGCACCAGTGCAGCCGAGCAGGCTGCAACTGCGGAGGTCACAGTGGAAGTCCCGGCGGTGGAGCCAGACGTTGTAGAAGAGGCGCTACTCTCTACGTAAGAGCTCCAGAGGGACTTCAGGACCTGTATGACAATGCCAGCGACGGACCAGTTCCTTATAGAACCGATCCTATAGTGCTCGCAGGTGTAGAGGTTGCCAGTTGAACCTGCATCACGCGGCGTCAGCATCCGCTGTCAACGCGAGAAGGTTCTCGTAGGATAACCTGGGCATACTGCTAACACAGAAGCCTTAGATCCACAAAGCAGAGATCAGAGACCTCAACTTGGACTCTACAATGGTAATCTGGAATCTCTATAGTGGGAGAACCCGCGCATGTATAGTAGTTAGGAAAAATATTGAGTACTCTCGAGAGCTCGTGATAGCTTCCGGATAAATTGTTCAGATCGGATCACTATGGCATATAGCTGCTATACAAACTGAACCATCAGAATCAAGTTATTCCAAGGCATTTTTTTATTTGTGAAAAATATTATAGCATCGTTGCTTGTTTTTTTTTTATTAAAATCCACTTATTGTTGCACAGTGTATTACACTAAACTCGCAAGAATAAAAATAGATATAAAGAACACAATATTTACATTCCTCCTAATAAGTGTATTACAACCAACAAACTGGCGGATTACGACTCATAAAATATGACAGCACAAGCCTTCAAATATCAAGCAGCATATGCTTATATTCATACTTAAAAGAACACACATAAATTATGACTCTATTGCAGAGCTTTAGCGAAAGGATTTAGCAAGGCATATTCATAATATAAAATGAATAAATCGTAAGGAGTTGTTGAAGAAAAATGCATAACAATTGAGCAAGCTCATCAACATATGCGAGTGACCATATATTAGCGCATAGACTGAGTTGCTTGCATATTTATAGGCGCACAAGCGCATTAAATTGTTGTCAGATTAGACTGTAATTTGGTGAGCTAACGTTTGTATGTATTTGTATACTATGGACTGTTCTTAATATGTCTTTTATTACTTCTTAGCTGCAATGTCAATTTCTCAATAACCACATCAACTTTTATGTATTACTCAAGACCGGTTGTGTGCGCCTGGGCGTATGCAACAAATTACGCTCATTCTTTACAAGAGCTTACCTAAACTGCGGCTGTTGTGCGCTCCTTTGTTTTTTGCATTTTATTATGTTTTTGGCATTTTTTATATTGACATAAGTATATATTTATGTTTTTTACCAGATATTTATCCCTTTTTGCATTTTATGCGTTGCTTTATCACTCCATCTCTTGTTGACAATTATGGGGTTTTGTTGCCTTACGAGGTATGTACTTGATTTTCAATACAGTGCGTTTTATGTCAATGGTTCTTTTTGGAAATACATGGGTCATACAGAGGGTTTATTTAAATTTTTATGTCAAAGTACTTCAAAGCATTTCGCCGGCCTGATTTTTATGATAATTTGTAGTTGATGGGATATTTTTAAATCTTGAAAAAGCTTCGTAATATGTACTTCTGTTCTATAAACAGGCATCTGTCCACACTCAACACATGAAGAGTTTAGAGGAAATCAATTCATAAAAAGTTGCAAGCGACGATCGCGAGTAATTGAGTTCTGAATACAGGTTAAAACTCCATCTTATGAAGGCTAAACTTTGTAATATGGAAAAAGACCTGAATGTTACTCTCTAAGATAATTTTTCTACGTTTACTTTCTAAAACCAGTCAATATGACCACATTATTTTGCTTATTCCTAACAAATAGATTGTTTGGAAATTTCTGAGTGATTAATTTAATGGAGTATAACCAGCGTGATTCAGGCCGAGACTTTATGTTTCGTCGCTTTTTCGGCATAGCCGATCTTCCCTTTACAGTTGCTTAATCCAGATGAAACATATGTGAACTATTGCCATTGCTATTGAGCAACCCAAAAACGATCCTTTGAAAATTAGCTTGTTTTCTTTGTCGGTTGGCCAAACAGTTTCCGAAAAGGCTAGATTATATGAGACGTGGCTTTGTCTCGTCGCCTTCTCGACAGAGTAGATCTTCTGTTTGTTTGTCAAAAAGTAACACTAAATCAGAATAATCTTAAATACTGTCTTTGTCGAATTTCCGGTCGGCGATTTCCGAATCGACTAAAATATTTACAATAGATAGCTGGTGGTAGCTGGCTAAGACATGTCGTCCGAATAGATGAAAACACTTCAGCTGTGAGTGTTCGACGCGGTATCCGCCGGGGGAAACAGAAGAAAGGGGGAAAGCCTCCACTCCGTTGGAGAAGGACCGGGCTACACTTGGAATCTCCAATTGGCGCCAAAAAGCGGAAAGGAAGAACGACTGGCGCGCTGTTGTAAACTCGGCTGTACCGCGTAAACGATGTCTAGGCCAATAAATGCGAGGAAGATAGCTGGTGTTATGCAGAATGTGGTCTCTGGTTGTGAAAAATGTGATCCAAGGTGGTCAGACTTGTTGAGAGAGCTGAGAATAGTCAATCTCACAAGACACAAGAAGTTCATATGTATACAATCCCAGATAGTCGCCTATTCTATGAGATAACCAAAAAGTTCACCTAATTTCAGACCCATTGCGGACAGTTTTATACCGTCAGGAGCCATAGTTCCATACGAGACTTCGCAAGGTTCTAGATCTTCTAAGTAGGAGCCTGAATAACCCACAGTTGTGAAGTTTCTTTGTTTTTCTTTACTATCCGTTATGACATTGGAGCTTGCTCTCACGTTTAAATTTAGAAGCTTACCTGAAAAAAAGAAAGAAATTATATTAGTGAAACTGTAGTCTTAAAGATCTAAGAATAGTAAATAAAAACTAAAGATATCTGTAAAAAAGAAATTATAATCAAAACTATGCCTAGCTGCCCGTGGTAGCCAACACCTCTCCCAAGAAGTATAACTTCATTTATATTCAAAACTGAGACCAATCTGTATGCCATTGCTATCAAATCAAACGAAAAGTCAACACAGAAAAGGTCGTACCAAAAACACTTTTTTCAACTATTCAACAACGTATGCCAGCACAGCCAGTCGGAGTCATCAAAATCGAAATGAAAGTGCGGCTGGGATGAGAGCCGCAAGACAAAGCGTCTGTGTTAAAACAACGAACCAACTCCACCATAGAAGAATGTACACACTGCGCCTGAAAGCAGAGTGCCGGACAGATTTCAGGACGAAGGAAGTAATCGAGTGTCTAACTAAGAAAAACAACGCTGAAGGAGTTAGGAAAAAATGGAGAGAAGACCAGTGATGCACTCAGACGCGGTAAATGGCCAAAAGTGGGCATCAAGTGAGGCGCTAAGAGTCAAACAGCGCGCCAACAAGGCAGGCCAGCAGGGTCTAGTGCGCTAACTAGTAAAGCAAGGACAAAATGTGGAGTGACGTCCAAAAAAGGTGACTGCCACATAAGACAAATGAATGTCGAGAATACGTTATACTCGGCAAAGCAAGCAAAAAAACAACGCTGTGGACGCGGCAAGCGGAAGGTGTGAAATAGAACCGAAAAAAGAAAAAGTAATAAAAAAAAAACGACGAAAAGTCTGGCAGGCATGCCGCGTAGCCCTGCGATGTATTGACCATTTCGGAAACGGAAATGAATTGAGAGGACGGGCTATGGTGAACAACAAAAAAAAAAAAAAAAACGAGCAATTTCGCATAGAAATTAAGAAGGAAAAAACAGATGGTGTGCCATCAGCTCAGCTGTCACGATGCGGCTCACTCAAGTGACAGTCAGAGACAAAGTGTCACATATGTATGCATCGAAAGCGTCCAAACTTTTTTCGGCGCCGCCCTTTGTTGTAGCGCTATATGGCGTGGCGCGTTAGTGACTGCTATCTGATCGTATGGAATTTTAATTGAATTTGCCGCTTCCGTAACGCGCTTGCGAGTTGTGAAAACCCAAAGCAAAAACAACAACAAAAAAGAGAAACGTATAAGAAAGAGAGAAGGACAATTTGCCAACGGTAAAAGTGTTTTAAAAGCGGAAAAGTGAGTACAAAAAAAAATTACGGTAAAATAGAATGACGCTACAAAAGCTATTGTTTTCATAGGCACAAAGGTAATACGAATAGAAAGCGCGTCGAAATTTCGGCAAAAAGTCGAGTGTATGCAAATTTTTTCGATACACTAACATACCTTGAAGGATACTTAGTAGGCAGCAGCGCATAGAATTTTGTAGGCTAAGAAAATTTTGATTTTTTCAGTGCATCTTTCAGTATTCTCTTTTATTTTCGCTTGAAAGTGGCACTTAGATTGCAAATAACCATACTATAGGCATATAGCAAAGATAGTACCAATTACCGATTGTAAAGCTAAACTGAAAAGGAAACAATACTTCGTTTAATAGTTGCTATTTCAGTACATGGGAATCAGATTTTTTTCGGTTAGAACATTTCATAACATTCATCTGCCATTGTCCTACACTTTTCGTATATAATTGGTTAGGTTCCATAAATATACCGATTTTTACGAGCGCCGTAGTATAGTCACATTTGTGCAGCTAGAGACGTCAGACCGTTGTGATGCTCAGAATTCCTAGGTATGACTCAAAAAGGCCCGTCGCTTACCGTTAAAGCGCTTAGATCTTACTAAAAAATTAATTGAGGCGGACAATATCAATTCCAGGCAATACCACGGGTACGTAGAAAGTTTGGCAACCGTGATGCTTCTACTTCAGTCTGGCGAAATCTGGAAAGGAAAGCAAAAAGTGTCTTAATATTTCCAGAGCATCTTCCTTTTGACAACTTTGACAAGTTGCATCCTCCAACAGCCTAACCATCTGAATGCCAATGGGACATTATGCAGTAAAGACACCCATCGTTGCAGCGATGTGAACCTTACTAAGAAATAGTACTTAGCTAAATGTACCTAACAATGGACCTAACTAACCTAATCTGTCATGAACTTCTCAGCGCCAACTGCAGAGCTCGGTGGAGCTCACATTCAAGAGCTTTAAGAACTTAAGTATGCATATCACAAAGCCCATTTTCCTTATCAAGTTGAACGAATTGAGAATGCCACTATTGGAAGGTAAGCTTTAAGGACAGTAGTTTTGATGAGAGCTTTTCCCATTCACACCGAGACATGAGCTATCGCCATGAATAAACAGACGATCTACTGCAAAAGGAGTGGCATTTCTCATCGGATCAACATTATTCCTGGGAAGTAGGTACTTTTACGATACTGTTTTCATGTCAAAACTCATATATCATCGAGAGCAAGGCGTTGATAGGACGATTTTTCCTCCGGTCTGCTTATTTGAAGTTTTATAAATCTAGAGATAGTTGTACTGCAAATATTTCTTTATTCAGCTGCTACTTTAGACGCGGTCGAATAATACGATTTTTATCTCTACGGATAAAAATTAAAGCATAAACGTAGCTCATCACATAAATCTTCTGAAAAGTGCCACGTATTCGGATGATATAATAAAGGTTAAGGGCAATTAAGGCAATAATCTCACATCAAACTCCGTCAGATAAAGTCCTTAGAAGCAGGAAGACAATAAATGTGGTGGCTGCCGAGAAGCGGCTGCATATATACTGAATTGCAGTCCACAATCGCATTCCGAGAAAAGAACTAATTGAGAAGATGACCAAAGTGGTATCACAGGAAATACGCAAGTCGCCAAAAGGATAGATAAAGAAATTTCCTAAAGGGCTGACAGATGGATCTGGGTGAGATTGTATGCCTTATGAACGCCAAGATCATGCGGAAGCACATCGAAGGAAAGCACGCATGCTTTTTACTCACACGTTGTTGAGAAGACTGCAAGATATTATTGAACTAGTGACAGATTATAAGTTACTGGCATCACATGCGAGGCCAGATGGGTATAAGTAACGACAATACATGCATGAAGTGCAGGGAAGTAGATATGAGAGAGACGCTGTCGTGGAGGTGCAACTGCATCTATACGGCCCTATCTATAACTCATCTTCCATGTTAAGAAGCTTCACAATTCAAGAGGCTAGATAAAGCCATAGAATTATCTCTCCAAATTTGCACTTAAACTGAACCTCCTTCGTCTTCTTCTTTACTGACGTAGACACTGTATACGCGGTTGTAGCTGAGTTAACAACAGTGCGCCAGTCGTTTGTCCCCTTCGCTGTTTGATGCCAATTCGCAATACCATGTGCAGCCAGATTCTTTTCCACCTAATCTTTCCAAAGGAGTGGCGGTCTTCTCTTCCCCTGCTTCCATCGGCGGGTACTGAATCGAAAACCTTCAAGGCTGGAGTGTTATCTACCATCCGGACAACATATCCTAGCCAGCGCAGAAACTGTCTCTTAATTCGCTGAACTATATCAATGTCGCCGTTTATCTTGTACA
Organism: Bactrocera neohumeralis; assembly: GCF_024586455.1. NCBI lineage: Eukaryota > Metazoa > Arthropoda > Insecta > Diptera > Tephritidae > Bactrocera > Bactrocera neohumeralis. The sequence continues at coordinate 60,777,539 of NC_065920.1, read as the reverse complement.
TATCATCGATCCAACGACTGCAAAACTCGCCGTTGCCAATGAACCATAAATCTTCCGCAACACTTTTCTTTCGAACGTCTCGTTTTTTGCGGATTAGGCAGAGCGGACTTAAATTCCAAACGGCGAACATGCTTTCGTCCGACCATATTCTAAAAAGAAGCTGATGCATACTACTTCTTAGTACTTCGCCGCCGTGTATGAATCGCTCGGACGGTAATGCATCGGCCTCCGCTGCTTTGTTGTTCTTCAGACGGCTGACTGCTATTCGAACTTCTTCATAATCGGGCAATGGAACGTCTGCTCCATCGTCATCGATTGGGGAATCGGGTTCGCCATCTCCTGGTGTTATGCTTTCATTGCCAGTCAGCAAGCTGAAGAAGTGTTCCCTTCGTAATTTCAGTATATTCTGGGCATCACTCACTAGATCTCCTCTGGGGGATCTGCAATAGTATGCTCCGGTCTTGAAACCTTGTTAGTCGCCGCATCTTTCCGTAAAATTTTCAAGTATTACCCCTGTCGGCCACCTTGTCGAACTCGCTGCTTTAGTTAGTCCTCCCTAATTACATACATATATCTTCTCCTCTTCTAGTTCTGTTGCAGTGCAAATATATTATCAAATGTGGACCGCATTCGTGTCTTCATTTACTCATGACAAATAACGTAGTGACAGACAGTTTAACGGGTTAACGATTATATAGGGGAACAATATGCTACTATCCGCCCAGTCGACTGACAGTCCATAGCAAATATTTGAAACGTTTATATTCACAAGTAATTAAGCCATTATGCACGCCCGAAAGTACAATTACACACAGACACAGAAATACAAATACACTCGCACATGTCTGTCCATAATGGAATCAACGAGCATGAACTAATCGACTCATTCGCCGCGCATGAGTGTGTGGTATAGCAAATATACATATATACCTCTGTGTAGTGTGTATGCTCAGTTTTTCATTAGTGTTGGGAGTCGTCTCGCGGACTTGCGAAAAATGATTTCACAATGAATAATATGCGCTCTAAGTGCATATGCGGCAACGGGCGTCTACTATAGTAAGAACGCATTGATATACGTCACAACAGTGTTTGTATATGTCGCTTGTTTAAATAGCTAATTTACCGTCGGCTGGCTTAGTGCTTGGTTTATGGGTAAGCATGCAGTTGAAAGTCTATTAATGTAGAAGCAGTAGCTTTTGAGTGTGGCATGTATAGACTATGCAAAAGCGAGGAAATAATCTGGAGCTCCGGTATGTAGATTTCACAAATTTTGTTGTGTATTTTCGGTGACTGAAAGATTTTTTATATGTACATACCTCAATATGCAAGAAGAAACTGTCGACTTGAGTGCTATTTTGACAATTTTGGGTTTGCGGTTCTTTGAATCGGCTATAACCGCGTAAGCGAAGTCTACACTAAGACTAAAAAAGAAGAAGGTTCTTTGAATATGGATTAATAAGCAGTCAAGTTTTTATTGTTGTTTAGCAGCGATTTTGCTATCTTGACGTGTGTTCTTTTGCTATTCATTGACAAGAGAACGAACTCAATACTACTAGAAACAGAATAATTCTTAGTAAATTACGAAAATAGTATTCGAAAACGGAAAATATGGGGTTTATGTAACTGGAAGAACCTGTGTCTTAATCCGACTAAAAACTCTATGTTTCGTTTGTCATTACAATAAAAATATTTAATATAAATTTATTATGGAAAGTCGATTGTTCAAACTCAGCTTTATGGGCTCAACTAGTTACAGGTGAAGTAGGTGATTGAAGTATCGAATTCGAGATACAGAAACTAATCTGGTTTATATGAAACTTGATCAGCAAAAACCGTGAAAAAACAAGAAAAAAACGTTAACTTATGCTGCACCGAAGCTAATATACCCTTCACAGGTGCATTTCTTTTAGTAACTATGTGTTCAGTTTATATGGAAGATATATGCTATAGTAATCCGATCTGAACAATTTTTTCGGAGATTACATTGTTGCCTTAGAAAATAACCTGTGCCAATTTTTGTGAAGATGCATTGTCAAATGTGAAAGTTTTCCATACAAGAACTTGATTTCCAACGGCAGTTCCGACAAATTAGCAGCTTCTGGAAGAGCAAATGACGTTTGCAAAATTTCAAAACGATATCTTAAAAACTGAGTGACTAGTTCGTATATATACAGACGGACGGACGGACGGACGGACAGACAGACAGACAGGCGGACATGGCTAAATCGACTCATCTCAACATACTGATCATTTATACATACATATATACTATACTTTATAGGTACTCAGACGCTTCCTTCTGGGTGTTACAAACTTCGTGACAAACTTAATATGCCCTGTTCAGGGTATAAAAATTTGAAAACACTTAACATTAACAATAATAATTTTTAAGAGGCTTCAAGTCAGTTCTTCTTCTTCCTTATTGGCGTAAACACCGCTTTCGCGGTTATAGCCGAGCTTATAACAGCGCAGAGGCTGCATTTTCCTTTTCATTGGGGGTGTTTTTTTTACGTGACGAGTCCCAAACCCAGCGCAAAACCATTCACGTCAGTTCGGGAGACTAAAATCTAAACTCTGATTCTGTTCTAAAGGTGGAGCCTTTCAAGAAAATTAAATTTATTTTGAAATTTTGTCTTGTACTCCGAAATATGATGTGATCTTTGTAAGAAATCTCTTTGCAAAACTGATAGCGATCAGGTATAAAGTGCTAAAAAATAACCAAAACACTGAGCACAAAAGAGGCTTTGAGATAAGGACGTAATTTTAAAGATTAGCCCACTGTATAGCACTCAGAAAGGTATACTTTTGAAAAGTTATTCAGATAGTGAAGATTAAGAAAGGAAATTTCTCTCCTTGAAGTTGTATTAAGGATATAAAATTATTGTATATTGACAGTTTGACACAAAATGGCGAAAACTAGGTTCATCTTCGGAATCTTATTTTACAAGAGGACCTAGACATCGTACTATTTGAATCAAAATTAAAAATATCACTATGTCCTATATAAAACTTAGATAATTTACTAGATAAAAGCAAAAGATTGTGGGTACAACTTTTAGAGGGAGTATTCCCGGATTACTATATAGAGTAAAATTGGATTTGAATATCTTTAGGAAGCAATTATTTAGTTCCACAAAAATATCTTTAGGGTATAGTTAAAGAAAGATAATAAGGTTTATTTAACTTTCTCACACTAAAATAATGATTTTGAACCCTAAGGTTTGAGCCAAAATAAGATCGACTATTAGAAAAGCTTAGATTGGCTTAATGCCATTAAAGAACGGATTAAATTCCTGCGGATGGCAAGTAACTGAACGTGGTGCGGAAGCTTAATCGCAATATCGGTATCTTTCAAACGAAGCGTATGATTCAATACATCACTTGTCAGATGGTTTGCCAGAAACCGTATGCAACCAATGACCAAGAGCTGCCACCGTGCCCACGACAGTCGGGTCTACGTTACCGGAACGGACCAGCACTTTTATCCGGCCAAGGACTGTCTGTATACCGAGATAATTGTGCCGCTACAACAACAACAACAACAGCTGCACTATATAATTCAATCCTAAAGGTGCTATGCGACTCCCATGCCAATTGGTTGCTTTGCAGCCAGGAGCTAAATTCGGTTATATTGGAACGGAGCCTTCTCAACACCGAAACGTTTTGATGGCCTTATCGCATCATAGGGCGCTGGCACTAGTGTATGTCTTTTTATGGAATAGACATGTGGAACTAGCACTGATTAAAGCCAGAAAAGTACGAAAGCCGGGCTGTAATCTAGATCAGCCAAGCATCACCAGCTGATTATATACTCGACGCATGCGACCGATCGTTACATAATAAGTGGGTGAATTGGCACCAAAAGCATCGTAGACTGTGTTGGGACTTCAAATATCGAAACGGCAAAGACTTGCCGTATTAAATCAAGCAGTTACTCATGACAGCAGAATGGGATGGAAGAAGGAAGTTAATCTCGTCTCAACAAACTAAATGAAGAGACACTTTTCAAGGAACGGCATTATCAAAAGCTTCATAAAGATGTTTAAAGTTACCCTCGCCAGTAAAGCCGCCTAGAATAGCCGCGTGACCTAGCACTGATGGATACCATTATTTAGTGGTAAACTGACGATTCGAAAAGAACGGCAGTCATTGGTGACTGCAACGCAGGATCACACGCTAAACTTTCTATACCCAAAGAAAGAAATCTCCGACGCAACTATCGCAATCAAATAAATATAGTTCAGTAAAGTGGCAATAAAAGCGATTATTTCTATTGTCCTTAACTACCAAAAGTAATCGGAATAGTTCTTAGAGAGACACCCAATTTCTCATAAGCCTTCAGTGTGGACGTTGGTTATTTCTATAAATTATTGGTATAGGTCTAAAAATGAAAGGTTAGGATAGGTTAGATTAGATGGCTGATCAGAGATCGCACATGGAATAATAGATGTAGTACTTTGTGAAACCATTGAAAATAGAACTCCCGTGTTCGGACTTAAAGATCGGCAAAACGCTTAGTAGCCAATACATACAGGCCCTTATTTTCTACGTCTGTCAGTTCGTTGGGAGGTCTGAAGGTATGTGCCCCCAAGTGTCTAAGTCTTGATATTCCAAACGTGGGGCAGTCAAGAAGGAAGAGCTGGAGAGTTTCTACCGCATCAAGCAGCTTCTGCATACGGTGTCCGGTAAGATTCCCAGTCTTACAGCATGTATGCCAATAGGGCAGTGGCCCGTTAAGAGCCCCACCACTAATGAGAGGCTAGCCTTACTGAGGGCAAAGAGATCGCTAGATCTCCTGCGATCTATCTTGGGCCAAAAGGCTTTTGCGACCGCGCAAGTAACAATGCTGGCCCATCATTGACCAAGCATCCGCGAGGCCCAGCTATCCAGTAGTAGAACACAAGAGGATGCAGGAGCACCGATCCGTTCCCATTCTACCGATAACGATTCTAGGCTGCCTCCTTTCCTACGTAGCTCATCAGCAGAAAAAATGGAAAGAGTCAGATAATAATAAAGCATTTATCAGATTTGTCGGTTCCATTCTTATAGAAATGGTACGGTTTTCAGCCTTGTCAAGCACTTTTGAGCGTCAGTGTGAGCTCTGTCGATTTTTTTGGCGAAAATCAGAGGCAATACACAGAAGTTTCGTGACAAAAAGCTCATTGAGAACTACTTATAGAAAAAACTCAACAAAGAAACTAAGAAAAACAATTTACAGTCTAAACTCTATTTTTGTTTTCTTCATATACACCTATTACTTAGCAACGCACAGCAACATTTGAGTATTATTATATCGTTGCCAGTTCGGTAACACCCGCTTATGGCGCTAAGTAAGTGAGTAAAAGGACGAAGTGCACTCGTAAACTCGAATGGACGCTTGGTTGGACGCTCTCATGTAGCTGTTAAGGGAAAACGTTTAGAAAGCAAAATAAACACATAAGCAACGAACGAAGTAATGTGGAAACGATTTGCGAAAGAAAACCAAAAATGGAAGAAATAAAACAAAATTGCCAAAAATAGAAAACAGTTAAAGAAAATGGCAATAAAAAAGTATTAAATATGCTTAAATGTGCTTGCAACCAACTAGAGGCAGCTAAAGCAGCAACTGTCACAGCAACAAAACAAATGCCTGAACGCAGCAGTTGGAACAGTTAAAACGCTCCAGGGACGCACATACAAAAAAACGCTGCACAACAAAGCGCCGAGCTACGACAATACCTTTTGCAGTTGCTTGGTTTGTTGTTGTTGTTTCGGTGGAAAATCTCACTGGTGCCCAGTAGCAGTGCATGTATGTTGCACGTAGAGCCGCAAAGTGGACATTCAACGTATACCGTATGTACCGTAACTACGGCGACCGCTGTTCTTCAGACTATAGCTGCTCATGTGCCCGCTGTTCTTCAGACTATGGCTGCTCATGTGCTTAGCTTACAGCGACGAATTGCAAGCTGCGCTGAGCACAAAAGTCGCTGCTCGCCACCAATGCAAATGTGAGGCAAACAAAACGAAGCCGCAGCTGTGCAATTCAACGCTTATCAAACCAACAGCGACTAGGTTGCCTTTAGCTGCCAACAACAACAGCAAAAAACAACAACAAAAGGTAACTTGAAATGGAAATTCGCTAAGCAGCTCATTGTCATTGTTTCAAGTTGGCAAGCAGCGTACCGTTAAATGCGCATACAAAGTTAAAAGGGGTGAAGCGTAGGAGAGCAAAAAAGAAATCGCAAAAAAATTACGGGTTTTCCATATGGTAGCATAACTTTAGGCGCTTTGTTAAAAAGAATCTAAACAAAGCGCATTTTCGTTACTTCTTTGGGCAGGTATTTGAATGTGAATTGACAAGGGACGGACCTAAACCGAAGCATGTAGATGTGCTCATGCTAACGTTAAATCTAACGGGAATGTATAAACATATGTTTATGTGATCACATATAATTGTACATAAAAAATTATAGTATAGTTTGCTATCAATAAGGAAGAGCAAAGGTTCTGTGGTAGCTATATGCTATAGTGGTCCAATCTGAACAACTTCTTTGGAGATTATAGTGTTGCCTTGGAAAACAGTCTGTACGAAATTTCGTGAAGATATCTTGTCAAATAAAAAAGTTTTTCGCCCAGGAACCTGTTTTTGATGGGTCAGTTTATATGACATCTGCATGCTATAATAGTGGGAACTGAACAATTTCTCCGGAGATTATAGTGTTGCCTTGGAAAACAGTCTGTACAGAATTTCATAAAAATATTTTGACAAATAAGAAAGTTTTCCACTTAAGAACTTGATTTTGGTGTGTCAGTTTGTATGACAGCTATATGCTATAGTGGTCCAATCTGAACAATTTCTTCCGATATTATAGCGTTGGCTTGGAAAGCAATCTATACGAAATTTCGTGAAGATATCTTATCAAATAATAAAGTTTTCTACCTAAGAACCTGATTTCGATGGGTCAGTTTATGTGATAGCTATCCATAGTCCAATCTGAACACTTTCTTCGGATATTATAGCGTTGACTTGGTCTATACGTCTATACGAAATTTAGTGTAAATATTTCTTCAAATAAAAAAGTTTTCGATACAAGGACTTGATTCCGAGCGTTCAGGATGTATGACCTGACAGCTATATCCCAAAGTAAGAGAAGAGAAAAGGACGTGTGCAAAGTTTCAAATCGATTGTATTAAAAACTGTGAGACTAGTTAGTGTATACATACATATACAGAGAGAGAAACGCACATGGCTAAATCAACTCAGCGCGTCACGTTAATCATTCAAATCGCCAGCTCTGACGTTTCGTTCTGGCTTTCAAATACTACATGGCAAACATAATATATCCTGTTCAGGCTATGATAGTAGCTATTAAAGACTATTTTGAACTAATTTATCAAAATCTGAGCGAGTGGTAGTTAAGAAGGTGAAGGTAATGCAATTCAATAAAGAAAAGCATCTCAAGTTCGCTCGAAATCGATTAAGAGATAGATAGATCGATTAGAAACCAATTTCATTTGTGAACTCCATGAATAATTTACTCGAATCTATGGAACTGAAACTGAAACCAAATTAATGTACATTCGAGCAAGAACTATCACTTCTGTGGGATTCTGAGAAGTCTTGCAAAAATCTTATATGCTATAGTAACAACGGCAAAATTGTATATATATAGGTCGATGAGCCTGGAGTTAAATCTAAAACGAAGAATTATAATTATCGTAGTATTCTCGGAGATTATTACAAAACTTCCAAAATAATGAGGAGTTCATGAAAATATGACAGAAGACAAAAACCGAATAAGTAAAAGCTAAAATTGAGCACTTTTACGATCAAAAATTATACATCTCAAATATTTCAATCTATTGAAAGTTGTTCCAAAACAAAAAGGAGGTTAAAGAAATTACTTTCATATTGCGAAAGGGAACAATTATCAACCCTGCAGCATGAAGACAGCAGGAAAACACTGGAAACATTCAGTTAATATGATGAAACTCAAGTAACCAAATAACATCATATTGGGCGCCTCTTGGAGTTTGCGAGTAGCGAGGACATCGGATAAGAAAGCATAATCCAACTAAAAAAAAAGTTCAGATTGATACGTTTCCAAATTTCACCGAAAATTTTAATGAAACAAAAAATTGTCAGCATTCGGGACAGTGCAGTTAAAGATAGAGGAGAAAACAACGGTTGATAGTGAGTACATCGGCCCATACAAAAAGCCATTAAGTACATAACCGTCAATGTGTACACGGAGATAACCGTGAAGAGTTGATTCGGCGCAGCAACTCGAACATGACGTAATGGAATTGAAAAAACTTCGGTATCGACATTTTACGTCGAGATCTTAAATCTTACAGAAGCTTACAAGAAAAAGTCTAAAATCTATGTGGCCAATCCTACTTCTATTCAGGCCTTGGAAGAACGCAAGCATTCCAAGGAGTCATCGAAAACTGGATTCAGCGCTGGAGCATCAGAGATGGGCTCCTTGAAAAATTAATCTAAGAAGATACGACGTTTACGAGTCAAATTTTGTGCAGCGATGAGGCCCATTTCTGGCAAAATGGGTATGTAAACAAGCAAAATTTTCACATTCGGGACGAAGAGCAACCTTATTAGATTCAAGAGCTGCCATTTCATACAGGAAAAACAACGGTTTGGTGTGGTTTGTGGGCCAAAGAATTTTTAAGCTCTTTTCTTCGGGAGCACAGCTAACGTACAGCTTGAGTTATTAATAAGCTGAAGATCGTCAAATAAGCTTTCTTTCATTGGTAGTGAACAAATTGAAATATAATAAAACAAGAATCTTGCCACGAATCACTGTACGCTTGAAAGCACAAAATTATAATTGCGGCAGGTAAATTACAAGTAATAAACATTCAACTTCAACCTAAGCTTTTGCCACCGCATTGATGACTCTCAAGAGTGCAGCTCATTGCGATCAGCCTGCTGCTTGTAAACGGGCAAAAGACTCCACGCTGACGTTAAGTCAAGCGGCAGTTAGATATTTGCACTCGTACCGTTACTTAATTAGCATAAAAGCCATATCTGTATATATAAATACATCGTACATATGGACAAGGTGGTGTATTACGCTAAATGGCTAGGATTGCTGTCAAATGTCAGCAACGTATAGCCGGGTGGTACACCTGATCAAACACGAGGTTGACTTGCTCCATACACAAAAGACGCTTTTGTGCGGTGCGAAAAACAAAATGTAGCAGTCAAGGGAATCGGCAACACTAATTTATAAACACATACCTGCGGCAGATGCCACAGCAAAAGCGCATCCTCTAAGCTGAATTCGCACAACCGGCAGTTACTCTTTGCTCAGCCAACGTCAGTTATGTGCTTTTTTTTTTTGCTGTTTCCGCCTCAAAAAGCACGAGCAAAAGCCGCGAACCGAATGTACATGGATACCACAGACACATGTGAGAATGTTAGAAAGAGCAGCACAACGCAACAGAGCTGTTAGTCCCATGAGAGGCAGAAGCAGAGGCAGAGTACCGCTGTTAGATACGCGCTTGTGAAGCTAAGTCGGCGCGGAAACTGAGTTGCTGTGCTATTTAATATACCTATGATAAAAGACCAGCATGCAGGAAGTGTATAAAGGTACGTGAGTATATACATACATATGTTATAACTCCCTGAGCACAACAAACGAACGAATGATGTAAAAATCACAGACTGCAACAAAATATTGCAACTTTTTCGTAGTTATTTGCCGCAGTTTATGCGGCAGTTAACTTGCAGGAATGCATTTTTGCGTATTTAGGGAAAAAGGCTAATGTTTATCACGGTGACAAACGATGGCCCTTAGGGCGAAACATAATTTGTTTGGGATTTTTTTTCCTTTTCGAGTGCAAGTAAATGGAGTTTAATAGAAGAAATTTAACGTGGAGTGGAGATATACATAAAAGGCAATGGATTTTTATAGGTAGAGTATCAAAATAAGGCGGAGGAATTATGATTAAAACGTTATCTAGAAATAGGATTTAGCGTGTACTTATAAGGTAAGGAATACACAATAGGAAATATGGGCTTAAAAGAGTTAGTAAGGAGAAAAACTTGAGCGAGCGGGGATCGAGTTATGTAAAGGTAGAACATATGGTCGAAAATTTTATCAGAATGTCAAGCATCCGACTCAGGTTTTAAACCCGAAGCATCGGCATATAGACACCAACACGCTGACCTGCTAAGATATATTCAGGGCCTACTGGATATATGGAAATAACTCGTTTCTAACTTGTTGACGACCCTGAATTCCGAATCCGGAACCGTGGTGTTGACCGATTCAGTAGAAACTGCCAACGAACTACTCAACCACTGATTTTACACAGGTCTTCGATATTCAATCTAAAAAGCCTAGGGCTAGATCGAATGATTTTTTTGTTCAATTACAACTAAAAAAAGTTTCGTAAAATTTCACCAAAATTTGTATTTTGCTTTTTTTTGCCGCTAAAAGTTCAATTTCACTTTTTTGTGTTTTCCTCATCCAATATCTAGTTGATGATCTTAACTAAAGAACGTATTTTTTTTTCTTTTTACTTGTGGCGTTTTTGTAAGAAGTTCTGTTGTTAACGCGGAGGCACATTTTTGCAGACGGACTGCCGGAGATGACATCGTGATGGCTTAATTTTGAATATTTACATTTAAACATTTCACAAAATCTTTGTAAAATATGTACCTAAGGAATAACAAAAAGATTGAATAAAATGATTTATTTTTTTATAAGAAAAAATATTGCCCATTTGTTGCTCGCCAAATTCCATGCCATCTCTTATGGCCGACGGAGTTTTGTTGATAGGGAGCATGCATCAGATCGGAACCTCAGTACTCTATATCCTGTCTTAAAGAGAAGCGACCCAACTATTTGCAAACCACTGAAGCCACTTGCCAACAAACCGTTTCAACCTTATCGGTGAGGCTTTAGACCTGATCGTGTCACCACAGACCAAATATTCACGCTGAACATTGGATGATACCCCAGAATATGATAACGACACCCCCATCTGCTCATCAATTATGAGGCATCTTACGATGGTCCGATAAAGTGTTGTGTGTATGTTACATTTTCTGAACTTTTCTTTACCATTGTGTCCGTAGGAGGATGTTTCCGAAGATATTTTGGCAAACGAGAGGGAATCTACCTAAATGAGTCAAGGTTAATGAGTTCAAGACAAAATATATGTATATCAGCAGGGATGTGAAGGAGAATGTACTAGTAGCTGGGAAATATATTTTAGAAGCAATCAAGGAATTCGTTTATTCTGCAGACGCCGCCATCAACAGCAATAATCATTACAGTCTAGAAATCCAGTGAAGGACAACAATTACGAATCGCTGAATTTACAGACTCATTATGCATTCTCGATGTTAAAGACTCTCTCTAACAAAAAAAAATATTACTAAACGCCGCTGATAGCACCCGTGCTTCGGTAGCTCTTGAACTATGCCAAAAAGTAATAAGCTGACCCTTGAAGCATTCGAGGGTAAAATCCTTCGCAAAATTTTTGGTCATTTACGTCTTGGCAACAACTACCGCATCCGTATAAACAAAAAGCCGTTTGAGCAGTACGATGATATTGACATTCTCAAGCGGATGAACATCCAGCGGCTACCCTGGCTTAGTCATGTTGCGATTTCGTCAGTATTAATGAAGTATATGGATACTCTCCAAAAACTGGTATAAAATAAGTGGTATATTAGAATAGATAAGAGATTTTAGAACCTAATATTAAATACCAATATTATTGGCTGAACATTGCAGGCAACAACCTTAACCGAACACAATATTATAGCATACAGCGCATATTTTATAGCAACATTTTATAGCATCTGATGTACACTACAACCAAGACACGAACCACTCGACGAAAAATGAACGAACGAAAGCAAGAAGCCATCAGATTTTATAGTTAAGTAGTTATATAGTAAATATGTACTCATAAGCTTCAGCTATATAAGAGTTAGATGAAATACAAGTTATGGTAAATTTGCAAAGCTTTGCTCAAAAGCTTTAACCACTCTCACTAATAAAGCTCGCGAGCTTACTTGAAGCTTTTGAAGGAAATGAAATATTAACTATTCTTTTGGAAAAAGCTCTAAAGACAACAAATTTTCTCGTAAAAGCTTCGAAAGAATTTTTGATTCTGTTATACCTGCGAGTAATAAATAGACGTGGTTAGAATTTTCTATATATAAAGTGCTATAATATTTATTTACTATAAAAATGACTGGGAATGGGTGAAAAGACTTTTATTTCTTCAAACGGCCAAATGTATATGAATACGAAATAAGAGGCACTCGAAGAGGACAAAAAATATATAAACATACATAGATAGCTTACACCAATAAAAATTACATAAGGGAACTTTAAATGTACATCTCACATATTTTTTGAATTTAAAGGTTCAAAAGTTAGGTCAAAAACCTTTTTGGGTAAAATTTTAATTTTTTCAAACTTAGGTCAATAAACAAATATGACCGAAAATTCGCTCGAATAATAATTTTTAACAGAGAATTTTGTTAAGCTTAGTTTGTTTAGTTGTATGTAATCGAGTTACAGAGCATACTATTTGCAACACCATCACCCATCTTGAGACCCAGCATTCATTATTGGATAATATTCTACCGAATAGCCCAGCACGCAGTGAAGAAAATATAACAGCCGTAGCTGATATCAAAATTATATTCATAGACGATTTTTCTACATTAAAAAGCATTTAAGAAATATTGAAAATAATCACTGGGTATGAAACAAGCAAAACTGTCGCATTTGAGATGAAGAGCAATCGCAAAAGATTCAAGATGTGTCATTTCATCAAGATGGAATCATCGGTCCATTTTCTGCAAAAATGATGCCGGTGAGAACGTAATGTCGACCGTTATCGCCTTGATGCCTTCAATTGAAACTCGTGATCTTGGAGACATTTGGTTTCAACAAGACGACGCCACATTCTACACAACGCATCAAGCAATGGATTTATTGAGAGAACACTTCGGTGAGCTGATAATTTTAGGGCCGGTCAATTGGCCACCAAGATCGCGTGATATCATACCATTAGACCTTTCCTGGATATGTAAACTCTAAAGTCTATGTTGACAATCTCGCTTCGATTCAGGCCTTGAAGCAAAACATCACGTGGGTCATTCGGCAGTTACCTGTCGAAATGCTTTGAAAAGAGCAATCGGTCAACGAAATCAAGATGGATCAACGTATGGGCATATGCGGTGAGAACGATAGTCGACCGTTATCGATGCCAACATTTGAAAGAGATAATTTTAAAAAAAAATAAATGTCATTAAATTTTAAATTTCCTTACTTTTAGGTAGGAACCTCGAAATGGATCACCCTTTATATTCTAAAGAACTTAACTTGATAGAGTTTGGAAGTTTCGTCGACACATTAAGGTTTCACTCGGAACTGTGTTCGAGATAATAACAGTGGTTCGTGGCTTCAAGAGCACCTGCATTGGTCAGTCGAAAAATGGCGCAACATATTGTGGTCCGATGAAACAAAAATTGTTTTATTTGGTTCCCGAGGATGCCGCCAGTATGTACGAAGGCCAGTAAACGCTTCATCTGGACCTAAATATGTTTCATGGACGGTAAAAAATGGAGGTGCCAAAATCAATGTATGGGGGTGCTTGTCTTACTATGGTACAGGTCCGTTATTTTGGATTAACGAAAACATGGATGCCAAATTGTACATTGAAATAATGGAGTTGACTATGTTACCACACGCGGAATGGAAAATGCACTTTGAAATGGATCTATCAACAAGATAACGACCCCAAACATACCAGCAGATTGGCAAAAAATTGGTTTGCTCTAAATGGAGTTAAGGTTATGGGTTGGCCGGCGCAGTCACCGGACCTTAATCCAATTGAGAATCTTTGGGCAGAGATTAAAGAAGCTGTAGAACTAGGTGCTTGTGTTGAAAACCTTTTTCTAATTAAATATTCGCTGATTTTTCTGAACTTTATAAAGGTTAGACAGTCTTTCTCTAAGTGGACGCGAACTTTTTAGTGCGAAATCTTATGTGAGTACAAAGAAATTTCTTGTTCATTCTGTATTCTAAGAAATCGTAGTATTTTCTTCCTATTTTGATCAAAGAACGTACAAACTGACCCCCGTATACCACCGTGTCAGAGCTTGCTATAGCAATCTGCCGAAAACTAATTCACTAACGGGACTTGGAGAGCATATTTTTGATACAAAATAATAAACAACAAAGGAATAGCAAATTTTTAAGTTCACTAACAAAGTAAACACGTGAAGACTCAACAAAGCAACAGCAATGTTGGGAAAAACTCGCAGCCGGATGTGAATATCATGGGAAAATCAAAAATTCGCGAAACAAAGTAAGACTACAGAATACAATACAAATAACGGCGTGCACCAGCGCTACACACACACACACACAGTGTCGTCTAGAAAAGTTATCTGTCAATGGCAAGCGCTTGCAGTGTGTACTTTTTCGATTATTGCGTGACCCAGTAAACTAGGAAGCAGCAGTCAAAAAACCAAAAACGAAACATAACAAACGCTACAAAAGAATATGGAAGTAGCAACAAAAAAAAAAAAAAAAAAAAATAATGGAACGAAAAGTGAGAAGAACCAAGCGCCACCTATTAAGCGAGCGCGGCAAGTCAGGAAGACGAATTTCGCTCGAACAAATGCAACAAATACTACCGTACACCATCAATGGTTGGCGGCATAGTTGAAGTGCATGAATATGAATGAATGAAGGAAATATAGACAAAGTTTTTAGATATGCAACTGCCACACTACTATATACTTGTTGAAGACCCATATACATAGATACATACATATATGTATATGTATAAGGCATGTAGGTATCTCTTGGTCCACCACTCATCTCCAGCCAGTGGCAGCTACAAAGCGAAAAAAGCGATTTTGCTTCATTTGTTGCTGCTGTTTTTGTTGTTTTAGTGAAACTAATTGAGTTGATGCCATTTCGTGAAAAGTTTGACAAGGACATATGAATGCCATAGTTTATGAAAAGTGTATTTACTATTTTCCAAAGCGGATGCAGGAAGCGTTAGTTGCGCGCCACGAATAGCCACGAACGGCAGGCGAAAAATATTCGTAGTAAACTAGTTTGAAGATGGATTTTTGACGAAAATATGTTAATAAATTCGAATAAGAAATACCATAGATATGTTTGCTAGGAATTTTTAAGAAGAATATGAAAAGTAGAAAAAGCCCAGAATTGACTATAAATAAGTTGAACTTACTTCTCTTTTTACTTTTACTTTACTTTTGAAAATATCGAATCATTATTAGAGATTTCGAGCATGCTCTCAGGGCGAATTTTAACATGTAAACCCAAAAGTCTTGGATAAGCCCAGCACCTACAGAGTCTTTCAGTAGAAAAAAACGTCTCTAATGGTCTAATATTTATTTTTATGTTAATTTTATATTATATGATCAAATTTGACCCGGACTAACCCAAGAAAAACTACCAGTACCAGCACAGTCAACCAGCAGAAAAAAACGATTCGAATAGACAAATCATTCCTTTTATGTTAACATTATAATATACGATCAAATTTGACCCAGACTGACCCAAAATAAAAACTATATACACTCTGATGCCAACTCGATGATTTTCAAGCAAGAAACTAATTTTCCGCTCTCTTTCGATCCTCTTAACGTAACAGAATATTATCTCGGTTAAAAAGAAGGCTTTTTTAATATTATAATGGAAAGCAACAAGATAGTATCCATGGAAGAAACTGTCTGATCCTCTTAACGTGAAATTTACTAAAAATTTACTAAAAGGAACTTCCTTAAGTGCTGTCAGAGTTTTTTCAGGACGTCAGTAAAACTAGTCACAATCTAAAGAAAGAAACTTGAATCTAAAACTCACCTGATATTTGGAAGTTTGGTAAAATAAAAGAACTAGAACTAAGTTCGTTCATAATCTAAAGGTTTTGAGCTTATAATGACCAACATTCTGAAGTTTGGTTTACAAAATTGTTAATGATCTACTCCATAGTCTAAATTTAAATCCTAAACCAGCTCCTGTCAAAACTGAAGCGTACACCGAAATCTCAAAGTCCCAATGTAATCTGCTATAATCCATATAAGGGAAAGATTTGAACTTCAGATAAGTTGTAAATTCTTGCCGTAACTAAGTCTAATTTGTGTACAGGCTTCTATATCTAAGATCCTGGTGATAAAAATTGACTAGAAACCGGTGAAAATCGGAGCATTATGTGATTATTCTGAATCGGGCTCAATTCATCTTGGAGCAATTTATGCAGGTGGTTTACAAACAAGCGAAAAAATCTTAGATCGAGAACAAAGGATCCGACAAATCATATTCTCTATATGCTACATAAGCGTTGAGTCAAAATCTTGATTGACCGGCAAGTTTCGATTGTAGTTTTTCCAATGGGATAACTAAATGGGTTGAGAAAAGAGGTTCCAAAATGATCTTGGTTGCCCACCGCCAAATTTCGACTAACCTTTTTCTATTGGAATCATGAAGACATGCTTGGGTTGAGAACAGAAGTTGTCGGATCTTCTAGACTAGATTCTGAAGAGATAATATTGTACATAAAAACAGACCTACAATCTTGGACCGGCAAGTTTCGAATACTCTTTTTCTATTGGGATCATGAAGATATTCTTGATTCGAGAACAGAAGGTCCGACAAATACAAGAGCACACATAGCTCAGAATCACGATCTTTGTTGACCAACAGCAAGCTCCTTTTTTTCTTTTCTGAGCGAGTCCCAGCTTTAAGAACCAATATCAAACCCAGAGTCTAAACATCGGAAAAAATTTTAAGTAAATAAAATCTCGAAGGTAAGAGCTGAAAATCAACACAAGAAATTAAACAAAACTGCACTCAATACCCACATCAAACACTTCTGAGAGCCGAGAAACCAGAGCCCACATTCGCTAACTAATCACTTTCAACTAGTGTTGCCACCGCAATACCACGCTTACGACAAGAATCAAGAAGGTATATTGAAAATTTTGAAGAACTCAAATCTAAACTTTGTTGAAAGTGCACACACCCACACACACATGCACATTAACTGTTATAGCAGTTGCTCAACCGCAACTTTGCGTCAACTGCACTTTCCACTAATTTTCACTACTTCTGTCGCCTCTACGCGGTTACTCACTTTGCTTCTGCATCATTTCTCTCGCATTTTTCTTCATCACTCGACACACATACACAATAGCAATTCCTGCTGATGCGTTAGAGCCATGCTCTCGGGTGACAGTTGGCTGCAGTGACACATATAATGCAATTATCCATAGCAACTTCTTCTTCTTATTCTATTCGCTTTTTTCTTCTGTAACTCGTCCTTAGTGAACGAATATGGTTGACCAGAGTTGTGCTTAAACGGCGTGGAAGCAAACGAACAGAGTACAGAGTTAAGTAAAGCGAAGAGAAAATCGATGAAATATGAAAGCCTTCAAACTCGTTCGGGAGAAAAAAAAGCGAACTTTTGAGTACTTGAAAAGTTTGCGAAGCATTAAAGTAGTCGAAAAGAGTTGTGCGATAGCAAATAAGGATGATGGTTGAAGCGAATAATGGCTGTGGTAGGTTGGAGATTAAGTGCTGTTTATAGTTTCCTTTTTAACTTTTTTGTGTTATACGAGATATTTATATGGTTTTTATGAAAAATTATGGTTCAAGACCTTAATTCTTATTTTGTATTGATAAACATTAAAGGATAGTCCAATTAGGTTAAAAAAATTATAAACTTCGGGTGCACTGAGGCACAAGCAAATTATGTTACCATATAGCTGTTGTCCAATCCGAACAATTTTTTCAAAGATTGTACCGTCGAATTGGACAATAATTCATTTAGTCCGTTTCGCCTTCCCTATATCACATATGGTCACCAAGTTCCAGCATCCTGAACAATTCCAGGACCCTGCTGGGCGCAACTTAGATGATGTGATCCTTGTCCACGTGGATGTAACCTAGGGCCTTGAGCTTCCTTCTTCAAATTGCTGGGCTATCCAGAACCAGGTGTTCGGAGTTTCCTGTTCTTGAGCCTGCAGTGCCCTGTATAGAACGCGGCATGGAGGCGGAATTTGTCTTGGCGGAAGTTGATCATTTCCTTAAAACCTGCGAGGTTGTACCCTCTCAGAAGCAGCTTGGCATAGTTTTTTCCTGCTGCCTTCTACCAATGCTGTTCTCTTCCCACTCTCTCCTCCCTGCGGATAGTTTAGTATGCGGTTCGGCAATGCCTGCACCAATGCCTCCGGTGTTTTTGAGTCGTCGTCAGTGCAGCACTGGATAATGCTGGCCCTCAGCAGTATGTCGAGCGTAGAGTCGTTCCACTCCGCCTTACTGCCGAGAGTAACTCTAAAATTCTTTGTTGAGTTAATTGTTTGTCATCCTTTGTGTAACGCCGTCCCTTGAAAGTAGGGCCAGTGGTAGTGCCTTCGTTTGTTGAGACGAGATTATCTTCTTTTTGCCGAAACTCTCTGCTGCCATTAGCAGCACCTGTTTGATCACTAGACGCAGCGGTGTGAGTTCTAGCATGAGTTCAAGTGCTGCAGTGGGCAAGTACGCAGCTGAAGTTCAGCCACAGGTTAGCCTTTGGATTCCATAGTTGAAGGCCTACCGAAGACTGCGTTGCCTTAGACGTCCAAGCCACCGCTCCATATGTGACAATAAGTCTTACGATCATGGTATACAGCCATCTTAATATACCTGGCTTGCAGCCCTAGGCTAGGAGTTTGCATAGTTTGTATGAGATCTGAATATATCCTTTTGAAAGAGATGCGAAGAGTTTAGAGAGATATCAAGCATTGAGAGTGATACGAAGCATTGAGGGAGGTGTCAAATGACATGACAAAGATCTAGCGTCCTCTAATTGAGTATAATTTGAATAATATTGGAATACAATTTCCAACTAAGAACCGTAATAACCAACCGCAGATCTTTCAAAAATAAGTTAAAAAGCATGACAAAGGTTATTAGCAAGAGAAACTCATCAATTTAGAAATGTACGCCAATTTAGATTTTCCCTTAAACTTTTTTGAGGCATACAATTTAAAAAATAACGTTAAAAGTACTCCATTTATTGGTCCATAAAAAATTAAAATGCCATAAAAGAAATTAGTTTGGCACAAAATAAAAATTAGTGTTCGCAAAGTCATTCACACAATCTCAGCCACACCAACGCCACATCATAATAGGTGTTGTTACTTCCAAGCCAAAGAGCCACATTCGCACCACCGACGCAGAAGTTTTACATGCAATGGCCAGGCGCACGTGTCCATGCATAAAATATTAATTGTAATTAAGTGCAGGTAATTTGTATTAAAATGGTCGTATATTATGCGCTCAATTTGACTAACCAAGCGGTGACTAGTGAGCGGTGAGCAGTGAGCAGCGAACCGCCGGGAAAGCGCGTTCCGCAAGGTGTTGTCGCCAACGGTCCTAACTGCTGCAGAGCAATAGTCAGTGCAGCCAGCAGCAGCGCTTTAAAGTGTAGTGCAATTATGTCGTGTGTTAATTAGGTCAAATAATAAAAACTTTCGGAGTTCACCTGTGTTTTTTACCGACTTCGCCTTTAACGTAAAATTTTTTTAGAAAATTCCTAAATTAAAATTAAGTGAAAAGTTTAACATTTTTTAGCTGAGTACGCGGAATGTGGAACAAGTGATATGAGTATTTTTATTGGATTATAAAGTTCAATTTAAAGTTATAATTAACCTAAAACATAATAGGAATTTTTTCAACTTTTTTCGGCAGTTTGGCAACATTAATTGTGGCAATTAGTGAATGAACTCAATTATAATGTGGTAACACATGCTTAATTAAGCAATTCAGAGAAATTAATTAAAACATTAACTGTGCTATATTTACTATATAATCCAATAATTAGCTAATTGATCAATTAGTACTTAATTGGCATCATATTAGGATATTTTATTTCAACCCGGAATTATTCTCTATTTGCTCTATAATGAAACAATTAGTTAATTGTTCAGTTAGTATTTAATTGACATCCGATTAGGAGAAATTATTTCACACCGTCATTACGCTTTACTTACAACATTATGAAACAATTGGCTAATTGTTTAATTAGTACTTAATTGACATCAAATTACAAGAAATTATTTCAACCCGTAATCCCTCCCAATTTGCTGCTTAATAAAACAATTAGCTAACTGTTCAATTGGTACTTAATTTTCATCAAATTAGAACAAGGTATTATCCGTCTCTATGTGCTCTATAATGTAACAATTAGCTAATTGTTTAAATCGAAGTTATTTAATATTAAATTACAAATTAATTAATTGCTCAATTAGTACTTGATTGACTTTAAATTTAAAAAGAGAAACAATCAAACCTCTAACTTAACTCACTTTTCGACAGAATGATAAGTGTTATCGTTTAATTGATATAAAAGTAAAGAGATTATTCCTATACAAGCCTGGGAACGGATGAGCAATAAGAAAATGTAAGCGTCTAACTTGTGAGAACAAGCAAACAATTTTTAGCAATAGTTTGAAGATAGATAGGGCTGATCTTCGTACCAAAGGTAACGTAGGACCCCAATGAGAGAACTGTGAATTCCAAAAAATGGTCAAAATAGCTGACAGTGGTGACAAGAGCAATTATTTCAGAACCTCTTGCGCCGGTAATTGTTATCCAGCACCTGTCAAGCTCAATGGCAGTGACTTCTTTTGCAAGTTCAGCAGCTCTGCAATTTTCAGCGATTTCGCTGAGACGGCACCCAAACAAGACGAATAACAAACTAACTTGACAAATCTAGACCGGCCCGAGCGAGATCAAGGCTTATATTGCTGTTCTGTATTAGAAAGCTCTTAACAGAATTCACCTCATACTTTCTTTCTTTTCAGTGTTGATCAATCCGTGACAACTCTCACAGCTCTACGTAACCCTGCCAAGTATGTGTGCAGCGAAGGAAGTGCCTAGAGAGGGTTTCGCGATGCAGTGGTCCACATTATCAGTAGTGTAATCAAACCAACAGAGAATTCCAAAATGTTCCCCTCATGTGTGTAGGTACATAGCTTCCATGAGTCTAATATAAGTATTTGCCGAAAAGCAACTGACAGCTATATCTAGAGGTGCTAGATGAAAGATGAACTCAATTTCTTGGTATTTTCTTACTCCTCTAACATGTCAGAGTTTTCTCAATAAGCTTTAGACTTTTGAATAGTTCAATCGCTCTTATTTCTTCAAGTTGTTAAGAAAGCGCATTTGAAATTCTGAAAAAATGACAAATAAAACCGAAAAGACGTCATAGGAACCTCCTCTTCTCCACGTAGATCTAACCCCAACTGTGATATGCTTCGCGGAGCTGTTCCATCGATTTGTGTTCTCCATTTCATTGTTCCGTCATGTCAGAAATAAACTATGAAGAATTGCGACGGAGTATATATCTCTCACTATCACCGCTGTAGTAGATATCGCAATCTCTTGGGTTCATCCCTTCCATCAGTTAAGAAATTCAGCTGGGCAAATTTGTATTCGCTACAAATTGGCATATTTTGAGTTCCTAAAGTCAATTTCGGATCATATCAAAGTCTTACGATGTCGGGCAAAACTTGGAGACTAAGCTAAGTTTAAAACAATAATGGTGACAGGAACACACTAGCCTGGTTTCACGAGGTTTATCTGTCACGAAAGCGCTTTTATATATTGATCTTCTCTAAAATTCAATTCTTGAGTGGCAGAATCACACTAGGCTCTACGAGGGATCAACGAAATTATATGGCGATCTTTTTTCTGTAAAATGCTTTCTGCTTATGGTGAAACTGTTTCGCGGGAACATCATTAACTTAAGACTTATGGACGAACGACAAGCTGAATACGGTCGATTAACGCCCTGACGGCTACTTCTACTTCAGCCCACATACAAACCTTTACGCCGACGGAGGAGTACAATGGAGCAGTGCCTTCACAAGCGGAGGAAAAACTCAGAGTGCAAGCAAGGTATTGAGACGGTTTATGAAACAACTCAATTTTCGAACTAGCCAACTTTGATCCCCAACCAACAACAGCGAAAGCGACGAAACAACACGCTCGAACGCTTAAAAGCCGCATTCATCACTCAGCGAGTAAGTCGGTAAGTAAATATGGCGATGGGCTATTAAATTGCAGTTAAAATTGAAAAATGTATAGTAGTTACAATGCAACAGCCGACCGGTCAAACGAACGATGGACCAACTGCCGCGCGACCCATGTGACCATATCCACTAATTCAATCAACGCCACAACTGATGGAAGGGTAATTGTGACAGCGAGTAAGCGTTGTTGTTGTTATTGCTATTGTAACAGTTGACTTTACAGTTGGTGCATGTGCAACTTGTGGGTCAACGATACGACAGCGACAGCGCCATCTGTTGCATCGCCACGGCAAGGCAATAGTAGTATGGCTGATGTAGCATGTTGCATGTCGCTGTAATTCATTAATTTTTGTGGGGCAAACACGAAGTAAATTCATTAGCATTTCTGCAGCGGCAATAGCAAGTGGAGCGCAGCAGCAACAACAGAAACAAAAACAACAGCAACAAAAATAGCAATAATAACAACAACAATAGTAACCATAACAACAACAGTAGCAGCAACAACAACATTAGCAACAACAAAATTAGTAACAACAGTAACAACAACAAAATTGTTGCACAACTGCAACAACAACAGTTGCAACAAAGCATCAGCGACGACAACAACAATACCAAAATCCCACTACAATATCAGCAACAACAACAACTAATTGCAAATACCAACTGAACTGTCGCCAACTATCAGCGCAACAACTGCAAACAGCAATGCCATGCCAAATGGATTGTGGCAAGTGGCTTTGCGAGTGGCAAGTAAACAATTTTTGCAACATTTCACTTCATTTCCATTTTTGAAATTTCAATTTGCAATGCGATTTATGAGGCGGTAATGGCGGTTAACTGCAAATGCTAGGCACCGTTGCGACCGCAAAGCTGGTGGAACCGGCACTGGGTGCAGAGCGGGAGCGACGACGTGGCACGCCATGGCATTTATGAATGCATTCATCAGGCATTTAAGCATAAAACTGGCATGCGCAATGAGGGAGGAAAAAATTATGTAAAAATTACGCGAAAAGACACAAACACGACAACCACACATGCACACACAAACACACACATACGTACACGAAAGCGATTGCAAACCACACGCACGCAATTCAGGCGACGGATTACAAGTGCAACACTGCGTAAGCGCGCTTACTAACACCCACACACACACAAGCGCAACACATACGTATGCATGTGCCGTTCGTTGAGGGTCCTTGAGCCGGCTTGCATGTGACGCATTGCCACTGCAACTCTTTTGTTCGCTTGTTGTTGCAACCCTCCGTGGGGCAACTAAAATTTTGCAATCTCATGTTACACATTTGCTGGCATTGCATGTGTATGTGTGTCTTTATGAATGCTCAATTCAGCTTTCACTGCGTGTTGCAGTTACGCAAGCCCCTCGACAACACCTACCGACACATATACATACATATGCATGCATGCAAGCTTATAAGCAACGCGCCGTTTACATAAGCGCAATTGCAACAGTTTATACGCGACGCAACACGATTGCATTTGTGGTTTTTGGCAGTGGCAATTGCAACAACAACAACAGCAGCAACCAACCGTGTATGCGCCGGAAAGCGAAACACTTATGTAAGGCACGGTTTTTGGTGGGCTGGCACACACACACACACACCAGGCGGAGCATAAGGAGGTGGCAGTGTATGCAGCTACTTAGAAACCTTAACGTTGGATTGGTTTTGCGGCGAATTTGTGAGCTTATTATAACCTCACAGATCAATTGAAAAGCACACTAACTTCTTCTTCTTTAGTGGCGTAGACACCGCTTACGCGGTTATTGCCGAAAACGTGGGTCAGCCGAAACTGTTTTCTTCCTGTTATTGCGGGTGTTTTTTACGTGGCGGGTCACAAATCCAGCGCACAACCCTGGGGAGAGATGTTTCGCCTTCTCACTTGAGCTCATCTTCAAACAGTTGATTTTTCCTACCCAGAGGATACTTGGTCTACGACCAGAAGTCGTAAGCTGCTTGAGCCATATGTAAGAGAATCATTTCTGGCCACTCCCATGTGAATGGCGCTCAGAAAACTTTCCTCACCCGCTTGAACTCATACACAAGTCCCCTACTTACAATATTTAAAAACATTTTTTGCCAAAATTCATTGTTTTTTTTTTATTCAACATAGTTCCCTTCAAGAGTTGCACTGATTAAGTATAGTGACCCTTCAACTTTTCGATAACATTTTTAGTCCGATTTGTTCTTTGTTACAAAATAGGCCTAAAATTCGGCGATCCCCCCGATCTTTCAAGATCAATGTCTTCTCAGCAAGCACCTGACGTAAACGGTGGATACGGCAGCAATTTGAAGTCCAATTCATGCAGTTTTGTCATCGTTTTCACTGACTTGTGACAGGTTGCAGTGTCTTGGTGAAACAGAACGTGCTTTTTCCTCAAAGAGTCCAATAAAGCTATGTAATAGTTGATAGTCCTTCCTTTTTCAGGGCAGCCAATAAAAATTATCCCATGCACATACCAAATAAGATTGACCCGCCGATTGTTGTGTTTTCCACGCTTTGAAGCGGGTTCTTCGTGTGCAGTTCACGCAAGTGTTTTGGACTGGTAAACACTATTCAGAGAAGATCGAGAACGCGTTGGCGACGAACCACATTCAGGACGGCCATCAACAAATATAAAGGAATATGTGCTGCAGATTCGACGATTAACAGCCAGAGATCTTACTGGAATATCGGAGCGATCAGTGAATGAAAATGAAAATCGAAAGCACGATTGGTTCCAAAATCACTAAATTTCTTCAAAAAACAGCATTTCGTTAACGTCTGCGAAACAATGCTTACCGACTACCAGGATGTCATGAAAGGTATTACTTATTATTGGCGATGAGTCTTGATTCAATGTTTACGACCCGCAAACACACGATCAATCAGCCGAATATCGTGACAAAGGTGAGCCGAAGACGAAAAAACCACGTCAAATCAGGCCAAAAATCGAGGTTATGTTGACAGTTTTTTTCGATTATCGAGGGGTATTGCACTCCGAATGCCTTTCGGCCGGCCAAATTAACGACAAAGAATACTACTTGAGTTTATGCGTCGTTTGCGCGAAGCTTTTCGTAAAAAGAGGCCGGATTTATGTACTGACAACTCTTGGTTTTTACACCACGATAATGTCGTTGCATACTGCATTTATTCTTCGTGAGTTTTTCGCCAAATTTTCAACCAATATCGTGTCACAATTACTTTATTCGCTTGATTTAGCTCCGCGTGACTTCTTTCTATTCAGCAAGCTCAAACGACCGCTTCGGGGAAACCACTTTTGCTCGATATGACCACCTTTTGTCTTAACTGTCTTTGCATTGAGACGGTCAAAAAACGAATCGTAAGCTGCCCGAATGTGACTTGTCGGTATTTTGGCCCACTCACGGAAAATTGGCTTTCTTCAGCATCTCGAGATTGGTGTATTTTTTACTTCGGACCTTGCTCTCCAAAATGGCACAGAGAGAATAATCCATTGGATTCGCATCTGGTGAATTCGAGAGCCATTGTGTGGTCGTAATGAAGTTCGGAACGCTGTTTTTCAGCCATTCTTGGTTCACTCGCGCTTTGTGAGACGGTGCTGTGTCTTGTTGAAACGTCCATGGTTTGCGACCAAAATGTTTGTTTACCCACGGCTTCAAAGTAGCCTCCAGAACACTTTCCCGATAATATGTCGCATTTACTTTGACGCCAGGCTCGATGAAAACAATTGGAGAGCGCCCAAATCAATATTTGTGGCGGATGCTGCCTCCTAGCGGCCAACCGATGACTTAAATTCTCATATGAACGGTCGGTCAAGTAAACCGTATCGTTTTGAGAGTTTACGAATTGCTCAATTGGAAAAAAATTTTCGTCAAGCGAAGCAACTACTTCGCTCTCTCAACTCTTACTTGTTGCTGCTTCGGTGTGAGATCATGGGCCTTTTGGAACTTGTAAGGCTTGAACTTGAGCTCATTTTTCAATATGCGTCGGATGCTGCGGTCGGATATTTTTAGTTCTTTAGCCATTTGATTGGCACTTCGTCGTGGATTTCGCTCAAGTCGCATCTTCATTTTCCGAATCATCTCACGTGACGTTGCAGTCTTTTGATGACCACCTCCATGGCGTTTTGCGATGCTACCAGTATCATTGTAACGAGTGATGGTGCGATAAACAAAAACTTTATTCACATTAAGGTGTTTGAGCTCACGAACAATTGCTGGCTGTGATTTTCCAGCTAAATATAAAACAATCACACTATTACGTTTTAATTCCATCGCTGATCACTTTTTTTTTTTGCGTTCACCTTTGGCAAAACGCCGCTTTTGTATACTTGTGAACAATACTCCGTACTGTCATTCAGCAAATTTATAAACAGCTGATTCCAGTGCGACAGCTGCGCGAACGGTCTGAAGTTGGCTACACTTCGAGTGCCGGACCCTGTATGAACTATAATATACATAACTTAATAATATACCAAATTTTATTGTAATCTACTCATGATTTCGTTGAACAATGAATGTTGATAACATTTATAATATAAAGTTTTGCCAACATCTGAGCTTTATATCCAAACTTAGCTCTTCCTTACTTTGATTTATTTTACCATTTTTATTTCAAAATATATTCTTATATTCAATCAATTTGCATATAAATTATTCCACTTACAAGCTTTCTTTTGTCATGACGGAACTTTTTTTTATTTAAATGAATAAAAACTGAAAAAAAAATTATTCTAGTGTCGTACGATAAAATATGACGCTGTCTGTGTGTATTTCATATAATTTCCCTTTTCAATTAATAATTATTTATTTTTAAGCTAAAAATTAATTTAGGTTATTCATGTATGTTGTGGCATTCATATTTCAGGCAACATGGTAACTCAACCGAACAAAATATCGAGAAAAAGCACTACGTAAAAATGCATACTACCAGCACGAGTATATTAAAAAAACAGACCGACACACTTTGGCTTCTCGCGAAAAATTTACCAGAATGCAGCTAAAAAAATGCAAATTATTTTGGCATACTCGAGATCCGTACCGCTTCGCTGCTGCCCTTGCTGCTGGCGTTGGATTTTGCTGTATTTCACAACGGCCACTGTTGTTGTAGTTTACGCATTACAAGGCTACTCTAACGGGACTTTTTTGTCATATTATACGCTAAACTGAAATATGAAGAGCGCTTCACAGTAATTTTCGGCATATTTTGATTATTATTCGCCTTTTTTGTGTGAAAGTAATTTGGCGATTTTTTTTTATAAAAAGTGTAAGGTTTCGCGTTGTATTACAAAATTCAAGGATAATATTGCGAGTTTTTTGCAGCGACCATATTCTAAAGGGTCGTGTGTATATATGTATACTGTAGGACAAAAATAACTTTGGTTAGGTTTTATGCTACGAATATTTGTATGGTATATACTGGCCTGAATATTTCAAAGTATTACAAGGAATTAATTAGTTGTTTGACGGAAAGCAGAGATGTTAAAAACAAAAAAACACTAGAGTCTACTTCATTATTTTTAATATATAACAACAAATTATAATTTAAGACAAGTATAAAATACTTGTTGGGTATTAAAATATTAGGATTTTTGTAAACAAATGTCACTCTTTATGGATCTCCATACAGCAAGCTGGAAATCACTCATTTCAAAAAAAAGTTTGCGCGTAAAAAGTCGATCGTTCAAGCACAGAAAAATTTCATTATGAACATTTTGATAAAAATTTGAAGAAAATCGGTTCAGTAGTTTTCCGCCAATCCATGTCACCGCAAAGGCATTTTTCAAAAAACACCATTTCGAGATATTCGCGTCTAAAGTTTCGAAAATTTGAAAAAAGAAAATGTTCTCATGGAGTTGTTCTTTAAGATAAAGCAATAAAAAAATTTCGATGTTTTAAAATTAAAAAAGGTATATAAACCCTTAACTTATGGTTAACATAATCGGCCTACTAAGCAACAAAATCATCCGTCTTGGAACCCAACATTTATTATTCACGAAGTGCCACTTTATCCAGAAATAACAACGGTTTGGTGTGGTTTGTGGGACGGTCGAATCATAGGTCCACATTCCTTCAAAAATGTCGACCGTAATCGAGGCACAATAACCCACTATTTGATGTCTGAAATTGAAGTTCGTGATCTCAGTGACATTTGGTTTCAACAAGACGTATCAATCAAATTATTGAGGGAACTTTTTCAGCAGATAATATTACCCTTGGGCCGGTCGATTTGCCACCAAGATCATGGGATATCAAACCGTTAAACTTTTTCCTGTGGGGATATGTAAAATCTAAAGTCTATGCGGATATTCCCGCTTCGATTCAGGCCTAGGAGCAAAACATAACGCCTTTCATTCACCGGTTACCAGTCGAAATGCTCGAACGAGTCATCGAAAATTGGACTGAACGGATAGACCATCTGAGACTTAGCCGCGGCCAATATTTGAAAGAAATAATCTTAAAGAAATAAATGCGAAGGAATGTTCTTTCGAATGATAATAAATATTACCCATTAAATTTACAGTTTCTGTATTTTTTCTTTAATAAAGTAGGGAATATTACCTTAAATAGTCCATCAAGTTAAATTGATTTACCTGAAAGTAAAATAAAATAATTTTAGTATATAATTATTGTAAGAAAGATATATTAATGTTATATAAGTATGGTCTGTAAAATATAAATAAAGTAACGCTGATGTCGAGTCTAGTCATAAGGACTAAATTTGACAAAGCTTCCATTGGGGTTAAGTAAATTTGGACAACGAGTCTCTTATCTGGATATTCAAAGGCCAGCCACATATTCCAATATTTTTAGAACTAGTTCCGTAGATTTCAGGCGTCTTGATGTCTTCAACCAATCCCAACGTTATTTCTTTATTTGTCTCTATTATTTTATTTCCGGAATTATCTTTTCGTCTTTGCTTTTTTCTATATATTAAGATTTTTTCGTATTTGAATATGAAAGTTTTACGCACAAAAGTAAGGAGAATGGAAACAAAAGAAACCTTCAGTCTTCGACCACCTCTTATTGTGGAAGTGTGAGGAATGTTAAACGCCATCCGAGTGTTTCCCAGAGAAATCGCTCACACCGGAAAAAACGAAAGCTTAATGGGATAATGTGCCGGAATAATAAGCGCCATCTCTAACATAAATGGGCAGCGATAACAATACACTCCAGTGTTACGGACTGAAATGGAAAACAAACGAACAAATATATTAACGGCGAAAGCTTTGATGGAGTTGGTAAGATAAATAGGGCAATGACTAAGGTGTATGCACTTTCAGCTAAAAAGACGATTAAGAGAAAGTTTTAGATGTATCACACTATATCGTCGGTGAAGACAGCGACAAACGAACAACATAAATAGAACCTTCCACTGGGCACAAGCAGTTATATGAGCAAAAAAACTGGAAGGAAAAAGTTTGACAGAGATCACAGAACAGGTGCCGACAAACGAATTCCGATCGATATCTCGAAAACTGAAGAACTAGTAGGCATATATACAGACAGTGATGGCTGAATCGAACTGACGAGTCTCCGACGTTTACTTCCGGGTGCTAGGATATTTGTAACAAACTTTATTGTAAACTTTATGGTATATTTAGGTTATACAAACAGGTTTAGGTAATTTACTAACACGACATCAAAGTTTTAAAAATGCCATGAAAATTTTAAAATCTCTTGTTTCTTCAAATAAATCTACAAGCTTGTTAACTGTAATTTTATTTTTATTTATTTTTTTTTTCAAAGCTTACCGCAAAGTGAACCAAACGCCACCACATAAAAGGTTTGTGCAATCCACTCTAACAGGATAAAATAAAAAGACTACACAGGTTCGCGTAGAATTTCAGCCGTGTTATGTACCCAAAGGTATCTACAGTACAAACAAACATAGCACACACCTAAAATGTGATATTTTCCGGGTCAATTTGATTGACTGAAAGAAACGTGAGTGAGCGAGCGTTTTATAAACACACAGCGACGAACATATATAGACATATTTTACATAGTATTTTTGCTGGTATACATACATACATAACCACAAAGCACGCCTCAAAGCGCCGAAAAACGAAATACGCATAATAAAATACAAAATAAATAAAAATAAAAGATAAACCAAATCAAAATAAACAACAAATTTAAATATGTATATGTACAAGCGTGTATATGTGTTTGTGGAATGCGACGAAAATGAAAGCACGTTTTTAGGCGGCACGGCTTAGCAGCGAAATACCCACAGCATAAAAGGATTTAATGATAAAGCAAAATTTATGCAAGCTGGCAGCAAATTTTAAAACGCTAGCACAGCTTTTTCGTTTGCGTATCGCTGGACAGCGTACAAATATAATATATAGACAGTTGCATATACATATGTGTATATGTAGAAATTTTCAAATATATTTTGCTCGAACCTTAAGCTTATCTTTTATCGCTTTAATTTGATTTTGTTTTATTTATTTGCATACAATTTGTAGTAACAGCCTTATTTTATTTTAAACACAATTTAAGAAAAATATAGAATAGTAAGACAGTAGCACTAAAATTTAGTAACTAGTAGCAAACTAGTTCATTCTGAAGTGAAATGAGACCAATTAAAAATTTTAAAAATTTCAAAGAAAAAAAGTATTAGTAAACTGCTAAAGCTAATGTTTAGGGACTAGTTACAAACTAGTTCAATATGAAGTACACTGCGACCAGTTAATAAACAACGAAAATTAGAATGAAAATAGTTCAATAGTGCAGAAAAAAATATTCGGCGACTAGTTGCAAACTAGTTCAATATGAACTACATTGCGACCAGTTGGTAAATTACGAAAATTACAATGAAAACTGCTCAAGCGTGCCAAAAATATATATTAAATGACTAGTTGCAAACTAATTCAGTATGAGTTGCACAGCGTCCAGTTGAGAAAATACTGAAATTACGATGAAATTAGCTGAAATATGCGAACAAGAGTACTATGTCACCGGTTATGGTTTAGTTTAATGAGAAATGGCATGAGATCGGGTAGAAATTTTAACAAATTTAAATTTGAAGCATTAGCCCTCTTTAATAATATATGTATATATATATATGTATAATATATGTAGATTTAAAAATTTCTCTAAAATGTTAACAAGAAAACATTAACATTAAGCAACTAGTCCGTAACCAGTTCAATGTTAAGTGGTATAATATCAGCTGACAAAAGGCTAACAAATTAAAAGATGCGGCGACTAACGAAAGTACCCAAAATGGTGATCTAGTGACAGATGTTCAGAGCATTCTGAAGTTATGGAGGGAACACTTCTCCAGCCTGCTGAACGGCAGTGAAAGTGTAAGATCTGGAGATGGTAAACCTGATTCCACAATCGATGACGATGGACTAGATGTTCCATTGCCTGATTATGATCGAATAGCAAATCTCGCAATATTTCGTCAATGACTCGCTTGTTTTTTTACTGGGTTACTACACGTTTTCGTATGTATTTACCACACATATTGCGGTAAACTTATGTGCAGCATGATTGACCTGTGTTAAAGGATAAAGAAATTTCAAAGCCTAAGAAAAAAATTGCATTTGTAAATAGGTTTCTTATTTGGTATTTTCATTGTGTTTTTATTTGTTTTCACCGCAAGCCTGTTTATCGAAACTTTAGACAACTGTTTTGTTTTCTTGTATTATTTAACTACAAATTTCTTGAGAATAATTTACAAATAAGATTAACAAGCGAAGAAATCAAACCACTGGAAGATAAGAAGAGGATAAAACACCAAAATTGCGAACGAACGAAATCTTGTTACGAGAATTTTTTGTTTGTGTGGTGTTTGTGGAATTTCTAAAGCTCATAATCTACTACAAAGTAAATTTAAATTTCAGGATTAGTTCTACTAGGTCCTACTTGGTGACTGGTATTACTATTGGTGCCAGGTAGTGCAACTTCGAATTTTTCGACGGATATGTGAGAGCTAAGGTACAGAAGGTTTGTCATTTTGCCATCATTTAACAACAGATCAAATCGCTAGGCCTCATTAGGTATGTATGAAAGTGATTCTGTTATAAAGCCAGATAGTTCTATCATTTGGCTGTTTGTGCTGACGAGTTCGCCAACAAAAACGATGCTCATCTCTAGTAATTCCTTAGCTCCAAGCAGTTTGCATGACCAAACATAATGCTACATAACGGAAAATAAAATTGATCTGTTTGGTGAGTGATCATTATCCCTCACTTTTTTATTGGGACCTCTTGCCTCTATTGAGTTAACTAATATTTGGATATCAAATTCCAGACTTATGTTATGTTGACTCTTACAGAACTTAGTACCGATTTTCAGTCGTATTTTGAAGTTAAGTCACTTCTCAGTTTTATTTTACGTTCTTTCAAAACTTAGTAGCGATCTTAAATCATACTGAGAATAACTTCACACATCTTAGGTTAGGTTAGGTTAATTTGGTAGGCCAATAAGCCACGCTTAAGCCAGTTTTGGTCCTTTGCGATGCCAGATGGAGTTCAGTTACTAGGTTCACGAAATGTAGTCATCCTTTTGGAATACATCTTAATCAAATTCATGTAAATATATTTTCATTGTTTTCCTTTCCTTGCTTTATTTTTTTCTTAATACCATAATTTCGTAATTTTCCTTTCGACATCACAATTAGAAAGCTTCTTGATGGTTTTTGTCGTCTTTTATCTTCACTGCGTCGCGGCTTTGTCGGTTATTCCAACAGTTTTGTCGGTCCCAACAAAGTCGATCAGTATCAAACCGTTACCGGATATTTTGTCGTGGAATTTTTGACTCTCCCATCGGACTGGGCTGCCAAAAAATCTGCTTAATTTGCTTACTTCGCACAAGGACGCATATCGAATTCCACTTTGACAACTCTTAAGTTTTTGGAAGACGTTCGTTCACCTGGAGCTATACGGAGTAGTATTTCATCCGGTGTAAGCATTGAGGAGAGCTGACTATTTGACGTCATGCCGAAATTTGATATCCCAGCGAGACTCACACGGTTATGCAGAATGACGTTAAGCATAGCCAACACCTCCGTCGAAATCGAGAAGGACTTCTTCGAGCCGTTCAATAGTAGACGAAGCTTTAGGCAGGGTGCCTTCTTCAATATAATGCTAGAAAAGAGACACGTGCCGCTAATCTGAACCACAGTGGCACTACCTACTCTAAAAGTACAATGCAACTGGGGTACGCAGATGATATTGAGATCGTAGGCTTTAAAAAGAGAACTGTCAATATAGACTTTTCCACCCTACAAAAAAAAACGAAAGTGGTTGGTCTTGTGGCGAACGAAGTCAAAGCCAGGCGGGTCTTGGCGAATATAAATTTGAAAGGGAGAAGGAGTTTTATGTCTCGGAACCTACAAAAAGAAACGAAAGAGGTTTGGTCTTGTGGTAAACGAGGACAAGACAAAGTACTGGTACGTCGAGGCTACACACAAAAATTCCTCGCTTTTCGGGAAATGTGTCACTGTTAAATCTAAACCTGGATATCAAACGCAGAACACTATGCCTCTACTATTTTGTGAATGGTAGGCAACTGAGACGCAGGTCCCGCACGAGCATTCAGTATAATTCTTCTCGTCCTATTATACGGTGTAGAAATATGGACGATGACGAACTGAGATGAGCAAGCCCTAGGAGCATTTGGGAGAACTGTTTTTGGCAAAAAGTTTTGAGCTGCCCATGTGAGCAACGAATATCGAAGAAGATGTATGGTTAAGCGAATGCGCTGGTTAGCCCATGTCGTTCGCATGGAAGATGATGCTGAAGCGAAAAGCTCCTGGACTCGATATCCATGGGTGGACAACGTAAACCAGGGCGTTAACGCATCCAATCGAAGGACCAATTGCTTAGCGACCTGTCTCCAATGGTAATGTATAACTGCAATGACCTTGTAAAGGATAGAACCCACTGACGAAGTTTTTCATGGAGTTTAGGTTAGGTTAGATGGCTGATCAAAGATCACAAGTGAACTTACTATATGTAGTTCTCTGTGAAGCTTTAGAAAGGAGAAATCCTGTGTTCGAACAAATGCTTTAAATTTCCATTCCCGTCAGCTCGGTGGGATGTCTGAAGGTAGGCGCTCCCAAGTGTTGAAATCTTGACCTCCCAAACTCGCGAGGTTGTTTCCACCTCATCTTCTTCTATACAGCTTTTGCAGATGACGTCTGGTAGGATTTCCAGCCTTGCTGCGTGGACCCACAACTAGAGAGAGGCTAGCCTTTTACAATAGCGCATGAAGCGATCCTGTGTTCGAACACAGGCTTTAAATTTCCATTCCCGTCAGCTCGGTGGGATCTCTGAAGGTAGGCGCTCCCAAGTGTTTAAATCTTGACCTCCCAAACTCGCGACAGTCCAGAAGGAAGTGTTGAGTTGTGTTCACCTCATTCTCTTTTATACAGCTTCCGCAGATGACGTGTGGTAGGATTTCCAGCCTTGCTGCGTGGACCCACAACTTGAGAGAGGCTAGCCTTACTGAGGGCAAAGAGATCACTACATCTCTTGCGATTGATCTTGGATCAAAAGCCTTTTACGACAGCGCATGTAGCGATGGTGACCCAGCGCAAGCCAAGCTTTTGCCAAAGATTCCTCTACAGCAGTACAAGTCAATTGATGTATTTTTGCTCTCTCTCAACTTTTTTAACCAGGTCGTTAATGAACAAAATGCATATAAAAGGAGAGAGAACACCACCTTGTGGGGCTCCCCAACTCGAATTTCGTCTAGCACGTGCGTTCTCCCATTCCGTTTCAATCACTTTGTCTCACAGAAGACTGAAAATGAGATGTTTGAGGTTTGATTCAACCCCAAGACCGTTCAGAACAGTTACAACTGCTTCCGGCAGGACGTAATTAAAAGCTCCCCCTATATAAGGAAAGGTCCCAACAGCAAATTCCTTAACCCCAATGGCTTCTTCAAGCCATGACACGTTAGTAAGCAGACAGTATCCACTGACTTGCCTTTACAATAAGCATATTGCGCTTTTTATAAATGGTCCCTCGGAATGCGCCTCCTTATGTATCAGTTCATCAGTCTTTCCAGAGATTTTAGTAAGAAGGAGGAGAGGCATAGACTTTATTTTGGCCGAAATATGTGTAACGCTTACTTTGAGCCTGAAATAAGCCCCGAAACATATTACCCGGAAGATTGTCTTCAAGAACCGCGTCTTAATGACTTCGTTTGTCATATATTAAAAGTTCTATAAACGACTTTTATTTTATTTATTTTTCACACTATTTAAACCACAATATTTTTACCGAATTTTGTAGTCTCTTCAGGTCTTTGTTCACCATTTTAAAGCTGGTTAAGCAAAAGTAATTGCAAAGAGGTCTTTATTTTCAACAAATAAATAAATAAAATATAAATAAGCTGTTACGTGTAAAAGCATGGCGCACAACTGACCAGCGGGTAGTAACAAGTTTATCAGGCAAATAAGTCAGAAAACAAAGGCGCCGTGATACGTATATACAAACACACGTACGTACATATGTATGCAGAAAGTTAACATTTACAGCCAACAATTAAGTTTAAAACCACAAAATGGAAAATAGCTGGCGCAGAGCATATATGTATATAGTCAAGCAATCAGTTGGTCATTGAAGTGAAAATGCAAATACTTTATATGGAAATTAAGACAAAGACAATAAACAATACGGAGGGAACAACAACAGCAAGTAATGTAAGTAAAAATAGAATGGAATTGCTCGGTGCAAATTGGTTTGTAAATTGCGAAAAATAAAAATGCACGAGAAAACATAAAGCTTATGTCAAGGATAATTCAATGGCCACAAAAGAAATTGCGAGTGGCCGAAGTACCAAGCCAGTTACAAGCGAACAAATGAAGCATATGCACAGGCGTATGCATAAGTCTGTTAAGTCGGTTATTGTGCAAAGTGTGTAAATTTTCTTTACATTTCTCGTGAAAATTAACACGAGAAAATTATATTTGCATTATCTGTAAAAAGTTGGCGTATATGGTAAGTATTTATGTGGGTATATATGTGTATTAAATTTGCTGGTGTATGTAGAGAAATAATAGTGGTTGTTCTCGCGAATATAAATCAAGGTAACGAAAACAGTTATGCCAAGGACAGCAAGGAGATTTTTTTTTAAATAAGAAAATTTTCAAGCGCGTTAAACGTTTCACTAAAAGTAATTTATGATAAGGACTTAAAAGTGGAGTACAACTGCTTCAGTTTTTGAAGGAAGAAATAATGGAGAGATCGTTTCTCATAAACAATTGAAATTCCTTTCTTTAATAAATCAAATAAAAGCAGCAGATAACAAGAAAAAACATTCACTTCGGCTGCACCGAAGCGTAAATACACGACACAGTATCTTTTTTATAGCATAGGAATAAAAAAATATTTATTTCTTGTTTTTGAACGGTTAGTTCGTATGGTAGCTATTAGTTGTAAACGTTCGATTTGAACAAATTTCTGGGAGATTGTAGGGTTACCATGAACAATAATATATGTTAAATTATTTAAAGATAATTTATCAAAAAAAAAAAAATTTCCAAACAAGAACTTGATATTGCTCGGTCAGTTTGTATGGCAGCTCTATGTTATAGAGGTCCGACTTAAACAATATTTTTAGATATTGCAGCATTGCCTCAGACAATAATTCAAGCCAAATCTCGTGAAAAAATCTCGTAAAATCAAACAGTTTTCTATACAAGAACTTGATTTTGAATGGCTAGTTTGTATGGCAGCTATATGCTATAGTGTTACGATCTGAATGATTTCTTCTGAAATTGTATTTCTGTCTTAAAAAATATTTCGAGCCAAATTTCGTAAAGATATCTTGCTAAATAAAAAAGTTTTTCATATAAAAACTTTATATTTATCATTCAGTTTGTACGACAGCTATATGCTATAGTGATCCTATCTGAACAATTTTTAGGAAGATTGCACCATTTCTTTAGAGAAAAAAATTAAGCCACATTTCTGGAAGATATCTCATCAAATGAAAAAGTTTTCCATACAAGCATTTGATTCCAATCGTTCAGTTTGTATGACAGCTAAATGCTATAGTGGTCTATTATTGACCATTCAGACAAATGAGCAGCTTCTTGGGTAAAAAATGGCGTGTGCAAAATTTCCAATCGATATCTCAAAAACTGAGAGACTATTTCTCGTAAGTATAAACCAACAGAAGGATGTTTCTAAGTTGACTTAGCTCATCAGGCTGATCATTTATATACATATATAAATGTGTATATTTTATAAGTTCTTCGATAGTTCAAGTATATAATAAGCAATATGTTTTTTATCCAAATACAGGAATTTTTGTCAAATGAGGAAGTGAACAATGTATTGCTATCTCATGCATAGCGTTGTAACAAATCGTTGCCTACATTTAGGCTAATGTTGAATAATCGAGATGACAAGAACAGAGTGCTAGCAAAATTTATAGAGATATCTCATATACTTAACATACACGTGTGAGAGAATAAAGTATTCAGCAGAGTATCAACATGTTCGGATTATGGATATATTGGAAACGGGGAGGTTGTAACGCGATATCGCCAACTTGTAAAGTGAAAGGACCATATTAATGGGTTGTCAAATAAGTTTTGCGGTATTTGTATTGATTTTTTTTTTTTATTGAAATTGAAATGAATTTTTGATGACTCATGCCCAGCTTTTGACCGATGCTACGGCTGCTACTATGCCGGTCTCTTTCGACCAATTGAGCGATTTTATCGCAATTTTCGATGACAGGCCTTCCGGAGCGTGGCACATCTTCGACCACCTCTACACCAGAACGAAAACGTTGAAACCATCGTTGTGCGGTGGAAATGGAAACTGTATCGGGTCCATAAACTGCACAAATTTTATTGGTGGCTTGAGATGCATTTTTGCCTTTATCGAAGTAGTACTGTAAAATATGCCGTATTTTCTCTTTATTTTGCTCCATGTTTGCGACGCTATAACTCACGAACGACCTAAAAGAAACGACAATCAATCAAACACGTGTCAGCGCGTGAAATGAGCTTTCCAAAAAGGTATAGCATGACCCGATGCGACGAATAAAACTAGAACTACGCGATTTCAGCGCCAACTAGCGAAAATACCGCAAGACTTTTTTGACAACCTAATATAATGATTGAAAAAATATTTAGTACAAATCATTAATTTCCATACATTTCTTAATCGAGAGCTTCAGCTTTCTGGACTTACTGTGATCTACAGGTTCATTTAACATGACTTGCCTATGGGACCACTGTCTTCTAAAAATAGTGCTTGCTATACTGCATATAGTTCTTGCTTTCGAAACCACTTTGTACTAGGCCTAAGATTGCCACAATCTTTTACGTATGTATATGTCAGCATCCAAACTCATCACCCATTTTTCAAATTAATTTTCAAAAATAAAATACACGACCCCTACTTTTAGTAAGTAGAATGGTAAACGTAAGCTATTAAGTTTCCTCCCAGAATTTATTGTCGGTAATAAAGGAAACGTTGCCTACTATACATTTACGATTTCACGAAAAATGTGAACATTTCCAGCTTTCATTTAGTAGTTGGAAACATAAAAGTAAAGTTATTATACGAAAGAAAAATCGTTGCCTACATTTAGGATACAATTATTACTTAAATCATCTATCTACTCCGAGAGAAGAAACCTTTGGTGTTTTTCTGATATTTTTGAAAACCATTCTTTAGTTGCTGGAATTCTGAAAGCAAGCTAATAACTTTCTCTACTATAATTTATTTTCGGTAATAAAAAAACGTTGCCTACATTTAGGATTTCAAAAGAACATCGACTATTCATTTAGTAATTGGAAACCTAAAAGTAAGCAAGCAAGTTTCTCTTTTAGAAGAAAGGATTGCCTACATTTAAGATGGAAACAACGGGAAATCTTTGATATTTTCCTAATATTCTCCGTACCTGCATTCAATAATATTTGTAAATTTCCATTATTTTGGGTAGTTTTCTTTCCAAAAGGATCTTTTTTATAGAAAACGCACTTCGGTTGTTGAAACCCTTTTTACTTCCCTAATATTTCGCGAAAGTTTCACGCACTTCGAAGATTACTTTTGTACTTTATACATTTAAAAAAATATACTTAATTAAAATTTAAAAATATATGTAGCCTCATTACCTTAAACGAATGCTTTTCGCTCTATCTGTAACTCAATTAAGGCAATCATTTCGTTGGTATTTTAAATAAAACTTTATTTGCGTTGAATAATTGCTGCTTTAATGATGTACAAGGACATTGCGAATGTGTAAATAAATGGAGCAGATAATATTCCAACGATATCGTCCAACGTACGAGTATATTTGTGGAAAAGAAATTAAGGTTATTAAAAAAGTTTGTATCGAACAATTACGCATTTAATGAATGAACAATGATAAAATGAGATTCATGTTTGTATGAGTACGTGTGTGTCGGAGTGTGAGTGATTGAGTGCGCACTAATGATGAGAGAAAGGATGTGAGTACTATGAGCTAAAGGAGGTGGAGAATTGAGAATACTATGAGGTAAGGGAGGTGGCTAATTGAGAGTGCTTTAGAGAGTTATGGTGAAAATCGGGAAGAAAGAAAAATACTTCTCAAAAATAGCATTAAAAACGAAATGAATCAAAAAAGTAAATGAAAAAGAAGGAATTAAAACCACTAATGATGTAAAAAAAAATAAAACTAGAAGGTCGAAGAAAATATCAAGAAAAACGTAAATTATGAGAAAACAGCAATCAAGCAAGAGTTGCTATATGCTCTACAGAGCATAATGTGTTGTTTACCTAATGGTAGGGTTGCGCTCTGTAAAATGATAAGGGGCTCCTCACTTCACCCGTCGATTCGTCAACGGATATATAGAGGTATGGGAAGAGGTTAGAATGATTGCAATGCCATAAATCCAATGTTATTTAAAAACTCGTTATTTTACTACAAGAGCAATAAGAATATAGTATAAGCTTTAAAAATATGCTTGGAAAGTGTGCCTAACTCTGCTTTTTAATGGGATCATTGTACATACTTCATAAATTTCATAAAAATTCATTACTTTTAGGATTTGGGGAACAGAAAATTGTACACTGCAATCCTAAATGTAGGCAATAGATAAAGTTGTTTTCATGTAATATTACAGGCGATGAGTTTCGATAGCGATATCTACGCATATTTGGTGTAAATATTTTACCAGACTCGGGTGTCTTAGAGAAGTAGAGGTCTAATAGTAAGTCTTGTGGTCCATAAAGATTTAATTTTTTTGTGAAGTGGAAATATCCAGGCACTTGCTACTTCATTGTCCAGCGTATGCAAGGCTGAAGTTGAAACATCTAGGCAGTCTCACCTTCAGTAAACCAGGAGACATAGACTAAACTGGCATTAGCGGCCTCAACAAATATGTGATAGGCATTTTGTCGGCATGTGAGACTCTTGTGTTTAATTATACAGGAGTTTTACGTAAACAGATATTTTTGGACATGATCGTGCCAATTTTGATCCCACATTCATGGAGAACATAATAACTGCCGATGAAACATGGGTTTCTGAGTTTGACATGCAAACAAGTTAACAATCATCGGAATGAAGGGAAAAAAAACAAGCCGAAACCAAAAAAAATAAGCACGCCAAAGCCGCTCAAAGATCAAGGGATGCTCTTTGTTTTTTTTCGATATTCGTGGTTTGGTTCGTCATGAATTCGTTCCGAAGGGGCAGACGGTCAATAAGGAGTTCTAGTTGACCGTATTGACACGTTTGCGTGAGAGCAACCGTCGAAAATGGCCGGAATTGTGGAATAACAGTTCATGGTTCATCGCATCGATAGGCAATTTAAAGCCAAAAACGCAATGAATACCATCGATCAACCACCGATTTCATCAGATTTGGTTCCATGTGATTTTGTTTTGTTCCCCAAACTGAACTTGCCGCTCAGTGGAACGCGTTTAAAGTCGATTTGGAGAGATAAAACAATTTTCGTTGAAGGAGCTGAAGGCCATCCCAAAAGTGTTTATGAAAAGAGTTTCAACGAAAATTGTTGGCATTAGTGTATTACATATGGTGTAATAACTTTGATGGCCACAAAATAAAAATTTAAGATCAATTAAATATTTTGAGTTTTATTTACAACTTCAGGGCACTTTTTTGACGCAATGTATGTGAATTCTAAGATTAATTTGAATCTACAGGTACTCTTAACATATACCTGGGAATACTGCGATTCTAAATAACCGGATGTATTGCAAAAGATAACTTCCCCTGGAGCAAACGAGTGATTTAAGCTCAAGAGGAAAAGCCTATATGAATTACATTTTATTGCTTAAAAGTTATTAATGCTGCATGGATGTCACTCCATGAGGATTTTACTGACACATGCGCCTATATGCTTACACTTGACCTATGTAAATACATATGCAGCAATTTGCTCGCTTTCAACAATTATACAATCACTTCCGTTTCAATGCATTTTTAATTAAATTCAATTTGCCAAAGACAAATTCGACAATAATCCGCCACCATACTGCATTACAAATGCAAGAGTTAATGCAGTTAAAGCAACAAAGTGACACAAGGACAAGAGAATTGATGATGCTGTTGTTTTTGTTGTTGCTGCTGCTGCTGTTAATGAAGGCTTATTCCCATATCCGTGAATAAGGATGCGGAAACGGAAGAGCGCAGCGTTGAACGACAATCTTTGTGTTGCATACAAAAGGCTAATCAAAAGTGCAGACCATTTGGGTATAAGCGAAGCCGAGCACTAACTGTACAACTACAAAAAGTACGCTCGAACGGGCTGTGGGCATATGCGCTTTTAGGTATGCATGGCATTTTGGGCAACTACCTCGGCGCATACTTATAAGTGATATATAGATTATGCATACGAGCGTTAGTTAAAGTGGGCACTTTAGACAAGCTTGCAGATTTATCCACTTAGTAGCTGAACGTGGATGTAAATATACATACATATATGTACATATGTATGTACGTGACACTATCTATGTGGCAACGACATAGTGAGCATTAACACGTGCAAGATAATACTGCTGACAGCGAGTGCATAAAACAAACGAGCGGGCATGCAGATTAGCGGAAATAGTGAAGAGTTAAGTACGGTGGACTCTCAGTGGGTGTGTTGCTCGTGTAACAAATTTCACGCTGTAGCATTCTGCTGCTGTTCTAGAGCCACACGTGTTTGCTGTCAGCTCTAAAATGCAGATAAGGCAAATACTGTAATGAAAATTAGCTCAAACATATAATTTTATTTATACAAATAGGCAGCGAATGTACGGAATACAAT
This sequence comes from Bactrocera neohumeralis, assembly GCF_024586455.1. NCBI lineage: Eukaryota > Metazoa > Arthropoda > Insecta > Diptera > Tephritidae > Bactrocera > Bactrocera neohumeralis. Next base: position 60,735,226 of record NC_065920.1, on the reverse strand, counting down.
GTTGAACCACTATTTTCTTTTCGGGATTACGGGATTTTAAGTAAAAAAAAAATCGGGATTTCAAAAATTTCAGATAAATACTGGAATGTAATTCATATGCGAATTTATTATTATTAATATTGCATTTTTCATTTAATTTTTAATCATTTCTGGACCAAAAAATTTGTAGTATGAGATCCTGAAAATTTATGCACATCCTCAAAAATTGTTTTTTGGAGTTTGTCCTTAAAATTGCATTAATATTGTATTCTTCAAGCGATTACTTATAAAAAAAGTGTTTTACAACTGTCGGAATTAAAAAATTTATAGTACGGGATCCCAAAAATGTATATCCTGAAATTTTTTTTTTAGATATTCACTTTAAACTTGCATTAATATTACATTATTCAATATATTCTTTTATGTTTAATAATTTTTGCGTTTTAAAACATTTAAGTTCGGGATCCCGAAAATTTATATTCTCAGAGAATTTTCTTCTCGAGATTCACTTTAAAGCTGCATTTATATTGCATTCTCAACCGATTACTATTTTATATGTTTAATAATTTTCGGGTTTAAAAAAAAATTAAGTTCGGGATCCCGAAAATTTATATTCTCAGAGAATTTTCTTTTAGAGATTCACCTTAAAGCTGCATTTATATTGCATTCTCAACCGATTACTTTAATAATTTTAATTATGTTTAATAATTTTCGGCTTTAAAAAAAATTTAAGTTCGGGATCCCGAAAATTTATATTCTCAGAGAATTTTCTTTTAGAGATTCACCTTAAAACTGCATTAATATTGCATTCTCAACCGATTACTATTTTATATGTTTAATAATTTTCGGGTTTAAAAAAAATTTATGTTCGGGATCCCGAAAATATGTATATATTCTCATAAAAATTTATTTTTCCGCTTCGCCCATAAGCTGCATTCACGTTGTTCAGATTGCTCTTTTATATGTCGTGTGATTTTCTGGATTTAAAATTTGAAGTTCGAAATTCTAAAAAAAATTTGAACAAGCCCGATAATTTTTAAAAATTAATAATAATAATAATTTTTAATAATACCGTATTTATTCCGAAAAATCATTTCTAGTATACATATAAGTTACAATTTAATATTTCGGGATTTGAACATGACATCTCGGGATCCCGAAATTCGCCGGCAAAATATTATTACAAAAGCTTATTAATAAGACTCATACACCTACTACCAGTAGTATTGGTCTCCGGTAATCTTTCATATTTTAGCATTTGAATATTTGAAGGTTGGGATCCCGAAAAAATGTTATTAATATTAAAAGAACTCATTCATTTACTACGAAAACTCTTCGTATCTTCTTTCCGATATAAATTTATGGCACAACCATTTTCTTCCCACTTTCAACTCAAAAACTCCGCATATCCTGTGCTCATTTCAACAAGCAATCTTACTATTTTATCTCCACTGCTGTCCCACTCGTTATGCCTTCTGTAGATTAGCAGAAGCATTTTAATTTTGGTTGTTTGCACAAAATTATTAGAGTGCAGCTGTTTCCACATGTGCCTTAGTAGCTCACACACACACGAGAATATCACCCGATGATTTGAAAATTAAATATTTTTGGCAATCACACTTAAGCAATTATGAATGCAAACACATGTAGTGTCAGCATACTTTGTATTACATAAGTAAGTGCAGGGATTACACAAACGATTTCCTTCATGCCGACATCATATGCTTTCAGTTGAGGATTTGGCTTAGATAAATACAAAGTAAGCGATATGTAAACTAGCAAATTTTGGTAATTAGAAGTGAAGTGGTAAGATAAGTGTATTATTAATGGGGGTTCAGTGAAATTATGATTGTGTACAACAAAGTTAACAGTTGTAATAAAGCCGAGATTGTAGAAATAATTGTATAGTAGTTAGTTCAAGGAAGCGATGAACAAAACATATGCTGAAATGAGAGCTAAGGTTTATCGTTCAGAGACAACTGTGGTCTCGCATATATTTATTAATATTAATCATCAAATCAGTTGTTTCAAAGTTAGTCGATTTACAGGGTATATCTCTCTAACTAAATACCATTTTAGTAAGAGATTGTAGAAGGAGATTACATAGCCTTTATACAAAAAAACTAACAGTTGGTCGACAACACAATGAAATTGATTACTATAATTCTTAATTTGAGTCAACCAGATCAATGAATTATTACGCCAATCCGACAGGGAGTACTTTAAAGCTATCTGCTCGACTTCGCTGTCTCTTGTTGAGAGAAAAATCTTAATCGTCTATACCAGCTCTCATTGAGGGCCCTTGATATCGCATATCGCATTTCCCAATTCAATGCCTGCTTCCTAACCATCACACTTTCGAGCTCTTTTAAATATTATAGATACAAACTAAGCCGGAAAGCGCCCTTTAAATGTATGGCTTTCAAACCTCTGCGAATTTGAAATTTTTGTAGTAGTGCCATTGTCTAGAAGTGGAGTTCGCGTATAGTATATTGGCACTACACAAGAGTCATCCGTCCCAATGATTTGCTGAAAGGTACTTACTAATAAAAAGTGCCGCAATGAAACAGCGGACCTGGTTTTATGGGGTAAACAGACGCTATAAAAACTACCTCAACAAAGGCTGTAGAGATCATCCGCGATATCCGCGATATCAAAAGAAGTGTGATGAAATGAAAGTCTGTCGAGAGTTTTATGGCATTAGAGCGAGGTTCAACGTCACTACGCGCAGTGTATAATAATCGATATTCTTGCTGAACTCGGGCTAGCGGCAATACGACCAAAAAACGGTTTCAATGGTAAGTTAAACACAACGTTCTTCTTTCCCAGTAGAGAAGAATAGACTAGTGGTTTTGTGATGAACAGTTCCAATGATGAAATTTATGTTTTTATCGATGGATCAAAGGGTGAAAGAAGATCAGGAGCAAGTTTCTACTGTGGTAATACACAGAATGTAGCTTCAAACGAAATGGTTTTTAGGCCGTAATTGTTGGCATAACAATAATTGAGCTGCTGTTCTAACCAGCAAATTTAACAACTTTCTAGTGGATAGCTAAGTTGCAATTGAGACTAACCGCGGCTCCTACGCCAAGTGTCCCTGCGTTGGGTAATACGAGTAGGCAATAACTAGACATTCAGTGAAATGCTCGGTAAAAAATCATCTGGGTACATAGTCATACAAGAATAGGAGGAAATGAAAAGGCAGCCGAGTTGGTCAGCTGGGGACAGCTTCGGAATGCAATTGTTTGTCCCAAACTGCTCTAGACCATTCAGTCCTTTCAAGGGTTAATTGAAGCAATTGTCTCTAGAGAAATACCGATTGGTCTTGGAAAACTAGCAACCAGGGCATACCAGAAAATCACATTGACGTAGTGTTGATGGCGGTCAGGCCAAATAGATTATACTTTCAGTTAGTATGAAAGTAAGTTACATTATAGGGATCATCACAGAACTCCGAGTTTGAAGATCACAACTTCAGAAACTTGGTAAAGTGCAGCTGGCAGAACACGACGCATGCGCGGAGGTTGATGAGTCGTCTGAACATTACCTTTTAGCGGGTTGAGACGGCATATCTTCCACGGCTCGAAATGTTCCAACTTAAAATACATTGGTAAGTTGGAGATGATAAATTTCAGTTATGTCATCCAATCCACTGAAGTGCTGAATAAGGCTAAATAGCACAAAAAGTCAGGTGTTCCCGGGCCTGCTTTTTAACGAGTAAATCAAGCTAAAGTAAGTGAACTATCTAATAGCTGTCGTAGCCCTTACAAAAATGATTAGAGCATAACAAACCACACCACTAATGAAAAGTTGAAAAGGGTCTTTGAACTATAGTAAATAAGTTCAGGGGTTTCCAATAAGAGTGATATGATTTCTTAAAAAAAAAAAAACACAAATTGTTGAGGAAATTCAAATGTTTTTTATGTTTTTTAATGTTAAGTACAACCGACGCAATTACATTCTGAATAAAACATCATTCAAATGGCCTCCACGACTTTCTTTGAAAAGATCCGTGAAAAGAGGATCGACACACATCATCTCTTCGTCGATTTCAAAGCTGCCTTTGACAGCACGAAAAGGAGCTGCCTTAATGCCGCGATGTCTGAATTAGGTATCCCCGCAAAACTAATACGGCTGCGTAGGCTGACGTTTAATGACACCAAAAGCTCCGTCAGGACCGGAAAGGACCCCTCTGAGCCATTGGATACCAAACGAGATTTCAGACAAGGCGACTCCCTATCGTGCGACTTCTTCAACGTGCTGCTGGAGAAAATAATTCGAGCTGCAGAACTGATTCGAGCAGGTACAATTTTTTATAAGAGTGTACAGCTGCTGGCGTATGTCGATGATATTGATATCATCGGCCTCAACACCCGCGCCGTTAGTTGTGCTTTCTCCAGATTGGACTAGGAAGCAAAGCAAATGGGTCTGGCAGTGAACGAGGGCAAGACGAAATATATCCTGTCATCAAACAAACAGTCGTCGCACTCGCGACTTGACTTTCACGTCACTTTTGACAGTCATAACTTCGAAGTTGTAGATAATGTCGTCTATCTTCGAACCAGTATTAACAGCAAAAACAATGTCAACCTCTAAATCTACTTAGAAATCATATAAAACCCGGTATATTCTTTTACAACTTTTAAATTTGGGGAATAATTAATAAAAATTTCTTGAGCAATTTTGCGGCCAATAAAATTAGAACACTTTAAGCTCATAATTCTTTTAACTATACATATATTTTTCAACCGTACAATAATAACTAATCCACATATTATACTTTTTATATGAAATTTTGTGTTCCTTAACAGCTAAGACTACGCTTAAACCTGCACTTACAACTGTTATTACATTCAAGCAATATTTTCTTGTGGCACTTGAACATTTTAGAAAACTGTAGTAACCTGAAAGTACCAACGAGTTATTACACCGAATGAATAAAAAAACTAAAGAAAAATACAAAACTGAAAGAAAATATTGCCAGGACGATGTAATAGTTTCATTTCTCGAGCAAACTGCGTTGACACCATGAATGCAATGGACGCAAGTTAAGCCAAGCATACAGAAGAGATAACTCGCTTATGAGTGGAAATAAACTTACACCAATACAATAAACTCGCTGGAACGACTCACTAACACACACACACACATACACATAAACACACATTTATTTATGGTTAGTTACAGAGTTGCAGAGTTTATAAGTTCAACTGCTGTGCATACAGTGTTGCATATAAATACATATGCATGTATGTGTGTGTGTGAATGCATATGTGTTTCAGTTTGTAAAGTGTGAAATTTCTAAGCGAAAGGGACTTCATAAACCACTCTATACAGCAGCGACAGGATATTGCGACTGTATGCGCTAATCTCCACACATCCACTGGCGGACACAGCAATATACATATGTATATGTGTGTGTGCGCTTGTATGGGGCGAAAGGAAGCAATTAAAGTCAAATGTAAACTTAATTGAAAAGGTTGAATTGTACGGATGCACAAAGTGAAGCTTGTGTACGCGCTTACATACATACGTACATACATACATACATACGTACATACATAAGTAACAAATGCATAACTGTATGTGTGTATGAATATGTGCAAGTAGTATGTATGTGTGGCAGGTGTGTGTCCAAAGGCCGAGTGTCGAAAGTGTACACATACAAGGTGTACGCTTTCTTTATTATGATTTATTTCCGTTTATTTGATTATGAATGTGCGCTGAGGTGGTTAAGAGTAATTTGTGTTGAAAGCATTTAAGTTGCAGTGAATTAAGTCAAGTGCTGTTACATGACATGCATACATACAAACAGACATACAGACATACATACATATGCCAGACACATGTCAATGCAAGAAAGTAGAAGAAAATACTTGAAAATTGAGCACAAAAAATATTGAAATCGCTAATATTTCGATATTAAGCAGAGAACTTATGAGAATTATAGCATTTTTGGGGGGTTAGGGATGATTAAAATTTAAGAAAAAATCGATTTTTGTTGCTTAGCATTAACGTTTGAAGTATGTTGGGTTAGGTTAGGTTCGTCTGGTAGCGCAATCTTGCGGGACAAGTCCACAAGAGATGCTCCATTGTTTCTCTCATGCCTTACTCTAGACATTTCCTGCAGTCTTCGTGATCCGTTAGCCCTATTCCGCGGACGTGTGTCGCCATCAGACAGTGACCAGTTATTATTCCGATCATGTACAATTCTAAATGTAAATTCTCCTACACACAGTAGTCGTTCCGAGGTCTATAGGTTCTTCGTTTAGTACCAGTTCAAGAGCAGCCCTTGGAGTTGGTCGTAAATTTCCCATTACGCACAGCGCACGGAGCCTCTGAATTGGCTTCCGGTAGGCTGGTTTTCATACGCCTGTCCACCATACTACTGCACCGTACAGCTGAATTGGTCTTACAATAGCTGTACATGATAGAGGGAGAGAGCTGTACGTGAGAGAGTTATGCTTTTATATTTTATGCTTTCTTGTGAACACAAGCCGTTCGGTTTTCTCCAAGTTCAACCCCATACTCGCTTGCGATGCCCAATTCTGGACTGTATTGAAAGTGGTGGTCATAAGACTGCTAATAGTCTGTATACATCTACCCGATAGTAAGATGGCAATGTTTTCTGCATATGCCACTATCTTAGGGGCTTTGCCGACAAAGTTCCAAACTAATGTCCATAGAAACGGAGATAGCACTCCAGCTTGCGGAGTACCTCTACAGACATCCTTGGTCATTCTAGCGTCGTTCCATTCTGCTCTTATCCTTCTTGAGGTCAAGAGGCTTCTGATCCGGCATTCTTCTTCTTCTTAATTGGCGTAGACACCGCTTACGCGATTATAGCCGAGTTAAAAACAGCGCGCCAGTTGTTTCTTCTTTTCGCTACGTGGCGCCAATTGGATATTCCAAAGGAGCCAGGTCTTTCTCTACCTGGTCCTTCCAACGGAGTGGAGGTCTTCCTATTCCTCTGCTTCCCCCGGCTTATCCGACATTATATAGCAGGATAAACACCCATTGACTGGATATCAATCAGAATAGATTCCGTTGAGACGTTGTTGAATGCTCCAGAAATGTCCAGGAATAATCAAACATTTGAAGTAAGTCCGACAAATGCTTTCCGATTTAGTCGATATTTAGCAAAGGGCATTCCAACGTACATAAATTGAGTGGAAAACTTCAAAAGCGTTAAATGCGCAGTGCGGGACAAGTTCACAAGAGATGCTCCATTGTTTCTTTGGTGCCTTATTGATCTGGAAGATGTACTTAGTTTTGGCCTCCATTTTAGTTGAGCGATTTCACCAAAGCTTAACACCCTCCAGTCTCTAGTCGGCACGTCCGGATTCTGTCGTTATAGTAGCCACAGAGCAAGTTCTGCGTTCACCATGCGAGGCACCGATGGAATATTGCTGCGGTCCACCGCCTCTTGTCTCGCTTCTTTCCACAAGTTTGCTAGCTTCTGACCACTTTACTTAGCCATGTTAGCGTCGAGTCATGGTTGCATTTCACGATTTTAACTCCGCTAAGCCATCCTGCTCAATCAAATGACGGCATGGGTTAGCTTGGTTCGGCGTCCATTCTCGAGAAGAAGACTCCCAATAGTTTCATTTCACTATTTTCCACCGCTCCTGTGGCATTTGTTCCAGCGGGTTATTGGGATCTATGAGCGCGACGGTCAAGCGCCGTTTCGCAATCTAATTGGCTGATGCCGCTGCCTTGGACGTTGTCCGTTTGTCGTCCGCGTGCTTGACATCTAGCTTCTCTGCCACGTCCCGGCATTTCCTCCTATTCAAGGGAATAGGACGCTCTCCGTCAAACAATACCTCTTTCCAGCGATATGTTCCTCAATGCGATTGGCTTACAATGGATCCGAGGCCTTATACCTTCTACGAGTAGCAAAGTGTGCTCGGCTGTTCTTCACCTCTTCTCTGGCCCAAGCCACCTGTTTCAATTCCTCTTACTTCAGGTTTCACTTTCCTTCGAGTCGGTTGCATATTCCGACCGCCGTCTTGTACCTCACTTTTGCCTAAAACCCCTCCTAGCTTGGTTTCTTCCGGGACTCTCTCTTGTTGCCAGAGTTGGAACCCTCGGTCATCTGCTCAGGAGAGCGAAGAGGTTCAATAAAAAAAAAAAAAAAAACATGTTTTCGTCTTCATTTACATGTGTCAGATTCGGTAAGATTGAAGCTGTCAAACCACTTTTAAGCACAACCTTGCTGCATTATAAGTGAGAGACCTAAATCGTTTCTTAATCACCGGTAATCTTCGAGACGAAACGTGTTACTAAAGATGCGAATTGAATTCACTGTTGCAACATCAGCTCTTCTGCATTATAAACTGCTTCTAGCAGTCAGCAAAGTAATATAGTCTTTGCTTGAGAAAGCTCCATTATATGGCTCTTCGAATGCTAGTATCGGCTAAACTGCGGATCGAGAACGATAGATGTCTAGAAAGTGTGACTTTTCATTGACAGTAATTCGTTTCTCAATAAACTTCTCAGTCTGCTTGACTTAGTATTGCTTGAGCACGTGTCAAAGACAGGCAGCAACAAAGAGAAAAGAACTCAGATTTCAAAATTTACCTTCGATAAAGACGAATATGTGAATGGTGTTTATGGCCCTGGTTCATCAATACCCGTCCGATATTTTTTGAAAGCCAATTGTCGAAAATTTTAATCCTTGCCTCGTTAGATCAGGTACTAAACATTATACAAAAAACTGTTTGGAATTATTGAAATGAGGATGGATACAAAGAGAAGCTCGATATATGGTTGACCCGAATTAAGACAAACAAACATCATCGGCGGATTTTCCGTCTGGGTGTCGCAGTTTAATCGCAACAAAATCGATATATTTCTGAAGCTGTTGGTTATTGGTGACTTTCAAATTCAAGCAAAACCATCCATGGTCTAAAGCGGCGCCTGTACTTTCAAGTAATGAACAGTCTGAAGGCAGGAATCGTCCAGAAGCGCCCAGCTTTGGCCGATAGTAGAGCAACTGTGCTCCAAAAGGACAACACCAGGCTACAGACATGGATAGTGACACGACAGACGCTTTGTGAGCTTGGTTGTGAGTTTATTATGCATCCACCTTATAGACCGCACCTGGCACCAAGTGATTACTAATTTTTTGTTGTGTATTACGAATGATTTTGGTGGGGAAAATTCCCCACAAAGCTTGAGATATACAGGGTCCGGCACTCGAAGTGCCAATTAAAAAAGCCATAAATTCGGTTTGGAAAATTATTTTTATTTATTTTGAAGTACAAAATGTGTGAAAATAATCATAAATTCAGGACCAATTCACTTTTGCTCGATATGGCCTTAACTATGGCATTGAGACGGTCAAAAAACGAATCGCAAGCTGCCCGAATGTGACTTGCCGGTATTTTGGCACACTCACGGACAATGGCTTTCTTCAGCATCTCGAGACTGGTGTATTTTTTACTTCGAACCTTGCTCTCCAAAATGGCCCAGAGAGAGAATAATCCATTGGATTCGCATCTGGTGAATTCGAGAGCCATTGTGTGGTCGTAATGAAGTTCGCAACGTTGTTTTTCAGCCATTCTTGGTTCACTCGCGCTTTGTGAGACGGTGCTGAGTCTTGTGGAAACGTCCATGGTTTGCGACCGAAATGTTTGTTTGCCCACGGCTTCAAAGTAGCCTCCAGAACACTTTCCCGATAATATGTCGCATTTACTTTGACGCCAGGCTCGATGAAAACAATTGGAGAGCGCCCATCTGCGGTGACAGCGGCCCAAACCATTATTTGTGGCGGGTGCTGCCTCCTGGTGGCCAACCGATGACTTAGATTCTCGTATGAACGGTCGGTCAAGTAAACCTTATCATTTTGAGAGTTTACGAATTGCTCAATTGGAAAAATTTTTTCGTCAGAAATTTTGGAAAGTTTTACTTTTTTATAATCTGAGAGATATCCGCTGGGACAGTGCCGATTGTGGGATTATTACCTACAAAGCAAAACATGTAGATATCTGAGAAAATTTTACACCTCTCTAACGGTTGAAATCCGCACTAAAGCACCGGATTTAAGTTGAAAATGCAAGTTTACTTTAAACTATCGTTGCGTTAGTATACACTGCTTGCCGCGTGCAATGAAAATTCCGATCAATGCGCACAAATTTCAGAGCATACTCAACACACCATAATTTTGTGGGTTAGACTTGTTAGAGCCAATTAACATTTTCCACGCTTTTTTTGTTGGTTTTTCGCCTTTTACGAGTATAGTACATCATGTTTTTTATTATTGAACCCACAACATGGTGAACACACTTCGGTGCCGTGCCGCATGCAACCTGCCACTTCATGAGAGTGAAGCACACGCGCATACACACACACCGGCAACGCGGCTGCCAACAATGTGTCAAATAAACGTACAACACTAGAGAGCCGAAACAACGGCGGGGTAAGATAAGGAGCGCTGCTGAAAAAGGGCACAGAGAGCGAGAGAGAGGGAGGAGTGCGCGAGCGGCAGGAATGCATGAAGTTTGACAGCGTGCTTCAAAGCGCTGCAACATATTAAAATATATTTTAACACATATGCAGATGAGTTTGTGTGTGTACGTGTGTGTGTGTGTGTGATATTTTTATAACATGTGAATGAGCGTGTCTGCTGTTGTTGTTGTTGGCAAATGTGAAAATGCACTTCATGTGACGAGGCATAGGAAAATTACATATGCGAGCGCACAGCGGAGACCGGCAGTGTACCGAGGTGAAGTTGAGTGTGACAGTTGAGTGAAGTGGCGCGTTGTAAACGTCACACGCGATTAAAATGATGACGATGTTGATGATGGTGATGATGATGATTTTGGTGCAGGTGGCATGCCATAACGGAGGTGGGTGCAAAACCCCAACCAGAAGCAGGACATAAATAAACGCAAAGGCATGCAGAGCATGAGTGTGTGTTTGTGTGTGGGAATGAGGGAGCGGAAGTGAGGCTACTGCTTTGTTTGTTTATTTTTACAACTGCTCGCCGGTGTCTGTAACGGTTTATACTATAAACAAATTTTCAACACTTGCCTTTTTTGGTATGCCAGGCAAGCGGTGGATGCATGCAGTGACGGGTGGGGAGCACATAAAACTGAAGCTTTAAAAAAATTATAAATATGGTAAAGGAAATGATGGGAGATATGCAAAAGAAAACATTTAACTTAACTGTCAACGCTTGTCGCCTACAGGTAGGCTACAGTGAAAATGCTTTTAAGAATATGTTCGTTTTTTTTGTAGAATTTGTTATTCATAGGTATATATGTATAGAAGAAAAAAATGTGTTCATCTACTAGAAAACAACAAGATATCAGGGGGTTGCCACTTTGAAGGACTTTACAATATAATTGAGAGTTTTTCAAAAGATTTCATTAACAAAAATTTATATATAAAATAAGTTAATTTCGTCACTGAAAGTAAGAAAAAATTACAACAACAATAAAACAAAAACCACATACACTACCATAATTGAGAGTTTTCCAAGTTATTTCATACAAAGAAAATATATTTATAGAATAAATTAATTTTATCCCTGAAAATAACAGAAAAATTACAACAACAATGAACCAAAAACAACAAACACAAAATCTGCTATAAAAGACAATTGTCAATACAAGCTCGAAACAAACACCACAATAACAACAAACACAGAAACTACAAAAACAATGCAACAACAACAAAAAACTACAATAGCAATTAGAAATACAAGACACTTAGAACAACAAAAGCTGTAGCAGTATAAGCACTTCTACTAAAAACAATAAAAATAATGACAAGAACATAACAAAAACAACAACAAGAAAATAACAAAAACCACACTAATAAAAAACAAAAACAACAACAAAAAATGACGAAACCAACAGCAACAAAATAACAAAAGCGACTCTAACAAAAAAAACAACAACAACAAGTAGGAAGGGCTAAGTTCGGGTGTCACCGAACATTTTATACTCTCGCATGATAAAGTGATAATCGAGATTTCATTATACGTCATTTACATATTTTTCAAATACCGTATTTTTGTAAAGTTTTATTCCGCTATCATCATTGGTTCCTAATGTATATACTCGTATTATACAGAAAAGGCATCAGATGGAATTCAAAATAGCGTTATTTTGGAAGAAGACGTGGTTGTGAACCGATTTCACCCATATTTCGTACATGTCATCAGGGTGTTAAGAAAATATTATATACCGAATTTCATTGAAATCGGTGTAGTAGTTCCTGAGATATGGTTTTTGGTCCATAAGTGGGCGAGGCCACGCCCACTTTCAATTTTTAAAAAAAGCCTGGTGCAGCTTCCTTCTGCAATGTCTTCCGTAAAATTTAGTGTTTCTGACGTTTTTCGTTAGTCGGTTAACGCACTTTTAGTGATTTTGAACATAACCTTTGTATGGGAGGTGGGCGTGGTTATTATCCGATTTCTTCCATTTTCGAACTGTATATGGAAATACCTGAAGAAAACGACTCTGTAGACTTTGGTTGACATAGCTATAGTAGTTTCCGAGATATGTACAAAAAACTTAGTAGGGGCGGGGCCACGCCCACTTTTCCAAAACAATTGCGTCCAAATATGCCCCTCCCTAATGCGATCCTTTGTGCCAAATTTCACTTTAATATCTTTATTTATGGCTTAGTTATGACACTTTATAGGTTTTCGGTTTCCGCCATTTTGTGGGCGTGGCAGTGGGCCGATTTTGCCCATCTTCGAACTTAACCTTCTTATGGAGCCAAGGAATACGTGTACCAAGTTTCATCATGATATCTCAATTTTTACTCAAGTTACAGCTTGCACGGACGGACGGACAGACGGACGGACGGACAGACAGACATCCGGATTTCGACTCTACTCGTCACCCTGATCACTTTGGTATATATAACCCTATATCTGACTCTTTTAGTTTTAGGACTTACAAACAACCGTTATGTGAACAAAACTATAATACTCTCCTTAGCAACATTGTTGCGAGAGTATAAAAAGAAAGTAACAAAAACAACAGTAAGAAAATAATAAAAGCAACAACAAGAAAATAACAAAATAAGAAATGTTGACAAAAACAAAAACCACAAAAGCAGCTTGAATTGGAAATTTAAACTGCATTCATATTTACAATAACAATTTTCTACTATTTTTTCGATAAAATATTTCAACTTTTCTTACACGTCCGACATTTTGGCAAACATTTAATTAATGCTATAAAGGTAAACTAGTTTGTAGTGATAGTCGTCCGTAGAAATCAAGTAGTTAAAACCTTCTTCCGATGTCAGACACTGTAATCGCTATTCTTTATCATAAACCCAAAATAACAAGAAAAGCGCTAACTTCGACTGCACCGTGGAATATCAATCAAGTACCGATGCATTGTATAACAATCTATGCCAAATTTGAAGAATATATCTTGTCAAATAAAAAAGTACTCCATATACGAACTTAGCTGTGATAGTTATGTTTGTATGACAGCTATATAATATACTGATCCGATCAGAACAGTTTCTTTGGAGTCAGTAGCTTTAACTTGGAAAATAATCTGTGCTAAATTTCATCAAGATATTTTATCAAATAAAAATGTTTTATATTCAAAAACTGCAATTTCATGGCTCACTTTGTATGACAACTATATGCTATAGTAATCCGATCAGAACAATTTTCTCATAGATTGTACAGTTGCTTTAGATAATAATACATTCGCGAAGATATCTTCTCAAATAAAAAGATTTTCCTCACAAGAACTTCACTTTGGTCGTTCAGTTTGTATGGTAGCCACATGCTATAATGGTACGATCTGAAAATTTTCCTCAGATATTGTAGGGTTGCCTTAAAAAATAGTATGAACCGAATTTGGTGAAGATACCTCGTTAAATAAAAAAGTTTTTCATACAAGGACTTGAGTTTGATCGGTCAGTTTGCATGACAGTTATATGCTAAAGTTGTCCAATAACAGTGGTTCCGTCAAATTAGCAAGTTATTGGTGAAAAAAGACGTGCGCAACATTTCAGAACTATATCGCTGGGGCACTAGTTCGGCTATATACAAGTTCGCGAATATGCCAACTATTTTAAATGGTCTCCGACGTTTCCTTTTTAGTGATACAAACTTCGTAATAATCTTAATGCACACCGTGAAGGCACTAAAGAGAAAAATTCGATTCCTGTTGTCATACTCCCAAAATATATTTTCAAAGTCTGGCCTTCTATGAGAAACTTAGTCCGGCCTAACCACTTAAAGAATATAATAAAGCTATTCGCTTTTTCGAAGAAATCGATTCAACAGCTCTTAGGTTTTTTCATGTTTTACTTGTTAAGAAAATAGGGAAGCAGCAAGTAAGTATCTAGCTGTCTGCAATAATAATGAATTATTTCATAAGTCCGATGAGAATTACACATGAGTGCTTATATTGAGCGAAATATAGTGATTATGCTATATTTTTAGCACAAATTTAAGAAGTACTGACATTGCTGCTCAGGAGAAGTTGATAAACTAGCCTGACATGCAACGGATTAAAGAAAAATCTTAACAAGAACGCCTCGATTTCGTCGTTATTAGAGAGAAAGCAAGTATGTTTTTCAAAAACACCTCTTAAGAAGCGACTCAACGCATTTCGATTAATGTTTTGGGCATGAAGCTTGTCAATTCCAAATTCGTACTAAAGGACCTGAATCTGTTGCAAGAACTATGTCGAGTGGAGGTCGCAAAAAAGATGCTTGACAACGTAGTTGATTGCTCGACATGCACCAAATGCATAGCTACTGGTGATGAAACGTGGGTTTATAAATATGGCATAGAAACTGTCAATCAAAAAATCTAGCGAATGACGAACCGAAAAAACAAAAACAAAAACTCACTGAAGAAACGGAAACCGATTCTAGCCGAGACTTACATACGACAATTAATTAAAAAATTGGTTTAGCTCTTGGCATACTTGTATTAGTTCAGCTGTTTAACATATTTTGAAGGCGGCAATAAAGAATTGTACTAAACTACCCAATTTTTCAGTCAGTCCGGGTCAAATTTGATCAGATGGCTAATATGAGATAAATATGAACAATAAAGAATTATCTTAAACTACCCAATTTATCAGATAGTCTGGATCAAATTTGATAAGATGGATTCCAAATAAGTCCAAGCTTTTAAGATAAATACTTCCAAATATTCTCATAAAAATGGCATCGTTTCCTTAGAGACTCAGAAAATGGTAAACTTGAGATACACAGTATATATGGAAGAATAGAAAAAAATACTCAACAGCAACTTTCTACAGCACCAAAACCTTTTATTGTTTTTTTGTTTCCAGATCACAATATTTCAATTCTCAGCACGTCTCGCTCTGCAATCAGACAATGTGAGCCAGCAAGCGAGCGTCTTAAATGCTTAAATGCCGTCAGTCACCATTCAGAGCCATTAAATTATTACTCAACGCATGAGATACGTGCGCGCATACACCACGCATACAAGCATACATTTAGGCGCCAACTGCTTAATTTTTTATGAGAATGTTACATTTTTTGTACGAAACAATCACGGACAGCTCGTCTGAAATTATAAATGCATATTTAAAAGCGACTGTCAGTCAGCTACGGCTACACTTTGTCATATTAAACTTTTACGAAGTCACATACGCGCACAAACCACTGCATACTATGCGCTGCATATATATTTGCTGCCTACTTATAGGCGCACAACAGTCACTTATAAACACCTCACACGTACTAATTTATCATTACTGGCGCATACATACACACAAAAATATATTATATATGCTGGCTTGTCCACATCCTGCCAAAAGGAAATGCTTGTTTTTAGGCGTTTTGCCATGGCGCGCCGACGTACAACAGCATGCATGTAATATAATGAAAAAAGAAAAAGCCTGCAGCATCGCGCGCCTACAAAAGACAAAGTTTCAACAACTTCATTTCATAAAGGCTCACAGGCAGATAAAAATTAAAAAAAGCTGAAAAGCGAGAAATGTATGTTTGTGTCATATATGTGTGTGCTTGAGTTTGAGTATGTTTAATATGTGCCAGCATGTATGCAGCTGCCAGCAGTTTGAGTATGGAGTAAATAAAAGGCACACAACATTATTGCGTAGCATATGCAAAGGCGTTGGTGTCGTGTATGGCGTATGCGTATGGGCATGGTGCGCACAGGCACACATTTTCGCTGCCGACAAAAAATTTGACGTGGCAAACAATTTAAAAAGTTAGTTTGTCAGAAACAAAACGCCAGCGCACACACGGCCTGTTATTAAACAGACTTTCACGATACTCGTATTACTTTCGGGTTGGGTTCGTCCTTTTTTATACCCTGAACAAAGTATAGGCATACTAGTCACTCAGTTTTTGAGATATCGATCTGAAATTTTGCACACGTTCTTTTCTCCTAAAGAATTTGCTGCTGTGCCGAAATCGCCAATATAAGACTACTATAACATATAGCTGCCATACAAACTGAACAATCGGAATCAAGTGTTTGTATGGAAAGTCTCTCAATTTGTCGAGATATCTTTGAGAAATTTGGCATGAATTTTTTTTTCGAAGACAGCGCCACAATATCTGAAGAAATTTCTTAGATCGGTGCACTATAGCATATAGCTTCCATACAAACTAAACGGTAAAAACCAAGTTCTTACAAGGAAAACTTTTTTATTTGAAAAGTTAACTTCACGAAATTCGACTTACGTTACTTTCTAAGACAACGCCACACTATCTGAAGAAATTTTCCAGATTGGTTCACTCTATCTTACGAGTATAGTTGCCATACAAGCTGAACAATCGGGATCAAGTGTTTGTAAGGAAACTTCATTATTTTTGAAGGATATATTAGCTTCGTTGCAGGCGAAACTAACATTCTTTCTTATTTTTATTTTTCTGTGTTTGATTTGGTTTTTGTGCAAGAGAAAGAGTTCATCTCGCATAAAGAAAGAAAGCTCACATTTTTTGATTAACTTTTTTCGCAACTTATATCCATAGAATTTTTTTGCAGCTAACACTTAACACTTTTAAAGCAATCCACAAAAGCAAAATTCCAGCGTGCATTTCAGCTTTGTAATGCTTTATTATGTAGCGCCCAAAAGCATGCCAATACCGAAAAGCAGAAAAAGCAAAACAAAACAGGTTGTTAAGCTCGCCACAAATAAGCAATCCATCCACAAAAGTAACCTCCAAAAACAAAAATCATTGATTTTGCCAAAAAAAAATTGCATTAAATCAACGAACACATGTATCTGCGCCTAAAAGTATGCTATGAAAATATTTTTATTTAACATTTGTTGCTTTGCTTTTAGTTTATGTTGCGAAAGTATTGCGGCGAAGCATAACTGCAACGGAATTTTGTGGGTTGAGATAGTATAACTAACATGTTAACAACTATGCGCCTAAAAATATACATCACTGTAGAAAAACTCCCATAATTTCATGTGTTTGCAAACTATTTGTGTGTGGGCTAACACAGATGTGCCCACTCACTTTATTCAGTTAGAAATTAAAATAAAATCGCACTGAAAAGTTTATATTATTATACCAGAGATCACTACAGATCAGATTCAGACTAGGTTAGGTTAGGTTAAATCGTCGACCCTAACAGGGATTTCATTTGGACAGCTAAGAACACATCTCCATTATGGCAGCTAGAACTCTAATGGAATTGATCATAAACGTCCTCATAATTCGACAAAGCGCTGGAGCAGACCACAAAAATATTGAGACGGCTAATGTCAGTTTCGGCTATGTCTCCTGGTTAGCCAAAGGTATGACTGCCGAGATCATTCAACCGCGGTCTTGCAAAACTAAACAATGAAGGATAAAGTGCCTGAAAGTCGCCATCTCACTTTCTCCGCTACGTTAGGTTAGGTTAGAATTAAGCTAGAGACAAGTACACCCTTTCTTAAAACCATAAAAAAACAAATTCTATGATTCGAAAGTATAAGTCAGCAAAACGCTTTAAGGTATGCTCAGGCATTTAATTTCTATTTCTACCAATTCGGTCGGAAAGTGTAATCTGCCAAGTGTTTTAGTTTTTATCTCGCAAGCCCGGGACAATTAAGAATTGCTGAGATGTTCGTCTTCTTCCATACAGCTTCTGGAGATGGCGACTGGTAAGATTTTAGACCTTACGGCATGGACGCCGCAATAACCTGTCAAAATCTCCATAACTAAGGAGAAGCTCGCCATACTGAGGGAAATGAACCTTTTTTCATCTCTTGCGATCAATCTGGGGCAAAAAGGATCTTGCCACAGCGGATGAGCCAATTGTAGCACAGCGCTGGCCAAGTTCCCGCGCAGTCCAGCTATCAAGTAATAGAATACACCAGGAGAGGGGAGCACAGACACGTTTTAATTTCACTTTACGAAGCTAGGGTTCTTTTTTTTTGCCAGCTCATGTGTTTTACAGTTGCCTGTGAATCAGCTGTGGACTGGCACGCATACAAGTGTTATCACTAAGTGACTTGATGCAATTGATAACGAGTTTAGGCATTGCTTAACCAACCCTGAACGTCCGGTTAATGAGCTCAAGGCTATTAGCGACGCCCTGCTATCAGAATGAAGTGGTGAGCATCCCCTGAAAGAAGCTGCATTTCGAAGCTATAAGTACTACTTTAATATCAGATACTTCTGCCTGAAAAAAAACACTACAATGGTCTGGTAGCATGTAGCTAAGCTCTACGGGGAGCCCATTAGAAAAAACTTTTCCTCCGACTTTCCTACCTAGCTTCAACCCATCAAAAAAGCTCTATACGCCTCTACTTCATCGACATCTCCTCAACCGCAAAGACTTCGTCCGTAGGTGAGCAGAAAAAAGATTGCAAGAGTAGCCTTTGGGAGGCAGTGGTCCAAGTTTTCAAGAATACATTTGAAACTACGCGTCCCTGTTTAGACCCCTTCATATATATAGACTACGTGCCAAGCATCCCTGAGTCTTAGAGCGACCTTTGCATATAAATATACTAATTAATTATAGATCAATGTGTTGTAGAATAGTATTAGAATATCACTGGTTTTGTTTTCGGCGAATTTCAAGTTCGAATGAATAAAGAAAGTCTTCTGAATACAAGAAACTATTCTTGGGAACTATTCGACCTTTTGTAATGCTTTAAGCCTTCCATACCTGTTGTCCGAGTAAATGCTAATGGAGTTTATTGTACCGGTATGATAGAGTCGGCGATATTTTCGTATCGTATCTTATATGCGCTGAATTAAGAGAAAGGAAAGTGATATGTCCTCAGGTCGGAGATGAGGTCTCATTCCGTTAGATCCTCAACTAAGCCAATGACTACAATTATACAAAGCAAATTGAACAATCCATAGTTCTGGGAGCATTGAACCATTTCGGTATAGTACTAACTTAGAAGTCAGATCTCGAGAATTGACCCTGCTGGACCCACCTCTGATCTAGCACTATTGCACTATGATTATGGTACATGAAGCGAAAAATTAGACAAAATATTTCAGCATGTTATCGGTTCTTTCATTATCAAAGTTTTAACCTGTTCTAGTGAATAAAAAGTAAAAGTGAAAAAGTAAATTCAAATTAATACTAAATCAATTTCTTTAGACTTTTTAAACTATACACATGCTGCTGCTTCACTGCTTTTATTTCCAACGACACTATACACATGAATAAAAGAGAAATGCCTATAATTCCTGATAGCTTCACACTGTTTGACATTTAAATCGCCAGCAATTTGTAAACGAGGAAATTAAACGCATTTACTTGCCATAATTCACACAATCAATTAAACCAAATCATGCAATGAATTTAACCGCAACAAACGATGATTTAATATTTTAAAGGCGAAAAAATGTTCACTACAAAAATAGCATAACTTCCATGACCACAAAACTTATAGCAAAACAAATGAGAGAAAACCGTATGACATTTTAAACATAGTATAATATCGGCAGCTCAATAAGTACGACTGTCTGCTTAATTGGTCACAGTGAATTATAGGCTAGTGAAAAACCACAGCTTTATTTTAATTTGTGTCAATGAAATGAAAGTGACTGCTTACAGGCGAGTACATCATACATAGGTACATATGTGGGAAGGTACAGGGTGCGACAACTTTGATCATGGTATGTAAATATTGAAAGAAATGAGCACGAGAGAGTGAGTGAGGAATTGTCAGCATGTTTCTAAGATCAAGGCCTGTAGAGAGAAAAATAAAGAGAAAGAAGGGAGAGTGCGTAAGAGAGAGAAATAGGGAGAAAAGTGAGAGTGGAGAGAAAATAAGGGTATACAGAGAGAGAGAGAGAGAAAGAGAGAGAGAGAGAGAAAGAGAGAGAGAGAGAGAGAGAGAGAGAGAGAGAGAGAGAGAGAGAGAGAGAGAGAGAGAGAGAGAGAGAGAGAGAAAGAGAGAAAGAAAGAGAGAGAGAGAGATATAAGAAGAGGGAAAAAAATGGTGAAAGAGTGTAAAGTTTAGCAAATTAGAGTACGAGAGACGTAGAAGTAAAAATTAAGGAAAATAACGAGAAAGGGAAAAAGAGAAAAGTAGAAAAATAATAAATAAAAGCAAAGGAATAGGAAAAATAAAAAGAGATACCAATATGAGAGAAAAACAGAAAACAATAGATAACGAGCGAGAGAGAGGGAGATAAAGAGTAGAGAAAGATAGAGAATGGAGAGAAAACAGGAAGAGTAAGAAACTAGAGAGAGAAACATAGAGAGAGAAACATAGAGAGGAGAGTAGAAAGAGAGAGGGTAGAGGGCAAAAAATAGAGAGAGAAAAAGAATCATTGAAAAAGAGAGATATAAGACGGAGAAAAAGATGGTGAAAAGTTGAGCAAAAGAGAGTACAAGAGACGTAAGAAAGCAAAATAAATAAAAAACCAAAAGACAGTAAAACAAGTAGAGAGACAAATAAAAACAAAGAGTAAACGACGCCGATAGAAACGGGGTACACAAGAATGGTCTACTAAAAGCACTTTGTGGTACTTTTTGAAAGGTGATTTGAACATATTTTTCTATACATTTAAAGATTTGGCAAAAGTTTTGGCGGTCAATCGTTCATGCTCTTTGAGATAGATCAAACAGTTTAATGACGTTTGATGTCAAAAAGAGTTGACTTTCGCTCGTCACTCTAATCTGCAAATATCACCCTTGACTTCGTTTTGTGCAACGGCAAAATTCTTGGTTCATAGACGAGATAAAGGCAACTTTTTGTGCCAAAAATGCCATCCAAACGCCTCATTGTTGTTGCCTTAAAAAATATTCAAAAAAAAAAATGTAATTAAGTGCCCGCTAAATATTAAAAATATTTTTAAAGTTTTTAGATTTTTCTTATAGTGGAAAAAGTTTGGCGCACCCTGCAAGCTTATAAAATGCAGATTCTTCCGGCCAAATGACAGCAACAACAGATTGTGTGAACACTAATTGAGAGGTGTGTCAAAAGAGTAAATCAGTGTATTGGAAAAATATCTACAATTATATCGGGTGATTTTTTAAGAGCTTGATAACTTTTTTTTAAAAAAAAACTTAAAAATTTGCAAAAATTCATCGGTTCTTTATTTGAAACGTTAGATTGGTTCATGACATCAAGATAATTTCATTTAAAGTTGACCGCGGCTGCGTTTGGTGGTCCATTCGGAAAGTCCAATTTTGGGCAACTTTTTCTAGCATTTCGCAAATATCACCGAATTGACTTCGTTTGTCTTCAACGCCGAAATAGTTGCTCTTGGTCCATAGACTTTAGAGACGTAGCCCCACAAAAAATAGTCTAAAAAATCGCATGATCTCCAAAGCCCGGGTCCATTTCTTGAAAACATTGTTCTCCGAAGTTTTCCCTCAAAATGGCCATAGAATCGCGAATGTGTGGCATGTAGCGCCATCTTGTTGAAACCACATGTCAACCAAGTTCAGTTCTTCCATTTTTGGCAACAAAAAGTTTGCTAGCATCGAACGATAGCGATCGCCATTCACCGTAACGTTGCGTCCAACAGCATCTTTGAAAAAATATCCAATCAAAAAACCACACCAAACAGTGCATTTTTCGGGATGCAAGTTTTTGATTTTTCTTTCATCCCAAAATGCGGCAATTTTGTTATTTACGCAGCCATTCAACCAGAAATGAGCCTATCGCTGAACAAAATTTTCGATAAAAATGACAGCAACAACCCAGATTGTTGGACTTTCCGAATGGACCACTAATTGAGAGGTCAACATGTCAAAAGAGTCAAATCAGTGTCATAAAGGAAAAATATCTATGCGTTTTTTTTTAAAATTATAAGCTAAAAAATCACCCGATAAACACATAATTACATACTTATTAATATTCATTTACAGGGTTTGCCAATAAGTTTGGGGTGTCTTTTTTTTAAGAAATCAAATTTGTTATATATTTTTCTATTTAATGTAAAGTACAATCAATACAAATAAATTCTCAATAAAACTTCATTCAAATGGCCGCCACGACTTCTTTCCTAGGAACGAATTTTCTGAACCCAATTTTCTAGTCCTTTTTTCACTAAATTAAGTCGTACTATATCACCAATCGTACGTCATAGTATGTCGTCCACTAAATCAAATCGTAGGTCATGAATATTCATGAACTCAATATTGACTTCTAAAGCGTAAAGAGAGCCTGGTTTATTGGTAAAGACCAATGACTTCATATCACCCCACAAGAAGTAGTCTAATGGTGATCAAACACAACTTCTTGGAGGCCAATTAATGTAACAGTTTTTTCAAATAATCAAATCTCCAAACTTTTCTCGCAATAATTCGGTTGTTGCAGGTACTGTCTGTCACGTAGCCCCGTCTTGTTGGATGCAGATGTTGTCAAGATCAACTTCATTCAATTCCGGCCACAAAACGTTGGTTCCCATCAATCTATACCACTCCCAATTGAAAGTAGCCGTGTCACCCGCTTCATTTCGAAAGAAGTACGAACCGATGATCCATCAAGCCAAAAACCACATCAAATTGTCAATTTAAGTCAAGGCAATGGTTGTTCATGAATAATTTGTGGATTTCCTTCGCAACAGAATCGACAGTTTTGTTTATTTACCGCACCACACAGAAAAAGTAAGGCTCAGCGGAAAAAAAACGTTTTTTAGCAAAATCTTTAACGTTTTCAGGTTGTTCCAAGGCAAATTCAGCAAATTCATGACGTTTACGGTGGTCCCATGGCTTCAATTTTTGAGTGAGAACAATTTTATATGGAGACAAGCCCAAATCCTTACTCAAAAACCGCCAGGTATTGGTTTGAGATAGTCCCAATACTTGAGCACGTCTTGGAATAGAGAAATTACAGATTTCAGCAACATTTGCCTGAAGGGTAGTAATATGTTCTTTGTCTTATTGGTACTTGAACATTATGTAAAGAAAATGTACGCTCGAAATTTTCAACACTTCGACGAATAGCGAGCACAGGTGGACGATTATTACGATCATGACATATTAAAAGTGACCGAAACGACACTTAAAAATCATATTTGCCTTATTGGAAAACCCGGTATATACTTGTAAATATATATATTTATTGTATATACATATATATACCGAGTAAATAAAATTCATATATATTCTGTGGTCATCACAAACGCGAAAAAACAACGAATAATAATACTACAAAGTGAGCATAAGCAATTAACGTTGGCTGAGAAATGCGCATTAAGTTGTCCACTTTTAGGCGCATTAAAGCACCTGAACGCGCTGTGGGCGAACGTTGACACAGTTTCGCGTGTGCGATATAAGCAAATATATGTATGTGTGCATGGGTGTATATAAATATAGCCACGTGCAGGTATGGCAAGTAGGTGGACGCTTGTCAATATCCATTGTATACATTTAGGCGGACGTACAAGCGCTATTTGCGCACAGTTTAATTTACATGGATACATTTAATGAAGTATTGTATTGTAAGTATTATTATATAGGCTGTTGTTGCATAGCTACTGTTACAGTTGTGGTTTGTGTGTATTTCTGTTTAAGGGTGTTCATTACAAGTATTAGTTAGTTAGTTAGTTAGGCATGTGTGCGGGCGGTGCGTAGGTGGACGTGTTGGCTCGCATTTCGCTGTAGGCGTTATATGCCATTCGATTTTATTTGCATGTTAATATTTGTAATTAAGTGTTTTAATTGCGCTAAGTAGTATTTAATTAAAATGTAAATTAGTTTTATTGCATTGATTGCTGTCAAGCGGCCGTGTGTGTGTATATGTGAGCACACGTTATTGGTGAGTGCTACAAAGTGAATTTTTTTCTTACGATTACTTGCGGTTAAGACTATTCGATTATTAGAAATTTTCAGCATTATTTTGGTCACTCCTAAAACTATGCTATAGCTCACTTTAAAACAAAATTTCGATAGAAATAATTTAACCGCAAATATGTAGGCGAAGCTATTGTATCCATACGTGGGGCTCCCAAAGGTATGCTATAATTAAATTCAATAATGTTTTTTAGAAAAAAAAATAATATTTTTGTTCATTTGATGAAATGTAGTCTGAAAATTTTTGCTGCTACTGGAAGCATTACTCGACGACGATTGTTGTCAAACTGAAGAAGAGCTTACAGATTCTTTTGGAGTTACACAAGCAACAATTTCAAAACGCTTAACAGCAGCAGATACATTTAAAAATAAGAAAACTGTATGAAATATAAATTAAAACTATTATTATTGAAAGAAATACCACTAGAACATTATAAAAAGTGTTCTTGCTTCGAAATGTGACTGGTGATTAAAATTTGGCCCTTCCCGGCAACCACAAATGCCAAAAATTGTATGTTAAACCTGACCAAACAGCCAAATCAAGGGCTATCCGAAGATCCATAATTTCACTGCAAAGCTCTGAAAGGGGTTTTTCAATAGGGACGCTACACAAGTAGACCGATATGAACAGCAAACGACGCCATATTTTTCCCGCTCTTTTGACATTTATCTTCAATAAGTTATGCCATTTCATCATGGAAAGATGTACGATCCAATAACGAGTCGAAATTGTTAAAATTTACTACCGAAATTCTCAATCAGTGGCCTCAATTTTAAGAGCGCTACGTCCAATTTATGGTCGTCATAATCGTCCTGTCAGATCAACAATTGAATCCGTAGACACAGTACAAAATGTTCCCTTATCAGTGAAACAAAGAAATGCCCGTACTCTCGAGAATATTGAAAAAGACCCATATCAGACTCTCATACGTCGTTTTCAAGCGTTGGGCATTTTTGTGACTATGAATCACCATTGCATTCCGAAAAAATTAAGCGAACACACAGCGAATGTCACGACCGATTTAGTGAAAGCCAAGTTTGGTGAATGTGTTATCTCACGAAATGGCCCAGTCAATTGGCCGCCCCGGTTGTGCGATTTGACACACGTTAGATTATTTCCTGTGGGGCTACGTCACGTCGATGGTCTATGTCAACAAACCAACGAACGAATATCGAACGTGAAGCTGTGCAGTATTAACCGATTTATGCTTGAAAACCGTCGAAAAGTGAGTTCAGCATCTGAACTTCTGCACGCGTGCCCTTGGTGGCAAAGCAAAAAAAAATCGAGCTCCATACATAATGACATCGAATGCACTTTTACAAATAAAGAATTTCATTGATATCCCAAACTGTTTATGTTTTATTTAAAACATGTTTAATGCTCTTTTTGAAAAACCCGATATCATCAAAAAGCTAGGCCACATGTTGCAAGATCAGTCAAAAACTATTTAGAGAACAGTGGCAGAAAATAGCCGGCGGGTCAGTTGTCTCCGAGCACCTGGAGAGTCACGACAAACATTTTCGCGCGACGTGTTTCTGTGAGTGGTGCAAGCCGAAAATGCAGTGTTCGTTAGATCAAAGGTACGCGATTAAATTATGTGTGAAACTAGGAAAATCTGCGTCAGAGACGTTTGATACGATCAAGCAGGCTTACCCAGATGTTGCTTTAGCGAGAAGTGGAGTCTTTCTGTGGCACCAGGTCTTTTTGGAGGGCCGGGAAGAGGTCGCTGATAAAGACCGTGCTGGGCGGCTTGCGACTTCGAAAAACACCGACAGTATGACTAGTGTGCGCAAAGTTTTGAACTCAGACCGTCGACTAAGTATTCGTTTAATTGCCCAGATGTTATATTTATCAAAATCTGTGGTTCATGACATTATGAGGGAGCACTTGAACATGCGCAAGACGACGCAGCCGATTGGACTCACACCACACAAACTTTCTTGTGAACAGCTACATAACCATGGCCGGGATTCCAACGCTTCCGCAGCCGCCCTAAAACCCAGTTGTGGCCCCCCGAACTTTTTTTGTTTCCTTGCCTGAAAAGGCCCATGAAAGGCAAGCATTTTGAGAAGATAGAGGGGATCCAAACAGCACGTACCTCGGCTCACAAGGCTATTCCGGAGAATGCCTTCCATGACGCCTTCAATGCTCGGAAATAGCGTTGGCAGCGCTGCATCGACGCAGAAGCAGCATATTTTAAGAGTTTTTAAAGAATTGTAACGATTGGTTCAATAAAGTCTTTTTAAATCTACTTTCCGGACAACCCCTGTAATAATAGTTTTGTGAAAGTTTAGATTATATTATACTATTATGTAGGCAAAAAGTCCTCTTTCGTCGAACAAAAACCAAATTCTACAATTAAATAAGCTATGCGGGCTAGATCATGTCATCCAAATGGACGAAAACACTCCAGCTCTGAGAGTATTCGACACAGTACCCGCAGGGGGAAGCACCGGAAGAGGAAGATATCCACTCCGTTTGAAAGGCTAGGTGGAGAGTGACTTGGCTGCACTTGGAATCTGTCCTGTTTCTCAACCAAAACGTAAGTTCCAAGGATCCCTTCTATTTTTGACGAGATTTATGCGTTGTGTAATATCAAAAGAACTTTTCGGAAATGCTTTATTTTTTTATAATAAATGTAGTTTATTAATAAAACTCTGCGAGCAAATAACTAGAAGATTTTAAGATGCTGTCAAAGAAAACTTAGTATACCTTTAGGAGTAGATAAAAATGGGTATGCTTTAGAGCATTGATATGTTTCTATATAATATTTGCTGGAGAGGCAGTTGTCAAATTCCTTATCTTTGTCTTTCTATTGTCTATTTCGAAGTATATTTACATATTTTGAAAATTTCCAAAGGATTTTTGATTATTCATGTTTCATGTACACACCTCATTTTGCATTAAATAATAACTTTTGAAAAATTAAAAGCAAAACACTGAAGTACCCAACACAAGGTCTAAATATTTATTTAACAGTTTTAAAAATATCGAAATAAAATATGCACCACAGAACTTTCTCAAAGAAGCAAAGCAAATCTAGCTGTAGTTGCCATGTATAATTTTTTAATAATCTGCAAAACTTCGACGCCACTTAAACCGAACCTACGCCTTAACAATTTTCCACTGACCCAAGAGAGAACTTTTGCAGGACAAGTTTGGCTTGCGCTTTTCAAACTTTTACTTCCTTGCAGCTTTCATTTCGACTAAAAGGCGGCAAATATAGCAACTTTTCAAACGTGTCCTCATTTAACCCGAATCAAAGGAGTTTCGAGAAGAGGTTTGTTTAAGAAAATTGCCTAATATTTATTTAGGAAATGCAGCAGAAATGCCGCAGGACACAGAAACGTGCTACCAAAGGCCAAAAGGGATGAAACATTTAAGTGCGTAAAAATATGGTATAGCATAGTGTAAGGCGCAAAAGCAAGTAAATGGCGAATGAGTGACGAATTGTGGCAAGCAAACTTGCTTTTTTTTCGTACTTCTGCTATGCAATTTGAAAGTATTTAATTTGAAAATTAAAATAGAATTTGCATTGAAATTGAAAGCATAGTGAGCGGGCAATTAGAAATGGCAATGGAGGTAAAAGAGCAAAACAAAGAGCGCTTGCAAATGAAAGCAAGCAACAAGAGCATAAAAGCCTAAAGAAAGCAATAAAAGCGAAATGAATGCAGAAGAATCTCTAGCTGCGGGCTATAATTGTTAGAATAGATAAAACGTCAACCGTAAAGTATTGCGAAAGGATGCGTAGCCAGTTGGGAGACAAGTGCAAAGCACAAAAAAAAAAACAATAAACAAAGATGAGAGAGCAAGAAAGTTACAATGGCCTCAAGTTCAGACAAAGTAGAACAGGACATTTGTAAGCTCGTGGCAATAATTTGCCATAAACAAATTGTTAAGGTTGCAAGCGCAGTTGATAGCACAAACAAGTGGACAGAGGGAAGACACGTACATACACACACGCATACAACAACAGCTTATAACACACAAAGCACACACCTGAGGGCTTGCACGACCATAAAAATATATGAAAGTGAGCGTAAACCGCTTAAATGACGCATTTCTTCGTTTTTCTTATAATAAAAGCAGGCAATGGCCAGCAGTTAGCAAGACATTAGTTTGCAGTATGGATACTTACAGGCAACTAAGTAAGATTGAAAGCGTTGAATTACTTTATACTTGTTGTTGGAAAGTTGCTAAGAAGTAGTATATAAAGTTGACATTGTATTTACCTGAAAATATAAGAAAAAATAAAGTCTTATGTATCAATATGGCTTTAAGTACGAAAATATACATATATTTAAGCTGGATTTATTAATAGAAAGTAGGTGTGTGACTTCGATGAAATACACCTTACTATAGGCAACATTTTTAACACATACGGTATAGGTGAGTGACTTGGATAAAATGCGCCTTAATGTAGGCAAGGTTTTTTGGTTATTTCCTTCGTTGGCAAGACTGTGATAACAAAAATATAAATAAAAAATACTAAAAATCATACCGAGTAATACCCAGATGCTCTTTGATTCAAAACTATGAAGTATTAACTTAAAGGTCTAACACGGACAACATATGATTGTCAGAGTAGAGTATAACCTTTGGCAAAGAATGTATACATATTACGGGAGTTGTAGCGCTCAACTATATGTTAAAGCTTTTGGCCTACCCAAAGAAGATACAACCCGTTGTATAAATTCCTTTCAATCAGTATTACGACTTATTGCTATTGACGGCTTGATATATACATACATATATTTAATTTAGAACACTAGACATTTTTTAAATAAATTTTTAAAAGTTAGGCTTCATTAAACAGTTTTGAATTAAATAAATTTTTCTAAATAAAAATTGCGAATATTTGTGAAGTCATAGGGATCCTCACTATAGCTCTAACAACCGATGGAGTCCAATGCGTTACCAGAATAGCATTAAGATTTCAAGGCATTTGCATTTGATCAATCAATAACATCAAATTTTTATGTTCAATGAATTTGTATACCCATACGTATACCAACCTGAAGTTTATTTTGCCCGACAAAAAGGGTGTCAAAGGGTCTATATCCTAAATGGGGTATATTAAAAAGCCACGAAAGATATATAAAAAAACGTCAGAGATGCTATAAAGTATATGTAAATGATCAGCGTGAAGAGTTGAGTCGGCTCAAAAGGTCTCAAAATTTATATACTCTGAATAGGCTATATTAAGAAGACACGAATCATCTATAAGGAAACGTCGGAAACCCTATAAAGTACACATATGTATGTCAATAATCAGTGAGACGCGCTGAGTCGGCTTAGCCATGTAAGTCTATCCGTTTTTTGAGATATTGCTCTCAAATTGTCTAATGCTACAACTCTAATATTTTTTTCGTTGATTTTTTAACGATAACTGCCTTGTAAATCCTTGACTTAAGCGGAAAACTATAAGGGACCATTTTGTAGAGCACTAAATTTCGTACAAAATCTATGCAACGACATTTTTCTTTTTCAAGTAGTTGGAAGAGAGATATGAACTTTTCTAACTGAAGAAAAGAAAAAGATAATAAAAAAACTATAAGACTGTAGGGCGGAAGTCCTTGCCGTTACAATTAAAGGCTAATAATTGGAGAAATTTTCGTAGAGGCGTCTTAGAAACTATATTTTAAAGGACCAAGCGAAAAAATATTATTTTTCCACATTATGGTATAGTTTCCATAAATGCACCTGTGGGAGGTATTATAGTTTCGGTGGCGCTTTTTCTAGTTTTAATTATTTCGCAGGTGTGACATGATCTAACAACTTTTATTTTTTGTAGATGGAATATTGAAAGCTACTATGGATTATATAGTATACCTTATTTCGGTTACAAATTTACCCAAGATAGTTCATAGATACCAAGATTTAAAAAATGTGTAGTTTAGAAGCCTAAATTTTCTGAAAGAAATTTAAATTTAAAATTTAAAAAAATGCTGCTACAGACTGCAATTACAGATAGTACAGTATAATTTACAGGTAGGTACAACTTATAGATAATGTACGTACAGTAAATAAACAGCGAATGTCAAGAAAATATGAATAGAGGTGGCTATGTCGGAGAGAGATGTAAAGTTCATGACGAAATTTGAACTACATATATGTTTTGAGAACATCTATGGAGCAGGATAGTATAAGACATTAATGAAATTGGCATTTATTTACATTTCATAGAAACTTTTCAATTTAATGTTTCATAACTGGTTCTGGGAATTTGAATAATAATCAGATAAAGCTGCTATGGATTCAATAGTAACCCTTTAATATTTCGACAAGGAATATAGCAAATGTATTGAAGGCAATTCATAAAAAACATGGATTGAAAACTGTATATTTCAAATTCTTGAATCTCCTGAAGGAAGTGAAAAACCCATCTTATATTTAATAACAGACTTGTCGCTCCAACAAACGTTTTCGGATATAGCTTTCGAAAAGCCTTTGGTAGAGCGAAAGGTACCTCAAATAAGCAGGTCTGTCAAGAAAATGTTATTGGAGGTGACTTTGGCAGATTATATTCAAGAGATATATAAACTTCATGACGGAACTAGAACTATATTTTAGGAAGATCTTGCAATAAGAAAGTATTGCATTTTGATTAACATTGAGTTTTTATAGAAATTTTCTAAACTACAGTTCCATATATATTTCCGAAAACCTTATGTCTTAAAGTAGCTATTAGCACAGAAGAAAATTTACAATAAAAATATGTGCATTATTTTGTCTGAAATTCACATACAGCATTATAATAGGTTTTAAGCATTTACTAAATCAGACATTTTCAAAAATTTGAACAAAGCAAAGCAATAAACAGTGCACACGTGCTTTTAGCACAGCAAATTAAATTTAATATTATATTTCCAGACAATGCATAGCCGTATGTCTAAACATTACTGCTTATCAATGGCTATTGTGAGCAGCAAGAAAACACATATGTATACAAATATAAGCAAAGGATTGGAGTATTGTGCATAAATTTTGAAGTGTAGCAATTCTACTTAAGAGCGCAATGTTGACAGGAGCCACACAAGCGTGAAAGCATACTCTCTTAAGGACTTATATGTGCATATGCAAGGATATTTGTATATGTGTAAACATATATATTTGTATTTATGTATATAGAGAGAGATTTATATGTACAGAGAGAGACAATACATAGCAAATTTCCATTGAAAGGCAACTCTGATGACACTTCAAGCGTATAGTTCGTATTACGCTTATCTATTAGTTAGTAGATATTAACAATTTAATACAAATTAAGTGCGTGCATGTTGTCAACAAATAGGAGCGCACACAATAGCACATTCCTGTAAACTGAAAATACTTTTATTAGTCACACATGTATACGAACAAGGCATATTTGCGTATGCTGCCAGAAGTGACTGGACGCAAGCTTCTGCGACAGTTAGTTACAATTAGTAATAAATTAGACAAAGCATAGTTGCAGTTGTTGTTGTTGCCAATATGTAGCAGTACTCGATAGTTGTGGCAACAATTATCAATAATTGTGACAAGATGACTGTACGAAGGTGTAGAACTAGTCGGCTGTTGATACACATGATATACATATTTTAAGATTTTGGATATGTTTGTGTCTGTAAACTGTTATTGGTATTGGAAACTCATCGACACTTGAATAATTAGACTATTATACTATGCATTGTGCGTTTTTTTCTGACCTGCTGATATCGAGTTGATTTAGATAACACATTAGTCCTCATTTAATATACAATAAGTGGCAACTCTATATTACTTGAGAGCTGAAACATAAAGCTTTCCAAGTCTATGGCAGTTATAAAGCAGGATCAACATAAAATACCATAAATTCTATAATGATTACTTATTTTTTAAACCAGTTGAGAATTATAAAAACACATTCACTTCATGAACAAAAAACGAGAAAAAAATAGTTCATATGTTGTCCACTAATTGTGGCACATTTTCATAGGCGTTTTTGGCTTTAAATTCGGCTCGATGCGGTGATGCATTATCATCTTATAAAATGCAATAATTGTTCTTCCATAATATAGAACTCCTTATTGATCGTCCGTCCTCCGGAACAAATCTATGATGCACCAAATGACGAATATGGAAAAAAACTAACTGCATCACTTTGATTTTTGAGTGGATTTGGCGTGGTTTTTTGGTTTCGGCTCATTTTTTCTTTCCATTCCGTTGATTGTTGACTTGCTTGCATGTCAAACTCATAAACCCATGCCTCATCGGCAGTTATAATGTTCTCCCTGAATGTGGAAACGGAATTCGCACGATTAAGCATATTCAAAGGAACCTGTTTACGGTACTCTTTTTGAAAAAAACTCAGCTTTATCGGGATGAGTCGAGCAAGAACGCGTTTCATACCCAAAATATCTACCAAAATCATTCGAACGGACTCCCGAGAGATGTCGAGCTCTCTTACCGTCTCTCTAACACCCGCCTGACGATTTTCAAGCACCATATCCTTCACTTTTTTAATATTTTCATCAGTTGAAGATCGCTTCAATGAACTCTCGACCATCTTTTAAGGCTTTTTACCACTCGTAGGCTTGTGTTTTTGATAAAACTGAATCACCGTACGCCTTTTCCAACAATCGTAATGGTTCCGCAGACGAAATTTGGTTAGAAATACAAAATTTGAGACAAATTCTTTGTTTGATAGTTTTATTCAAGTTCAAAGCAGTTAAAAGCAGAATCAACAGCAAATCAGGAAATTATATACTTTAAATTTATTTCATAAAGCTGTTGAGAATTCTAAACGCATACACTACACGAAAAAAAACAAGAAAATAATGTGGTAGAGATGAGAGGCGTAATAGCCTAGTCAAACTACTATTCAGTCTCTTTTCCTTAGAAAAGTCTAATATCAATCCAATAAGAACCATATTGAAAGAGACAAATCCACTAATTTACTAACAATTTTCACCAAAATTACTTACAAGGTTTTTTAGTGGTATTAGTGCACAAATTAACTCTCACATATATGTAAAGTAACAAGTACATATGGATATGTTAATCATTCACATTTGGAATCTATATTACACCTGTAAGCATACTTGAGGATATAAGCTCTCTTCAGTTGGCATTGACAAGCAAATAATGCAGTTAGATTTGTATACGCCTCAAGTACCTTGACAAGGCTGTTAATGTGCTTTGATGGGCCGATGGGAATATGGGAAGTTGTACATGAAATGTAATACTACAAATATTCAAGCTTTAGTTAAAGATATTTAATGAAATATTTGGAAATACCAAATAGGTATTTATATTGGATGCAACATGAAATGAAAGTTAATATGAAGGAATCCGTTGCATAAGAAGAAAACCGCTTTGTTCAAAATATAAATATCTAAGTACATTGAAACTACTTTCTCTGGATAGCAGGTAATAATCGAAGAACCTTAGCCTACTTAGTATAGTCGAAAAGATTCTCAGTCTCACCCTGAACCTCACACCGGGAAATTCTGACACTCAACCAGAGATAGCTGAATTTTCTTAGCAGCCTTAAGACCATTCCTAAGAGGTCGTTTTTGGTACTTCCATGCACCCTCCAAAGAACGAGATTCTCTACAATCATCCGCGTCTTTTTTAGTAAATCTCAACTCTAACCTGTATAACTTTGTTGTAAGACAAAAAGAGATAAGAGAGAGAGATAGAGCGATAGAGCGATGGGCAATGGTTACCTTTCGTGGCAGAGAAAAGTTTCGGTGTAAGTAACTATTTAGAGAATACTATCAAGAGGCGTTATATTAGACGTTTTATCATCTTAATCGTCTTACAGATATCAATTGGAGCTGTGTTCATTCACTTGATATAAACTTTTGCGGAAGGATTTTAGTTTACGGGCTTAAACAGTTGTGAATTACAAGCCATTATGGAGGTTACATCCTCAAAAAGTCACTGTTTGGTGTGCACTATGGGCAGAGCGAATCATTAGTCCATATTTCTTGAAAAACTAAGCCATAATGTTACAATCTATGGAGAAGGCTACAGAGCCATTTTGAATGACTTTCTCGTGCCTGAGTTGGAGGATGTTGAAGTGGACAAACTTTGGTTCCTACAAGACGACGCTACATGCCATACAGTCAACGAAGCAATCAATTCAATGAAGAAAACCTGTAGTGAGCGCATAATCTCGCGTCGTGGGTCTGTGGCGTGGCCTTCAAGTTCGTGCGTTTTACCACCTCTTGACTATTTTTATGGCGTTATACAAACGTAACTTGTCGACGCAGTTAAGCCAGAGCCAATAGACGCCTTGAAACAGAAAATTCGGCGCGTTGTTGATGACACACGGTGCCAATCGCTACAGAAAGTGCTCGAAAACAGGAATTTATTAGTTCATTTTTAAAACATAATGGCGAACCCTTACTTTACAACAAAGCTAAATTCGTGTCCATAACATTAAATTATAAGCTTTTTTTGTCTTCTTGAATAAAACATGTTTAAAAAACACACTTTATAGTATATATAAAATGATTAATACCGCGGTTCAGTGGGACACCTTACGGATATGTCTCCAAAATAATAAAAAAAAATCCAACGGAATGTCGTCATGGAATTTTCGAAGCCACAAAATATTGAAATGGCAAATATTTGGATGTAATAAAGCACATTTGAACGAGCAAATCTATACGTTATTATAATTTTAATAGCACGCTAATGGATTCTCGCGTTTACGACTAAAGAAAAGAGGAAAAATGAGGAACTGTTCCATAGCATAAAAGAAGGTGTATAAATGGCACAATAAAAGTATATGTTAACGCCTACTAAACGCCATAACCAACAGTTTTGCACCCGCTTACACAAACAATGCGGACATTGTTCTTAGGCAACTACCATGTATATATGTATATATATATATTGTATAATATACATACGGGTATATAATAGCCATTAAAGCTTACCTGTGCAAACACATTTTGCATAGCCATTAACGCTGCGAGTCGCTTTGATTTGTGAAGGAAACCAAAATGGACTGGCAACCAAGTAATATGTAAATCAACTTCAGATACGAAACATATGATGGACGTACCGTCATAAGTATACACATACATATGTACATTGAGCGGGGGATAGGGGTAGGGCAATGTGCATAAAATGATGGCGTTTTAGTGCATACATAACATAAATGGGCACATCAAATGGCGGACAAACAAATGACAGGCGACAGACAACTGCACTAACGGACAGACAGATAGTCAATCGTAAAGTAATGGTGAAGCGAGAGAATAGCGCTCACAAAAAGCAGTAAGTAGCAACAACAATAAGCGTGCATTAACAATGACAGAAATGAGGACAATGTACAAATACAATGGCATTCACACACACATACATACAGTAGAGTATAATGGGCCATGCGAATGATATGCAAAATTAAAAGGAAACGAATGGAGGAAATTAAGTGAAATGAAGTGAGTAAAGAAAATGAATAAAGTAAATGCATACATTTGCATATCTACATACATATGTACATCCATACACATCAACGTGGAGGACGAATTGGAAATTGCTACAGCATTAAATGGACAGCGAGTGAGGAGTCAATACATACAATACAAATACTTATCGAAATGTATCGGAGGAATGCCTGCTAAAGAAAAATCAAAAGTGTTAAAAAACAAGCATTAACGTTAACCTCGGTTGGACCGAACTTATAATACCCTTCACACGTTTAACTTTTCTTTACAAGAACTTGCTCGATCAGTTTGTATGACAGCTATATGCTATAGTGGTTTGAAGAACTTGCTCGATCAGTTTGTATGACAGTTATATGCTATAGTGGTTTGATCTGCACAATATATTCCGAGATTATAGCCCCACCTTAGACAATAATCTATGCCAGATTTCACGAAAATATTTTATCAGCTAAAAAAGTTTTCCATACAAGGACTTGATGGTGAATCGATCAATTTGTATGACAGCTATATGCTATAGTGGTCCGATCTGAACAATTTCTTTGGAGATTGTACTGTTGTCTTGCACAATAATTCTTGTCAAATTTCGTGAAAATATATTGTCAAACAAAAAAGTTTTCCATACAAAAACTGGATTGTGAACGATCAGTTTGTATGACGGCTATATGCCATAGTGGTTCGATATCGGCGGTTCCAACAGATGAACCGCTTCTTGAGATGAAATTAACGTGTGCAAAATTTCAGATCGATATCTCAAACTGAGAGCCTAGATCGCGTATATATAAACAGAGGGAGACCTTCTAAGGGAGGGAGGCTTCTAAGTGTTGCAAATTTCGTGGCAAACTTCATATACACCGTCAGAATAAAAAAAGTAATTTGAGTTTAAAAAACAACAGTCGGAGGTTGGAATGATCATATAAAAGAAGAATAATCTCCATTTGTAGCCCAAAATCAAGCCTTAGCAGATGAGTCTTCAATATCGAAAGTGACCCTGATTTAAAAATATCTAACCGCGGGCTGTTAATCAAGTAGCCCTCAAACCGAACTCCCGGAACTTTTGGCGAGTAACTATAGATGTTTGTTGCTCGGTGTTGTCCTAAACCCAAACTATTACCCTCCTATTGACCAAAGCAGACCACTGCTGGTCGATTTCCTACTTCAGGTTGACAGTACAGATTCAAATTAAGACTTTGATTGTAGCGGAGGAGCTCTTGGTCCCTGTCGATCTTATCATGCACACAACAAACCCTTTCTTAACATCAATCCTTGGCTTCCGTTTGCGCCGGATCAGCGCGATTCGATTACGACCGTTTTCACAGGACATTGTGGTAAGTGACTCACTTTTCATCAATGGTAAACAACCGTTTCAGGAATAATTTTGCAGGAAAGTGGAGTCGAGCCTGTCGTCCTGTCATTCTTTGTCCGAGTTCTTTGAAAAGTGTTCATAAACTCAATTCGTTACTTATTTAAATATTTAGACTTGGACAGACAAGCAGCAATTAAGACTACAAACTCGTTTGGCATATCGGTCAGAATTTTATTGGGAAACAGGACAGCACGGAACGAACGACTTCACTTCTACTCGGTGCCAGCTTACAAATACATCGAGAACAACCGGAGAGTGAATGAGATTGCCAAGAGTGATGTACGGCTGTCGTCCAAAGATGTAACTAACAATGCTAAACTCATACATGGTCTATACAAAGATCTGGAGCATGGCAAGGAAGTTGGAGTGAACCACTGCGATGGAATGAACTACCGGGGTACAAAACTGCAAAAGTTATGTTTTACAAATAGATAGATCAGATATATACAATGTTCCTGCAGGCTCTCAATACAAGAGAATATGGTTGGAATGATCACTGATTACAGTCTGATGCCGGCACGCGCCTGCGGAACGGGGCTGTTAGATCGAGAAGAATGTCAAGAAATGTCAAGAGTAAAGTGCCAGAGAAACAATGGACCATCTCTTGTGCACTTGTATTTGAGGATCCCACGGTGCCACAGAACACGCTAAAATTCGGCATCCTAAAGTATGACTACAGCTCATGGACTGCGTTACGGCACTCCATCTTGTACCGATAAGGAACGAAACTGGCCTATGCGAGGCTTATTGGCCTAGCGGAGTTTAAAAACTGAGCAACTAGTGACAAAAACGAAATTATATCTAAGACTTCTCTACCGTACTTTGATAAAGAGATGCGATGGAATAAAACTTAGTTGAAGACACTTGATTGAAAACTCCCATATGGTACTGACCAGTTTATATTCACAATGTCACCGCAAAAAACAAGTTTCGGAAGATTCTTAATTCTCAATAAATCATTTAAAGACAAGATTGGCAAGATTTTAAGTTCCAACGCGTAGTCACAAACTTATTTAGAAGAAAATATATTCAGAGTGTGTTCATCCATTCGGACGACATGACCTAGCCAGCGTATCCGCTGTCTCTTAATTCGCTGCAATAGATTGAATAAGTCACACGTAAGGAGTCTCCTGGTCTGATACCTCGCTCCGTATCGGTTCGGTAAAGTCCTTCCCGATCCTGACGGAGCTTTTGGTGTTGCTCAACGTCAGCTTATACAGCCTTTTTATCTTATAGGTGGTGTGTTTCGATCTTCCTTTCAAGGGTTTTGTCCAGGGATTTGGCGCAAGGTGAATATCTGGTCACCTTTTTTGTAAATTGAGCAGAGCACACTTAAATTCCAATCGTGGGCATGCTTTTGACCAACCATAGTCTACAAAGTAGCTGATGTATGCTCCGTATCAGCTATTTGCCACCGTATTCGAATAGTTCGGCCGGCAATCCATCGACCTCCACCTTGTTCTTCAGACGGGGAATTGCTATTCCAACTTCTTCTTGGTCGGGCGAAGGTACGTCTGATGTTATACTTTCACTGCCATTCAGCTGGCTGGATCAGAGTTCCCTCCATAATTGCAGTATGCCGAGTGCATATATAATAGATCATATTTATTCTCTATAAGCCACTTAAATCTTGAGAGCAAACCAAAAATGATACAAAACGAGAGCACTAAACAGTAGTACTCGAATAAGTATTTCTCAAGGAGAACAGCTCAAAATCAACTTTGTGCACATACCTAAAAGTATATGTAATCTTATTTATATAAATCAATTTTATTCACCATTATTTCGCATGCAAATAAACAACAAAACAAATTACTGCCATTTCAATTACATTAACTGGGCAATTCTATTGTGTGGAACACCCCATTTTGGGCGCAAGCCAAAAGATTCTTATCACTGTAGAAACTTCGCTTTTTTATATTGAAAGTACAAAAACTGGTGGCACCCAAAGGCTTGCAGTATGCAAAATACGGTGAAGAAAATACTAGGAAAAGGATACAAATAAACAAGCTACATATGAGACCGTTTAAATAAGTAGAAAAGGCAGGAGGCAGTAAGTATAGTTGATTGACAATTGAAGGCGAGAAACAAAGAAGATTTTTGGTATTTATTGCAGAGCGACAAAAGTAGAAAACCAATATTTTATTGAGTGTTGCAAAAAGGCTGCTATAAAAGGGATGTGAAAGCGGCATGTGAATAAAAAATAACTGTATATATATTTGTCTAAATTTCCACTGCCTTCGAAATCGCTAGATAACAGAAGCCACTCACTCTTTCTCAAGCGTACAAATGCCTGAGATTATACTCGATTACGATTTCGGAATTGTTTCACATTAAAGTGTGCTTAAACGCTGTTCGTCATGTGGAATAACGGTACTGTAAAAACTCACTGACGGCCTTAAGCCACACAAGAAATATCTATGGATGTGTGTAAAAGCCAGCAATGTTTAATACAATAAAGATAGTGAATGTGAAAGTGTGTGTGTGTGTCTGTGTGTGTGGGGGTGGAGGAGTAAAGGAAATAAGTCATAGTAAATGAGCGAAATAAGCTCTTAAAAGGCGATTTAACTGGATATTTTATCGATGTTGCCAAATCTAGCATTTCTCTTCAAAACTTCGCTTTTTCAGTTTCGTTTTTGAATTTTTTTCTTTTTTTGGTTTTACGGTTTTGTTTTTGTGATATTCTGGTCATTTGCTAAGCGCACTTAAGTGCTTAAGTGCTTGTTTAGTATTGTGCTCTTTTTCCCAACTGCCATTTTTAAGCCCTAATATTTTGTGCACTTCCGTATATTTCTAGGGTGGCTGGTTTATTTGCTTTACGAGGAAATAAAGTGAAGTTTTATTAAACACATTTTCAGCTTTCAGCAGTTTTTGGTGAATAGCATCGATGCTCTGCTGCAAGCAACGTTTCTCACTAAAACTGATGAAGAGAGAGAAGGAGAGGCAGCTAAAATTAATCGCTAGAAAGTGCGGTGCTCTTAAGCCAACTAAATCTGGGCACATATCGCAGCGAGGATTGAACTGGCAGTGAAGGCAAGGCATAATAAACCGCGTTAAGTAATTTTAGTGAAATGATTAACCATAAGAGTAAACATCAAAATAATGAGTGTAATTAAACGTGGCAAGAGGGAATGCAATTTAAAATCAAACAACTAAAATATTAATAATAATAAAAACAAGAAAAAACGTTGACTATGGCTGCACCATATTATAGACTAAAAGGGTATAAAAGATCTTTTTCTCGATTTCGATCGATCAATTTGTAGGGCAGCTATATGCTAGGGTGGTCCAATCTGAACAAAATGTTCGTAGATTGTAGCTTTGCCGTGGATAATAATCTAAGGAAAATTTCGGGACGATAACTTGTCAAATAAAAATCTTTTCCATACTATCACCAGAGTTCGAGCGTTCAGTTTGTATGGCAACTATATGCTAGGGTGGTCCGATCTTAGCAGTTCCTTAGAAATATATAGTGATGCCGTAGAAAAGATTCTATACCAAATTTCGTGAAGATATATTGTCAAATGCAAAAGTTTTCCATACAAGAAATTTTTCCGATCGTTTAGTTTGTATGGCAGCTATATGCTATAGTGAGCCGATCTGAACAATTTCTTCGCATATTACATTATTATCTTAGAAAATAATCTATACCAAATTTCGTGAATATATCTTGTCAAATGCAAAAGTTTTCCATACCAGAACTTCTTTCCGATCGTTCAGTTTGTATGGCAGCTATATGCTATAGTGAGCCGATCTGAACAATTTCTTCGGAGATTACATTGTTACCTTAGAAAATAATCTATACCAAATTTCGTGAATATATATTGTCAAATGTGAAACTTTTCCATACAATAACTTGATTCCGATCGTTCAGTTTGTATGGCAGCTATATGTTTTAGTGGTCCGATATCGGCAGTTCCGACAAATGAGCAGCTTCTTGAAGAGAAAATGACGCTTACAAAATTTCAAAACGATATCTTAGAAACTGAGGGACTAGTTCGTATATATACAGACAGACAGACGGACGGACGGACAGACGGACAGACAGACAGAAGGACATGGCAAAATCGACTCAGCTCAACGTACTAATCATTTATATATACACTTTATAGGGTCTCAGACGCTTCCTTCTGGGTGTTCCAAGCTTCGTGACAAACTTAATATACCCTGATCAGGGTATACAAATTGTCCATACAATTACTTGAGTTCGATCGATCAGTTTTGAGCACCACCAGACATGAAAGATCAATTCTTTTAAACCTTTCAAGTAACCTGGGCCGGAAGGCTTTATATATGCAACTGCAGCGGGTTGTCAAACTTTGGTGCAAATTATTGGTATCCAGCTATGCAAACTGCGTTCGTTTAGATCGTATTATTGGGGCTTGGATGAAGGTCGGTCTTAAGATCGGCGAAAGCTCTCATGTCGCAGCCGAGAATTTCAAAACCATCAGTATCTCCTTATTTTTCTTTTGAAAACAATAGAGAGACTGACTGATGTGCACATAAATTATGGCATTCTAGTTGCAAAAGCTGTTTGGAAGAAAATAAAATAGAATTATCTAAATCCTTTTTTTCAGATATGATACCTTTGCCAAATACAGGCTAAAAGGCTCGTATAACACCTTTAGACATCTAGGTGAAGTGGCGGGAATAGAAAGAACCACCTTAATAGATTGTCAATAGGTTGAAGGTAGTTCGACCAAAGCAAGTGTCCTACTTTTAGAGAGTTAATATCCTGAACAGAGTTTGTATCTGGACTCACAAAGAACTGTATGTAGCTGCCTATATGTCATCCCCAGCCAACTTAGGAATCTGCCATCTAACTTAACCTTATTAACAGAGTTTTACAAAATCCAAGGAGTTATGTTACAAGCAACTTTAGAGATATTGGTTTGCTTAGATGAGGGGTATTTGAATCACTTAGGCTTTGAGATACATCGAATCAGTGAACACTTTATTTGATTTGAAGAAAAAACTGTTGTAAGCATAAAATTCGGATAATGTGAACCATAAAATTCAAATGCGGATTTGCCGTTTCAAATAAAAGTTATTTCTAAAGCATTTCAAGTGCTTAACTACAGATTGAGTTTAAGTCTTTAAACATCTATAATTACTGTTATTTTAGCAGTACAATACAAGTATATTTCATGCTTCTAATGAAAATGGAGAAATTGCAAAGTTAAATATAAATCGATGGAGGTTCCTTTTATAGACTCGAGAATTTAAGAGACGGTAATAGATCTATGTTTTCAAAGCCTTTCCAAAAGAGCAAGATCGGAACCACAAATAAGGCCGGACACAAAACTGAAAGACTTAGTAAAACTGTTAAAAGCAGCATGGCATGACTCTATTTCTGAATCTATCTAACATCTTATCCAACTGAGTAAATATTTTCCGGGTACCAAATAATCTCGT
This sequence comes from Bactrocera neohumeralis, assembly GCF_024586455.1. Taxonomy (NCBI): domain Eukaryota; kingdom Metazoa; phylum Arthropoda; class Insecta; order Diptera; family Tephritidae; genus Bactrocera; species Bactrocera neohumeralis. Next base: position 60,692,840 of record NC_065920.1, on the reverse strand, counting down.
TACCGAAAGTTTTCGAAAACAATTATTTAAGTTAAGTATCTGGAGAGAATTTGAGAAGAGGAATTCTGGGAAAATAGTAATATTGTGAGCTTAGATAAAATATCTTGAAAAGTAATGGATCTACTAATCGTTTGTATCTAAATTCGGAAATAGGCAAACGTAGACATCATATCAGAGGCTGTTGTTTCCTTTTCATTGGGGGCGTTTTTTACGTGGCGGGACCCAAACCCAGCGCACAACCCTTCGGAGGGATGGTTCGCCCACTCACTGTAGCTCACCTTCACACGGTTGTTCTTTACCTACCCAGAGGATACTTGATCTAAGACCGGAAGTCTGTGGGCTGCTTGAGTCAAATGTAAAAGAATCGTTTCTGGCCACTCCCAAGTGAATGGCGTTCAGAGAACTTTCCTCACTTGCGTGACCTTCTACATATGACTCCATCTTCCGAGTGGAGGAAAACACTCCAGCTCTGAAAGTCTTCGACGCAGTACCCGCCTGAAGAAGCAGAGGAAGACCTCTACTCCGTTGGAAACATAACATATCATCCGTACCTGAAAGTGTTATAAAAATAATTCAGGTAGCTCTGGCAATTACTATTAATTGAGATAGAACTTTTTGCTTTCTTAAAGCACCATACTTAGTCCAGTTTTCGGATTGTGGAAATTGTGATCTACAGTATCATTCTGTATATCAGTTTCAAAGCATTTGAAAGCTAAAAGCCTTTTGACTTTGGATTTTACATAAGATCTTCTGGAGTATCAGTAGAATTCCTCAGTTGACGACTGTTGTGATGTGGTGTTAGTTAGACTACATCAAATCCAAAGGTCCTACTTAGCCTAACCAACTTATCTTGAAAACAAGTGAGCACCAACAACGTCACATCAATAATTACACAGTTGAGGGCTGTCTGTTGATGGAAGTTATTATAAACCCAGAAGTCCGTTATAGCTTTCTCAACTAATTTCCGAAATAAATAAATCCCAAGCACATCACTTCAGTAATTATGCCCGGAGATCTAGTATTATTTTCTCATCTTCCACCATTTTTCATCTACACAATACATAATATATTTTATATAAGTATGTCGAGAACAACAACGCATATACATATGTATATGTATGTAGTTGCTTTCAATTGCAACAAAGCCAGCAAATTAAAGTGTAATTTCAACATTTAGAAAATTTTTAATTAAAAAGACGACAGCGAGTCAAGCTGCCAAGTCATGCTTGGAAAATGAGAAAATTGCAATTACTAACACATTTTGCGCATGAAACAACCGTTGCAAGGAGGCAAGGCAAGTCAACATAAACGGATGAAAACAAATAGATAGAAGTGTAAAAAAAAGCAACATAAATACAACAACAGAAAAAAACATGCAAGGAAATAACGGCAGCAAGATGAATACGAAGAAAAAATACGCAAACAAAAATTTTATAGAAAAGAAGAATAATAAAAACTCAAAAGCAAATAGAAGCGCGTGACTGCAAAGCAAGCAAGCAATAAGCATACAGAAAATATACAAAACCTCTAATATGGAAATACGAACGAAATAAGCAAGCCAAAGCAGTACGCGAGTGGCGCTGACGGAGCAAATGGAACCAGGAAGTGAGCGGCGAACAAAGCGCGTAAATTGTGCAGCGGCAATAAAGCAAGCGCGCACAGCAAAGTAATGCTGTGCAAGAAGAATGAAAATACATGTACATATGCATGTATAAATATGTATGGATGTGTGCCTAGGTGTCTGTGTGTGTGGGGAAGTTGTTTAAGACCAACAAAGGAGATAGTAAGCGGGAAATAGCGGTATTGTGGCCGCTGTCCTAGTGCAATAAGCATGCAACGCCGCCTTAATTTGAAAGCTAGCTAACTGCTTGGCGGCAAGTAGACATTGTTGCGCGCCTAAAACTGTGCTATCATGTCGTTCCGCCTTATTAAGCAAACACACGCACTGAAATGTGCTAGCGAAAGCCGGCGCTTTTACACAGCGACATAATTGTGGATTTATAGTCACGAAGGCATTTAAGCTGCGAGTCCCGGAGACGGCATGTAGAAAAATACTGTTTCAGGATCCCGAAATTTTACGGGACGCATCGAAAACATGCTAAATTTACTTTATGAAAGGCATTTAAGCTTTCAGTACTTAAATTACGGTATTAATAATATTTCGGGATCCCGAATATTTTTGGAACTCTGCAAGATTGCCAACTTTATGATAAAAATGAAGCGATATATTTTGTTATAACTATGTCAAGTCATTAAAAAGCAAGAAAAATACAATTTTTGAATCCCGAAACATTTTAAAAGCATGAAAAATTTACAGTCAGGAAGGTATTTAAGCTTTCAAGCCCCGAATTTAGGGTGAGCAGTATTACTTCGGGATTTCGAAATTTTTCGGGATTGTGTTATAAATAACATTTGCATATCATGACATTAATAATAAATACCTAAAATGTATCAAAATTTGGGAGGCGTTAAAAATGAAGACACACCGTGCATATTATATGTACATATGTATGTATGTATGTATGTATGTAGCTAAACTTTTATATAAAAATATCTCTCAGTTGCTTCATTTCTCAACTCTTTTCATTTTTTTCACCCTTACCATAAAAAATAAAATTTCGAAAGTTCGGGATCCCGAAGTTTGTGTCCCGGGAATTTTTTAGTCTCGAAAATGCTTATATAAATACATCATTAATTTACTTTATTTCTTAACGCTTTTTATATCTTTCACTCTTACCGTAAAATAAAAGTTTCGAAAGTTCGGGATCCCGAAGTTTGTGTTCGGAAAAATTGTAGTCCGGAAATTTTGTATACAAAAATATCCTTTTCGTTTTTTCACAATTACTGCCAATAATAAAATGCCAAAAATTCGGGATCCCGAAGTTTATGTTCCGGAAATTTTTAATTCCGAAGCTTTTTATATAAAAATATCTTTCATATAATCATTTCTTAACGCTTTTAATTTTTTTCTTTTACTGTCAATAATAAAATGCCAAAAATTTGGTAATCCGAAGTTTGTATTCCATATTTTCGGGACTAAAATTTTTTGTTAAGAAATTTACTCATTTGCTTTAAGTTGCTTAATTTCTGAACTTTTCTCGAGTTTTGTTTTAGCTTTTTTATCGAAAATATACATATGTAATTCAGCAAACTCGGGATCCCGAAATTGTAGTCCCCAAAATTTTATTTCTTCTAAGTTGCTTTATTTCTTAACTCTTCTCATTTTTTTATCCTTACTGTCGAAAACATAATTTTGCAAATTCGGGATCCCGAAATTGTAGTCCCGAAAATTTTCCTTATTACACCAAACGGCACTACATATTTTAATGAATACTACATTTGACAGTGGGTAAGGCCGCTGTCTAAATATATGGCAAACGGAAGCAAAGCAATGGTTAAAAGACGTACATATGTATGTATGTACTATATGTACTATAAGCATGTCTGTATGTACATATGTATATCTTATGTGTATGTGTGTTTGCAGGAAAATATGCCGACAACTATGTACAACTGTGTGGAACCGCAACACGCGTCTGAAATTGAGATAAATGAATTGAGATAACACCACCAAAGCTAGCTAGTGATGGCACAAGTAGTGGATATACTTCAAATGTATGTGTGTATATATGACTGTATGTGTTTCAGTGTTTGTGTGCGAACTGAAGGCGGTAGTGCAGCAATGAACAGAACGACCACGACCAACAAAATGTCAACTCAACGAACCGTAGAGGCGAATGATAAGCCTGAAACTGTGGATTAGACTACAGATGCGGTTGTGTGGTTGCGGCTGCGGCTACGGCTGTAGCTGTGGCTTTACGTCCAGTGCGCTGTAAAGTGAGTTGCAGCAAAGTAATAAAGCCGAATGTGCTGTAGACATGCCAGGCGGCTCAATATAAGGAAGACACGACAGCAAGAAAGCACGAGAAGCCTTCAATTGTTAAATGAGTATGCGCCGCATAGAAAGTAAAAGCACATGAAAGCTAAACGAATACACAAAGTGGGTTTTAGCAAATAAATGAATGCAGCAGCTAACGGCATACGCATTGTTTTGACAATAAACGCGCAGCAATGTAAAACAGCGGAGCCGCAAATTTTTACAGCTGTCACTGACGTTGGCGTAAAGGGGCTAGAGCTCTAACTGGAGACAATGATGCTTGAAATTGTTCGGCAATGGCGAAATCATTTAAGCCGAGGCAATTTCTTTTACGCTCATTCTATGCTTTCTTCCATTACCAGGCTTGCTTACACGCGCTGTCCTTTGCGCCTTTCGGTTAAACATTCAACACTGTGGCTGCGCTCGCTGACGGTTTGCATGCAATTCGCCGACTTAGCAGCGAGATGTCTTCGCTGTAAAAGATTACAAATTCTATTAGCCGCTGTCGTTGTAATTGTTGGTGTGCAATTGGTGGTGGTTCAACATGAAATTAGGCGTGTAAATTGAAAATTTCATTGTCATCATTTGGTTGAAAGATTTTAAGCTGCAGGCTAATATTACTAACAGATAAAGCGGCAACACGCTGCAGGACGCTGGGGCTCAAGTAATATTGTCGTTCGTTTTATGGCAACTTATTAAAAGAAATAGTTTCGGTTAAGATTTTTTTCTTCTAGAAATTAAGCTGCCTTGGTATGTGGACCTGTCAGTTTTCGAGAAGAAAATGTTTTCAAATGACAGAAAACATATTTCCTTATAGGCTTCAGTTACTTTTCATAAAATAATGAAAAAATAACCATCCAGGACGATCAACAACATGAACTGAGGATCAACACGTCAATAAAAATAAAGGAATTGGTGCTTGAGAATGGACGATGAACAGTCAGAAGATCTACTGACATCGTGGGAATATCGGAAGGATCAGTGAAAGCAACTTTGAAAGATCATTTGGACCTAAGAAAAGTGAAAGCACGTTTGGTTCCAAAATCATCAAATTTTTTCGAAAACAGCGTCGCGTTAAAGTCTGTGAAACAATGCTTTCCGACCACCAGGAAATGAAACGTATTACTACTACCGTTGAGTCTTAGAGCTATGCTTATGATCCGCGAAAAAATTGTCAATCGGCCGGATAACGTGGCAAAGGTGAGCCGAAGCCGAAAAAACACATAAAAGCAGTCAGAAATCAAGGTTATGTTGACAGCTTTCTTTGATTATCGACGTGTGGTTCACTCCAAATTCCTACCAATCGGCTAAACTGTCAAGATCAATACACTTTTGCGTGCGTTTGAAACAATTTTCGAAGCACTTTTGAGGCTCTGATAGAGTTATCTCCAAAACATGCATTCTGAACGCAGCAACCGCCTCTTAAGGTGTCGAAAAACGCCGAGGTATTAATTTATCTTTTACGTACAAGAATTAAAAAAAGTCATTCGGTCCTAAGCCAGGACTATACGGTGGATGACTCATCAAATCGATGTTTTGAGTGCTCAAAAATGCAGTCGTTTCAGTCTATATGTGGGAGCTCGGGTTGTCATGGTGAAAAGTGAACCGTCTTCGGCGGTTGATTTTCCTAATTTCTTGAAATACAACTTTCAAATAAATTATTGTATACCACACAGAATTTACTGTTATATGTTGTTCCAGTAAGTGAAATCCAACCAGCAACAAATAAAGAGGTAGAAAATATTATTAAAAGTAGATTTAAACCAAAAAAGGCTTCCGGCTTCGACTTGGTGACAGCTGATGAAGTAAAAAATCTAACGCGAAAAGCAATAGCAAAGCTTACGACGATAATAAACGCTTGCTTAAATCTCAGATACGTCACACTGTCATGGAAAGTATCGGAAATTATTATGGTACAAAAACCTGGCAAAAGCGCACATGAAGCCTCGTCATATCGTCCAATCTCACTGTTGCCTTTTTTGTACAAACTACTTGAAGCTGTAATCATAAGAAGACTTTCAGAACATAATTGAAGAAAAAGGACTTATACCAATTCATCAATTTGGATTTAGATCTCAACATTCCACAATCGATCAAGTTCATCGAATAACGAGCACAAGCTAAGATGCGATGGAAAAACAGCACAATTGCACAGCTGTTTTTCTTGGCGTTCGATAAAGTATGGCACCATTGCTTACTTCATAAATTAAGACTTCACTACCCACAGTATCTAACCGATCTAGTTGACTCTTGCCTGAGCAACCGCTAACTTCAGAATCAAGCAGGCACAATCATATACTACGTTAGAGACGACAAAAACAGGTGTACACCAAGGAAGTGTTCTGGGACCACTTTTATACATTTTGTTTACTAGCGATATGCCTACGTCGCCAAACAGCACAATCCCCACATTTGCAGATGATACCTGCATCATTACGACCGGCAAAAATGAAGTTGAGTCGTCGCACAGAATGCAATATTCACTAAATCAAATTGTAGAAAGGACACAGAAATGATACATTACTTTAAACGAGTTGAAATCTATACATAAAAACTTCACTAACAAAAGTGTTACGTACATCCCCTTACATATTGGAAATGAAGTAATCCCGTACTCCACCTCGATGAAATATCTTGGTATAGTTGAGATTTGTTCAGTTGTAGCGATTGACAAATTGTGTGGGATACAACATGAACCATTTTCTTACACTAAGCACCATAGTTTTCTCAATCTCACCATAGGGCACATGACGATCTTGCGATATCAGTTTGCGCACAGCATCAATAGTTTCCGGAACAAGAACTCTTTTGGGACGACCTTCCCAATAATCGTGATCTTCGACCTCTATTTCATTCAACATACCATCGATAAACACTGATCCTTTATGAAGCTTCATCGTCAATATGAATTAAGTTCATCTATGCTCTCTGGAGGAGTTAATCCATGTCGAATATTGTAAAAACTAATCGCAAGAAACTGTTCGCGATTAATTCCATTTTTTGGTCGAGAAGAATATTTTAAGTGACTGTAAGCAACACAAATAGCGCTCGAATGTCAAAACGTTCTGAATATGGATACCATCAAAAATGTCAAACTTTAAGATAAAGTTGGGAGTTTTCAGATTGCAACGCGAGTGTTGCCAAATCTCGGAATACAAAAGGCAGCCTAAGTAAAGATAAGAGCGAAGAAAACTACAAAAATACGCTAAACTCTAAAAAATTGAAGTAACCATAAGTATGGGTTGGCTAATTGAAATCGCACGAGCATCTGACCTTACTGTTATATGTTATCTTGCCCCAACTTAAGGCATTAGGCCCATTATACCTCCAAGTGGTAACCAAATAAAACTTGTTAAGCGAGTCAACTCAATTGATTTGATAAAATATGCGATTTTTCCAACCCAACTGACCAATATCTTTAAGGGTGGAACACTGAGAACTATGTAAGATATCCTGTCTCAACCAACTGATGGCTAATATTCTTCCATCTCATCATCTGCATGCCCTGCATTTCACGAAATTATACTTTATCAAGTTTATAAGGTGAGATTTTAGAGATAGATGCACTGTGATGATCCCATTAGTAAGATTGCATGCTGAGTTCCTTCTTGCCTCAAAGTACTATATAAGCGTTTTAGTTTGTCTGCCATAAAGACTAGCCAAAAATACTTTTAGAGTATTCACTGGTGTTTGGAGACCTGAGGTATTTGTCTAGGATCCCTTACTTCAAGCGACACTTGAAAGAGCTGGATGGTCTAGGACAGCTTCACAAAATTACGTTCCCGACTTCCACTGTTCGGACCAACTCTTCAGCCTTCTGTGATTAGTTATAAAAATAAAGAAAATATAAAAAACTATTACTCTTTGAACAAACCATCAAATTCATTTAAATCTCAACTGAATTAAATGCAACCACCTAAAACACTTTAAGCCGTGAACTAATCTAAACGATTAAAACACTGCCAGCAGTCATTACGAACTCTAGCCATGACTTTTGTAATTAAAATGTAGCCTACACACAAGCAAAAGCAAAAAAAAACATATTCGTTGGTGTTCATTTCAAATTGAAAACTCAGACGTGCCTGCATTTTGATTTCTACAGACTGCCGTCGCTGAGTAAAGCAGTGATAGTGCGCCATGAAAACAGATCCTTACACACACAGGAGTCTCAAATTACTAAATGGAAAAAACGGCGCATACGCTACAACCGAAGCGTGCTATTTATTTAGCTGTCTACGCTTTTGCGCACGTAAAAAAGAAATACCCAAATAATAAACACATGACCTGGCCCCGTCATAATTTTCACACATCACAGCGGCAAACACAGCGATAAGAGAGAAAAAACAGGAAGGAAGCACGGCGCATAGAGCATAAAGGAATATGAACTCATTTTCATAAGGACGCGAATCTGTGGAAAAAATAAACGAAAACCAGACAAACCATTAACTTCAGCTGCACCGAAGCTAGAATACCCTTCACATGTGGCTTTTATATAGCATAAAAGTGTATAAAAAGATCTTTATCTTGATTTCGATTCGATTTTTATGACAACTATATATAATAGAGGTCCGATCTGGATAATTCCTTCAGAACTTGTAGCGATGTCTTAGATAATAATCTATTTTTTAAGAGATTCGTTGACAAATCAAAAAGTATTCCATGGAGTAAAGGGCGTGTGAAAATTGAACCAGATCCATATCTCAAAAACCGATGGACTATTTCGCGTATATACGAGAGGACAGACGCACATGGCCAAATCTAATCAGCTTGTCACGCTGATCATTTATATATAACAGATGATCCAAGTAGAGGTACTTTCTTCAAAAGCCTTATTTTGACAGATCACGCGTATCATGTCAAGCTATCACGTTATTTTTCTTCAGTACAGTTTGGCATTTCATCATGGAAAGACTTACGCCTGAACAACGTTTACAAATCGTTCAACTTTATTACGAAAATTCACGTTCTCTAAAGAATGTGTTTCGTGCGCTTCGCTCCACTTACACCATCCCCATCATCCATCTTAAGACACAGCATTCATTATTGGATAATATTCGACCGGAAAGACAACGTCCAGCACGCAGTGAAAAAACTATAGCAGCTGGAGCTGGGAGTGTACACGAAGACCGTGGAGAGTCGATTTGGCGCCGTTCGCAGCAACTCGGACTGACGTATGGAACGACTTGGCGCTTTTTATTTCGAGATCTTAAATTGAAAGCGTACAAAATAAAGTTTGTGCTAAAACTGAAGCCGCGCGACCTTCCCAATCGAAATCATTTCGTTCTATGAGCTTTTGAAAAGTTCCAAGGCGATCTGACGTTTTCGAGCCAAATTTTGTTCAGCGATGAGACCCATTTTTGGATTCAATGGGTATGCACAAAAGCAAAATTTCCGCATTTGGGACGAAGAGCAACCTGAAGAGATTCAAGAGCCGCCATTTCATTCAGAAAAAACAACGGTTTGGTGTGGTTTGTGGGCCGGTGGAATCATCGGTCCATATTTCTTCAAAAATGATGCCGATGAGAACTGTCAATGGCATCCGTTATCGCGCCATGATAACCGAGTGTTTAATGCCTGAAATTGAAGCTCGCGATCTCGGTAACATTTGATTTCAACAAGACGACGCCACTTCCACACATCGCATAAATCAATGGATTTATTGAGAGAACACTTCGGTAAGCAGATAATTTCATGTTTTGGGCCGGTCGATTGGCCACCGAGATCGTGTGATATCACACCGTCAGACTTTTACCTGTAGGGATATGTAAAGTCTTAAGTCTATGCGGAGAATCCCGCTTCGATTCAGGCCTTGGAGCAAAACATCACGCATATCATTCGCCAGTTAGCAGTCAAAATGCTCGAACGAGTCATCGAAAATTGGATTCAACGGATGGACCATCTGAGACGTAGCCGCGGGCAACATTTGAAAGAGATAATCTTCAAAAAATAAATGTCAAAGAATGTGCTTTCGAATGATAATAAACCTATTCCATTAAAGTGAAGTTTTTGTGTTTTTTCTGTAAGAAAAATAGGGAACCTAGAAAAATATCACCTTTTATATGTATCTATTTACTTTATAGGGTCTACTCCGTTACCTTCTGTGTGTTTCAAAATTCGTGGCAAACTTAATATACCTTGTGCAAGGTATAAAAACCGCATATCACTGCATATGGCAAAAGTTGCACAAAAAGCGCTTTGTTTTCGGTTAAAGGACATGTGAACTGTGCTTTGCCAAAAAGCATTAGTAGACGAGCAATGTTATCATAAAAGCAGGCGAGTCGGCTTCCAAATAAAAAGCGCCCAAAAGAGACTGCTAAACTTAGGAAAGTAAAGCCATGAACTTTAGGCAAAGTAGAACGAGCATTTAAGATAATAAAATGGTTTTTATAACTAAAATATTTTCCATTTTTCTATTTAGAAATTCTTCTACTCACTACCATCATAATACTTTGAGAAGTTAGTTGGCAAAAGAAATTGCTGGTAAGCAAATCGCTTTTCGTTGCATTTCATGCACATATTTTTATTTTCGTAAGTGCAAAGTGCAATGTCCGCGCTCAAGTTCACTTACTGCAAGGCAACGGATTTTTTCTTGGGCGCACAATGCTTATGCGGCAAACAATGGTTACTGAGACATACTCTCAAGGACTAACTGTAAAAAAATTACAATAAGAAACGTAAGCGCAAGATTTGGAATGGGGTAGTCTGTTGTTTGCTGACATTTCGCACCTTTCACCTTTTGACATGTCTTATTCTTTGCTTGCTGTGCCTTGCCTTTTCTTGGTGTTTGCATGAGAAGAGCGGCTTTGTTGTTGTTTTAGCATGTTTTTTATTTTTATTTCTTTTATTCTCTGCATCAAGACGTACTTTGAAAAGGCTTTGTTAGACGAAGACTAGTCAGCTAGTACTTGAGGCGACTTTGACGGCGAGACATACTTCCGCTAGCAGCGGCTTGAATTTTTTTTTTTGGATTAAGCTAGAAACAATAGGAAGATGATTTAATAAAAAAAATACGCAATAATTTAAAGCCATATGTTTCGGATTGTGACTGCACTTGGATGGAGGAGGATGGTGAAAAATTGAAAGCAATAACACATGTGGGCGATATAGTGTTGATGGTATCAGGGATGGTGTATCCGATTCCACAATCGAGAGATTATGGAAAGATGCTAGAAGTTCGAAAAGAATTACCCGTCTGAAGAAAAACAAAGGAGCGAGGACCAATGGATTGTCGGGCTATTCAAATACGATGGTGAAGAACTGATGAGGAGCATGCATGAGCTTCTTTGTAGAATAAGGGCGGTCCAAAGCAAGCCCATGATTGGAATGGAAGACCCCACAATCTGAAATACTGGGATAAGGAACATCGTATTAAGGTTCTAAGCGTTCAATAATGAATCCTCCACCAACTGATTGCGCTTATCAGTGTGACTTTAGGCCAAGAAAATAAATAGCTGATAAGCTATCCAGTTAATGATAGTTAGGTGGTTGCAATCGGAAGGGTTATGGACATAGCGATATCCCGTACCAGCTTCATTTAGATTAATCAGACTATGTCCGCCCAAGACTAGATTTCGATAGTCTCTTTTGAGTGAGTTTACCCTCAAGACATGAATGGAGAAGAGGTTTGGTATCAAAACTCTATAGACTGCGAAGTAAAAGCGTGGGTATACTCCATGATTCGTTATATCTCTTCTCTATCCGTCTACCAAACTCAGCCAGCATCGTTCAGCGGAAGTACTAGAGGAAGCGTGAGGAATTATATTGAGTAACTACGAAAGGATACAGAAAACAACCATATACACGGATATCCAGGCGGGACTGTTGATCTTGTCGACATGCAGATAAATTCCATCGTAAGTAACAACTGCAGGAAGACTTCAAGACATTTGAGTTCCCGCCCACTAGATCATTTTCGCCAACGAAAAAGTAAACACGTTGGCCAAGTAAACGAGTAGCCTCTCTGAGCGAATCCCCAATTTACGCAATTTAAACAAATAGCTGAGAAGAGATGAAAATCCATAGCGGCCATGGAGGTAGACCCGGTTCTATTGGACCAAGCCATCAATAAAGGCGGATCGTCAATTGGCGAATCCGTCTTGAATTTAGAACGGCCTTTCGAGGAGGAGGAGGCGGGATACTAAGAAGCAGGGCGTTGGACTGGCGCTGTTGGAAAAATCCTGGAGAATGAAATTTCGTTAGGTTAATCTGCAACATGAAAAGGCGGCATCCGCAAAACTACAGCTCCGTCTAGAACGAGGCAGAGACGTTGTCGTCCTTATCCAGGAGCCGTGACTGAGAAGTTGTCGAATTTCTGGATTGAGGACGAAAAGTCATAAGCTTTTAGCGACCAGTGACGCAGATAGAATGGGTGCTTTCTTGCTATTACGGGAATGTTTTTTATTGTCTATTTTAAGCGATGGCGACTTTGTCATTGCCAAAGTAAAGGGTAAGAATGAGGTTTCTGACTGATCTCGCGTTTATACGAGGATGTGAGGTGAAAACATCACTAATGCCGCCGAGATAGGTTTTAAAGGAAGCACGAAAAAGAAGAACCAGTGTTGTTATTAGTGCCGGCGCAAGCTCGAGGAAAGCTCGGATACAAACCAAAAAGCTGAGCTTTTTACAGATGAAGATCTTTTCAACAAGACTAACTAACCCACTTTTGTCACAACCGTCAGAGATGAAGCCCTTGACCTGGCTCTAACCTCAACTGCGGTAGCAGCTCTGACCTCAGATTAAAGGGTTCTAGAGGACCATATATTCTTTGAACACAGAAACACCGCGTTCAGTAAGGACTCAGCGCGCCCGTCTAGGAAAATCCATAGAAATATCAAGCAAACAAACTGGGACCTAGATTGCAGAAAGCTTCGACAAGCCCTTACAGATACGTCAGATGGTATGCCTTGATCTATTGTTGTTGTTGTTGTAGCGGCAGAATTATGCCGAGTAGACAGTCCTTGGCCAGATAAAAATCGGGCTCCGTTCTGGTTACATAGACCCAACTGGACTGGATTGGAGCGGTATTCCTTGCTCTCTGCTGACGCGGTGGATATGTGCGCCGTTGTGTTCAGCACTGCTTCCCTAGCTCGCCTCTATCCCACCCCCATTTTCAATAATTTATGGACCTGGTTAAAAAACTCTAGTGATTCTAGATATATCTATATTTTTCGGCACGTATTCCTTAGAGCCTTTGTCAACAAGGCGTGAATTTTTCGCTGTAGGACAAACAACGATAAGCTTACATAATTCCTACATACCCTATGAGAATTCACACCGATCTATGCATAGAAGAATAAGGGAAAAGAAATTTGCTGATAATTCAAAAAGCCGATTTGAAACTAGTTACTTTTAAGTGTCCACAAACCTGCGATTTCTTTCGCCTAACCGCTCCTAAAACCCATGACATTTGTCTCATTTTTCATACTAAAGCCGCGTCGCTCTGCTAGTACGAAAAAATAACGGAAATGCCTACAGAGCCAGCAACTACAACGAACCGAAAGACGAACTGTTGGCTTTATCGCACACAAAAACCAAAGCGAAATGGAGTATGTACAGAGGCAAAGGTGATTACAAGGTAAGTGCGGTGGCAGTGATTTATGGCCGCTCAAATTTGCAGACATTTTGCGCTGATTTTGCTAGTTTCAAAAGTGTAGAGCAACAGCAAAAGAAAAGGAAATATACCAATGCGAACCAGCGAAAATAGACGCCAGCTAGGCGTACGGCAACGTAGAAGCATAGTTAAAGGCGCACGCCGGCAGACAGGTGGCACAAAAGGCATGGAGACTGAAGTCAAAATAGAAAACGAAGAAGAAATGACGGCTTTCGTGAGCAAATAGTTAAGAATTAAAAATTACAGTTTAGTTAGAGGTTGGGGGGAGAACACTCTTACACTTTTATTGCTTGTGTTGTAGGTGAAGCAGACAATGGAGAGAGTTAGAAATGGAGAAGTGCATTTCGGGCGAATTTGAAGTAGCGGCGCAGCGATTGTGGTCTATGGAGCTGATAAGGGTTTGGCATAAAGCGAAAAGTGGCGTAATAAGAAGTTATTTGAATTATTACTTTTACCATCTGCTAATTAACAAAGTCGACCGCGAGGTTTGAGTGATTAAAGTGCGCATAAAGGTCATAATGAAAACAATAATAATGCGGATAGTAGATAATTTTATTAGAGACGGCAAAGCAGTTTACATTTATTTTCTTTAACCACTCAACGTTGTTCGAAAATAAGCGAGTGATTTAAAGAGTTATGTGTGTTTTGACGGCCAAAAAATGCCTATTTTGACAAAGATTTGTTTCGACATAATAAATTAAATTATTTATTACAACTTTTAAGCATAGCAAAGTGAAATATTTGAAAGATATTTTGTGAATTTTTCATAAAAATTTTTTGGCAATGCACTCATTGGCAGCTGGTTTCCGAAGACGGTCCAAAAACGTTAGTTAGTCATAACAGACGAAGGATTAAACTAAAATAAAAAAAATCGAATTTCATCGATTAGCAGATGAGTACAGATCATGCTTAATCCAAAGATTAGGAAAAAGTTAACTTTTGGCAAAGCAGCAAGCAAAACTGTAGAATTTTAGATCTAATTTCCATCAAACATTGCCTTAAAAAGAAATTAATTAATTCTACGATCAATCATGAGGTCATCCTATTTGGAAGAACTGCTAAAATGTCAATAAGATCACTTTAATAGTTTCCGAAAAATCATTACCACCGACTTTAAGAACGATGTTTCGATAAAAACACGATCAAAGATAGGTCTAGCTTGATGCACCGCCCACCTTAAGGTTCTATCTCCTACACGTTTATTTCCATTGCTTTGGAACTTTGGGAAAATATTCCAAACATATCACATATTCACAATACGGCTTACGTTAGGTTATTCGGACCTTAGCGTTGTTATATAGAGTGCCGTTACATTGTACATAAGAAGTGGTAATCATGCAGAATGCCAGCGCTTGATATGAATTTCAATAGGTTCTGCGGCTTCACAATTTACACCTTTTAAGTGGACCATCAAGTATTTGAAGGGTTGCCTCGCTAGTGCAAGACAAGTACACGCGAGTTTCTCCATTGTTACCCTGATCCCTTCCTCTTGTCATTACCTGCAGTCTTCTTGATCTGTCAGCCCCATTCAGTGAGTATTCGAATTATGTTCATACAGTCTCTTCTGTCAGTGAGAAGGCACTATGTGTATTTTTGAACTACCTCTTTGCTTATGACCATTGCAGATTCGCATCTTGATAGATCTTTCGATCGAGCTTTAACTTTCCTTGTCATGCTTTTGTCCAGATTGTCGTTAAGACATTGCGTAATTTACTCGTATTTAAGAAATTTTCCAATACAAAATCGTATTTCAGCCAAATTTATAAACAAAGTTGGAGTTCTTTCAGAACCTCAACAAATTTTCTAACAAAACCTTAGCATATCATCTTATAAAGCTTACAGCTGATAGACAAAATTGAATAAGATATTTTAGATCGAGGTTAGTCTAATCCCTTACGTGCGAAGCTCTTAGATTTCTAAGTCGAGTTATAGATAAGGCTGGAGAGAAGTAGAGAAGGTGTTCCAGCGTCTCTCTCAAGCATACTTCCCTGCGCTTCATAATGATCATCTAGCTCGCATGTAATGCTTGTAGGTTTTGATATGTCATAAGGCCAACAGTTGTTCTACATTATTTTCGAAACTTATCTCTAGACTCAGATTGTGAACCACCGTCTTCGCCTGATTTAGTTCTGTGTGACTTCCGGCTTTTCAGCAAACTCAAATGACCGCTCCGGGGAAACCGTTTTGAGTCAATTGAAGACATGAAACGTGAATCTATATACGCATTGAAGGCTCTTCCGGAAATTGCCTTTAACAACTGTTTTGTTTGGAAAAAAAACATTGGCAAAAATGTATTGGGGCCAAGGTCGATTACTTTGAAGGAGACAACATAGACTTTGAAGAATAATTTAAGCATTTTTTACTCATAGTTGTCCTTTAAAAGTACGAAAATTTAGACTTTTTCAAAAATCAGTGTTGCCACCTGTTCCAAAATTTAAAGGAAAAAGTAGAAATCAAAAAATTATGTACTAAAATGATTTGTTAATAATTTCTCCTCAACTATTAAATACCTAACCTTGAAACAGTGTTGCCATATTACTTGAAAGTAAAATTTTTTAGTTTAAATTTGATTAAAAACGTAATAAGAAAAAATGTTGACTTCGGCTGTCCTATACTACATATAAAACGCTTCACTGGAGCATTTCTATAGCATAAAATGATATGAAAAAAATATTTTTCTTGATTTTGAAACGTCAGTTTGTATGGCAACTACAAACCGTTCTCCGTTCTCAATAATATATTCGGAGATTGTAGCGAAGTCTTGGATAATAATCTGTGCCGAATTACGTGACAATACCTTGTTAAATAAAAAAGTTTGCAATAGAAGGACTTGATTTTCGTCGTTGAGTTTGTATGACAGCTATATACCCTAGTAACTCGATCTGAAGAATTTCTTCGGCGATTGCTACGCTACCTTTAACAATAACCCATGCCGAATTTGGTCAAGATATCTCGTCAAAAGACAAAGCTTTCCATACAAGGAGTTAATTTTGATCGTCGAGTCTGTATGGCAGCTTTACGCTTTAGTGATGCGATATCAACGATTCCCTCAAATAAGCAGCTACTTGTGGAGAAAACGAGGTTTACAAAATTTGAGATCGTTAACTCAAAAACTGAGCGACTACTTGCAGTATAAACATACAGACCGAATTATAAGAAATATCAACGAAAAGAATGATATATAAAAATAACAAAAATTATATACCCATAAAATTGTCAATGTGTCCATCTAAGTCTAATAAATATGCCCGTCGGGACAAAAAATACAGCTGCTTACATAAAAGAAAGAAAGAATTATTCGTCGTATTTCATATGCAAATTTGGTTTATTAAAACAAGCATACCCTTAGGCGCAGCAAAAGTACACAAAAAAATTTGCAAACGCGAAAATGATAAGACGACGCTCCAGCGAAGCTCTGCCACTCAGCCGCATGTGAATTTTTTCGGAATATTTATTGGCATTTCAAGTAGTCGAGTCATTTCACCAACACATAAGCATTGCAAAGTAACTGTATTTTGTGTCTCCGTGAACCTACGCTGGCATTATATACAGCTCGTACAAAAAGCTACTTTTGGAATGTGCACACATGTAGAACCTAATGTGCCGTTGGTTGTTTTCCATTTATTTCTCGACTTTTTTACGTTTTCATTCTTCAAACTTTCGTCCTTTATCAGTTAGTCTTTACAAATGAGTTCGTATGTCTCCTTTTGTGTTGGGTTCTTGTTCATTTGGATGGACATGTGTAAGTGTACGTTTAAATGAACAAATAAAGGGTGTTTTGATGAGAGCAGTCCGATTTTGGTTCGAGGCATATGAGGTCTGAATGCCACTTAGGGGTAAGTCAAAGATTATTTCGAAGGTATTAACTAATAAGCTTAATGACTCCAACGAAAAATGTTTGCACATTCACAGAGCGACTTTGAGGTCTTACTTACTATATTTTGAAGTTAAAAGAAATCGGTCCTCGAAATCGCGTACCGAAATTGTTTTCTTCCAACCTGACCTCGTCATCGAAAAGCGCCAGATTGAGCTCTGTGAAATCAAGTGGTCGAGCACTACGAGACCTTCAACAGAGGTTGTGTTTTCTGGACATCTCTCCTCTCTTTTAGAATAATATTGGTAGCTGACGTATAACTTTTTGGATTCAACTACTAAATATTGTGGAATCGAACTCAGAGTCTTAAAAGAAACTCTCTAACATGCTCTTTCCAGCTTTGAATTCGACTTTAGCGTATCAAGCTTAATACACTAAATCAAGCCATATGTGAAGCACCTTATATGAGCTCTGTCATAACTTCGTACGTGCAGTGATTTGAGTATATGCGTTTATTTCCGCTACACTCTTCATTGACTCATAAGAAATGTGAAACAAGTTAAATGAAGGATGTTGCTTTAAGTGTTCTATGCAGGAAATTAGAAAAGCTGCATCTTTTGTAAGGATGTTGTATTTTGTTCGTGTTAAAAATAGAAAGAGTGGAATTATATTGAAGAGGGTAACTTTCTTTTGATTAAAATTTTAAATTAGCTGCCAGCTTTTTGCCTTTTTCGCAAAGAAACCAGTAGCCAAATTGAAAAATACTAAGTGTTTGAACAACGGACAAGAGGTAGAGCTGGGTAAAAGTGGACCGTGAAGACCTTAGCGCATTCCTTATTTTAATTCCAGTTCACTGATGACGTGATATAAGTATATTATATTACAATATATAATGATGAAGAGATTGGAAAACATAGTATATTTTTCATTTTTTCTATTGAAAAGACTTTGTATGTTTGTATGGCAAAAGAAAACTCACTAAAATGTGTTTCAAACAAGCGTCTTCAGATTTAGTATTACAATGTAAACAAGTAAGGAAGGGCTAAGTTCGGGTGTCACCGAACATTTTATACTCTCGCATGATAAAGTGATAATCGAGATTTCATTATCCGTCATTTACATATTTTTCAAATACCATATTTGTGTAAAGTTTTTATTCCGCTATCATCATTGGTTCCTAATGTATATACTCGTATTATTGGTTGTGAACCGATTTCACCCATATTTGGTACATGTCATCAGGGTGTTAAGAAAATATTACATACCGAATTTCATTGAAATCGGTCTAGTAGTTCCTGAGATATGGTTTTTGGTCTATAAGTGGGCGACGCCACGCCCATTTTCAATTTTTAAAAAAAGCCTGGGTGCAGCTTCCTTCTGCCATTTCTTCCGTGAAATTTGGTGTTTCTGACGTTTTTTGTTAGTCGGTTATCGGTTATTATCAGATTTCTTCCATTTTTGAACTGTATATGGAAATGCCTGAAGGAAACGACTCTATAGAGTTTGGTTGACATAGCTATAGTAGTTTCCGAGATATGTACAAAAAACTTAGTAGGGGGCGGGGCCACGCCCACTTTTCCAAAACAATTGCGTCCAAATATGCCCCACCCTAATGCGATCCTTTGTGCCAAATTTCACTTTCATATCTTTATTTATGGCTTAGTTATGACACTTTATAAGTTTTCGGTTTCCGCCATTTTGTGGGCGTGGCAGTGGGCCGATTTTGCCCATCTTCGAACTTAACCTTCTTATGGAGCCAAGGAATACGTGTACCAAGTTTCATCATGATATCTCAATTTTTACTCAAGTTACAGCTTGCACGGACGGACGGACGGACGGACAGACGGACAGACGGACGGACGGACAGACGGACAGACGGACGACGGACGGACGGACAGACGACAACCGTTATGTGAACAAAACTATAATACTCTCCTTAGCAACTTTGTTGTGAGAGTATAAAAATAGAGTTTAGGAGGTTTTAAAACAAGCGCAAGATAACTTGATGAAACTTGGTACATCAAATTTTTTCAAAGCCTTCACCGCTACATCTAGTGATCAAACAAGTTACAAAACATACTATTCAGCTAATGACAGTAGAGGATTTCGGCAAAGGAAAGATAATATCGTCTCAACATTTCAAGGACCTAGGATAAGACACACCATTGGCGCTTCTTCGTAGGGACGGCGTTAAAAAGAGGATTAACTTTACAAAGAATTTTAGAGTTACTCTAAGGCGGAGTGGAATGACTCCAAGCTCAACATGCTGCTAAGGGGCAGCACTAACCAGTGGTACAGTGCGCGCATTTCGTTTAGCCGAATGTATTTTTTTTAAATTTCTACCACTTAAAGTACAAACAAGAAAATAAACCTTTTACAACTAATTCAATATATATTTTATTATTAAACAAAACAAAGATTTTCGAATTTCATTGTGTTTTTGCTAATATAATAGTGATATTACGTAAAACAGGTGCGAATTTCGTTTAGCCGAATGTTTCAATAATAATAAATAGAGACAAAATTAAAAAAGTTAGTAAATAATTAATATTTTATTTTGCCTCCATTACATTTTATTAAATCGAAAATGCGATTTGTCATACTTTCTATTAGTTTTTTTAAGATATCTTCGTGTATTTTTTCCCAGCTGTCCTTAATTGCCCTTTTCAGTTCTAAAACACTGCTAAATTGGCGACCATTTTTATAAATGTCTTTGCCAGAATACCCCAAAGGTTCTCGATGGGATTTAGGTCTGGACTGCGTGCAGGCCATTTTATCAATTCTATATTTTTGTCTCCAAACCAGTGAATAGAATGTCGCGAGACGTGGATAGCTGCGTTATCCTGTTGAAAAATTGGTTATTCTTGATGACAGTCCTCCAGAAATGAGATTAGTTCTGATTCCAACATGTCCGTGTAGATTTCGCTATTCATTTTTGTTGGAACATAGCATATTCTGGATCTTCCATAATAAGAGAAGGCTGCCCAAATCATAACACTTCCACCACCAAAGTTCCTGCTCATCCTTGGTTCCTCCTTTGCTTTTAAATCATGCCAAAAGTAACTTAATCCATCAGGACCGTCGAGATTGAATTTTTTCTCGTCGGAAAAAATTACATTTTTCCATTCTGACGTCCATTTCATGTGCGTTTTTGCGAACTGCATCCTTGCATCCTTGTGGGCTTTTGTCAGTGCCGGAGCTTTTGCTTGTTTTTTATAAACAACGTTTTGTGATGTGTTTAAAATTTTCTGGACACGACGTTTTTTAATGGGAAGATCAAGTTCCGCTATAATTTGTGAAGCGGTAAGCTTTTGTTTTGTTGCGAGGTCCTTAATTTGACCTTTTTGGCGCTCTGTAATTTTTTTGTTACCTTTGGTTTTTTTCTTCTGACCATAATTCTTGCCCAATCTTAAGAAATTTCTAATAACTTTCTCGGATCTCTGTATTTTTAAAGCAATCTGAACATTACTCATGCCGTTTTCTTTATGTGCCGTTATAACGGCTTTCTCTTCACTTGACAAGTAGGGTCCCTTCGGCATGGCTTTAAAGGGTATAAAAAAAACAAAACGTAATAACTTAAATGAACCCAATAAATCTATGCAGTGTCAGTTGTAATATTTTTTCTAAAAAAATACAAATTACCTCTTTATTTTTTTGTTAAATGACATTTACCACCTTTTCGGCTAAACGAAATGCGGCACTGAAATTGACACTGATTACCTCTTTCCACTAAAAATTTTTCAAGTATGATATACATATGTAGACTAATAACATTGAAAAAATAAATGGTTACGAAAGCAAAATGCAAAATATTCGCAGAAAGCATTAAGTACCGTAGCAATTTTCAGAATAACGTTAAATAATAGGAACAACTAGCCATTCGGCTAAACGAAATGCGCTCACTGTACACTGACGGCTCGAAACACTGACAGCTCAAAATGCATTGTAGCATTGCGGGACCGCATACCAAACTATCCATACCAATGGGACGTTTTCAGAGCATCTTTAAAGCAAAAGTCTTTGCTTTAAATCAGTTTGCAGAACTCAATCTCCACCGCAACCAGCGTATCGCCAAACTTAACGATAGTCAAGCGGCACTAAAGGCGATCTCAGCATTGACAGTAGGCAGCAGGATTGCGCCATGCCAATGTACTTCTGGGAGGATACAACCTTGCAAGATTTAAGGAAATGATCAGCCTCTCCTCCCCTGAATTGGTCAGGAAACACTTGTTCAACATGGGCATAGTCTCTTGCGCAAACTGTCGGTTCTGCGACATGGAACAGCAAACCACGGAACACCTGATTCTGGATTGCCCAGCAATTTACAGAAGTATGCTCAAGGCCCTAGGTTCCATCTACGTGGACAGGGATCATATCACCTCAGTCACGCCCAGCAGGCTAAGGGAATTGTTCAGAATGCTGGGCCTTGGTAGCCATATATGATATAGGAGAGGACACAATAGACCGTAGGTCGGATGGCAAAACCTCTATTTTACTTTCTATTTATCTATCTACTAAGAGTGCGAAAGCGCTTTTCATAGGATCAGGTGTCAAAATAGGACAATAGGCATGGTACCGCCTATCATTACATGAAATCATATATCTCAGGTCTCACTCAACCAATTCCAACCAAATTTAGTGTCTAACATTTTATGGAAATGGGCGAAATCGGATTATAACCAGGTTAAGTATATCTTTATTTATTTCTTTCAATTTTACAGTATATAAACCGAGAGCCAATGACGTTATCGGAATAAAATTTTGTACGGCGTGCAGCCTGCAGATACCATAGTAATGATATGGTAATCAGTGTTTACATTAATGATTTTCGTTATTTTAACAATTTTCGTTTTTATACCCTGAACAGGGTATATTAAGTTTGTCACGAAGTTTGTAACACCCAGAAGGAAGCGTCGGAGACCCTATAAAGTATATATATAAATGATCAGTATGCTGAGCTGAGTCGATTTAGCCGTGTCCGCTTGTCCGTTCGTCCGTCTGTATATATACGAACTAGTCCTTCAGGTTTTAAGATATCGTTTTAAAATTTTGCAAACGTAATTTTCTCTTCAAGAAGCTGCTCATTTGTCGGAACTGCCGATATCGGACCACTATATCATATAGCTGCCATACAAACCGAACTATCGGAATCAAGGGCTTGTATGGAAAACTTTCGCATTTGACATGGTATCTTTACGAAATTTGATATGGATTACTGCTTAAGGTAATAATATAATCTCCCAAAAAATTTCTCGGATCGGATTACTATAGTATATAGCTTCCATATAAACTGAACACATAGTTACTAAAAGAAATGCACCTGTGAAGGGTATATTAGCTTCGGTGCAGCCGAAGTTAACGTTTTTTCTTTTTTTATACTCTCGCAACAATGTTGCTAAGGAGAGTATTATAGTTTTGTTCACATAACGGTTGTTTGTAAGTCCTAAAACTAAAAGAGTCAGATATAGGGTTATATATACCAAAGTGATCAAGGCGACGAGTAGAGTCGAAATCCGGATGTCTGTCTGTCCGTCCGTCCGTCTGTCCGTCCGTCCGTGCAAGCTGTAACTTGAGTAAAAATTGAGATATCATGATGAAACTTGGTACACGTATTCTTTGGCTCCATAAGAAGGCTAAGTTCGAAGATGGGCAAAATCGGCCCACTGCCACGCCCACAAAATGGCGGAAACCGAAAACCTATAAAGTGTCATAACTAAGCCATAAATAAAGATATTAAAGTGAAGAAAGTAATTTGGCACAAAGGATCGCATTAGGGAGTGGCATATTTGGACGTAATTTTTTTGGAAAAGTGGGAGTGGCCCCGCCCCCTACTAAGTTTTCTGTACATATCTCGGAAACTACTATAGCTATGTCAACCAAACTCTATAGGAGTCGTTTCCTTCAGGCATTTCCATATACAGTTCAAAAATGGAAGAAATCGGATAATAACCACGCCCACCTTCCATACAAAGGTTATGTTGAAATACACTAAAAGTGCGTTAACCGACTAACGAAAAACGTCAGAAACACTAAATTTTACGGAAGAAGTGGCAGAAGGAAGCTGCATCCAGGCTTTTTTTTTTAATTGAAAATGGGCGTGGCGTCGCCCACTTATGGACCAAAAACCATATATCAGGAACTACTAGACCGATTTCAATGAAATTCGGTATATAATATTTTCTTAACACCCTGATGACATGTACCAAATATGGGTGAAATCGGTTCACAACCACGCCTTCTTCCAATATAACGCTATTTTGAAGTCTATCTGTATAATTCATACATTGTGAACCAATGATGATAGCGGAATAAAACTTTACACAAATACGGTATTTGAAAAATATGTAAATGACGGATAATGAAATCTTGATTATCACTTTATCTTGCGAGAGTATAAAATGTTCGGTGACACCCGAACTTAGCCCTTCCTTACTTGTTTCTTGTTTATGCTGTTCAAGAGAGATATAAAAAACACAAAATCTTGGATATTCGAATTTTTCATATAAACTTTGAGGTTATGTGACAAAAGTATATGTATATACAAAGGCTATAGACCTATTCATTACCTACAACGTTGTCATACAACTTTTTTCTATACGAGTCGTAGGTTTGCTGGTAATCGAGATAAGCCATTATTAACCCTTAAAAATTCAACAACGTCTCTCCCCCCTCCTTTCCCCAACCTTAGACCGCCCGTAAATTATTTTATTTTAATGTTTGTCATTTATGTTTCATTTCCGATAGGTTTCATCTTCATCATCCTACGTATACTATCATTTTTTTTTAATTATCTACCCAGGTCTAGTTATTTAATTTTTCATATCTTTTAAGGGATTAATTACTTTTAGTTAATAATTTTATTTATTTTTTGTATTTTTATTTTTTTAATTTATCCCTTTTTCTATGGAATATTATATTTTTTATCTAATGTTTTAAGAATTAATGATTTCTTATTTTTGTCAAATATTGCGCTTAAATTTTCAAATTTTCCACTTTAAATTCCACTATCAGCGAAAAGGCACAAATTCTAACGCCGCAAGTAATCATCTTGCGCTCTTCCTCTTTTATTCAATTTCCCTTGCCGGCAGTTAACAGCTGCTCACCAACAAGGCTATGCGAAAAATTACCATTTGACTAGCTGCCAGCATGAACCTAGCTACGCTATCTATTGACAAGCCTGCCGCTACGTGCGTGCCAGTGTGTGCGTGTGTCAGTGTATGTTTGTGTGTGCGAGTGTGTGCCAGCTGCATGCGTCAAGGTTAGGGGTGATGCCAAAATAATTGTGGCACTGATATCGAACTCAAAGTAACGGCGCAGCGTTATTGTCTGCATGCAGCTAGAGGGTAATATACAAATGTATGCATGTATGTAAGTATGTGGCGCTTCGCTTTCGCTGGTAGTCTAGGTCGAGACAATTTCTGATTGCCTTTTAAATTTCAAATATTCACGGCAGTGTGTCGTTCAATGTCATAGATAAAGTAATTCCTGCGTACGATTTCGCCTTGCGCCATGGCATTTATTACCCCCGACTACCCACTACCCTTGCCTATTGCTCGTAGTTATTTTTGTGTATTTTGTGGGTATTTATCATTGACAATTTTGTCGGTGACTTTTTGCACGAATTTTATTTGCAATTTTCATTTGCGCACAAATGACTGCGTGTGCATTTGTCGCCAAATCGTGTAATTATTGAATTGGAAATAGCGGTGCGTAGCACGAAATGTGCTGATAAAATTTATTTTCTACCCGTTTGTGTTTTTTGTTTTTGTTTAAACGGTATCAAAGCAAATGAATTTCGAAAGAAATGTCTTCTTGGCTTTTAAGTCTACTTTTCGGGTGCATCGTCGACAGCTGTCAAAAAGGTTGAGAATACTGGTATGTCCTTAGAAATTTTTATTACTTCTTGGCTCGTTAGTTCGAGTGAAGGAGAGTGGCGGTGAGACAACAAAGAAATCTATAAAGAATTTTGTAAAATTTATATATTTTTTTAATTGCAATTAATTTTAAATTTGTATGACAGCTGTATGCCTTAGTCATCCGATCTGAACAATTTCTTTAGGGATTATATTATTTCCTTAGGCAACAATCCTTGCCGAATTTCGTGAAGATATCTCGTCAAATGAAAGAGTTTTCTATGCAAGTACTTGAATCCGATCGTTCAGTTTGTATGACAGCTATATGCTATAGCGTTCCGGTGATATCGGTGGTTCCAACAAATGAGCTTCTTGGAGAAAAAAGAACGTGAGCAAAATTTCAAATCGATTTCTTAAAATATATACAGACAGACAGACGTATATATGGCTAAATCGAAGCAGCTCAGCGTAATTTAGATACATATTTTTTATAGGATATCCGAGGTTTCCTTCTGGATGTTACAAACTTAATAAACCTCTTCAGGGTATAAAAATTAATGACAATGGTCTATTACCTTCCCAAAATCTCACTTACTATATATATTGAAGGATGACACTTGATCATATGGCTTCATAGGCATCAGCTCAGTCAGTATGAGAAATACGCTTTGGGATCCAAAATAATATAAATTAAATTGCGGATATCCACAGCGATGCCCGATACGGATTCTAGTGTATCTGACACATCAAGTCTTTCAACATCAAGAACTGATCATGGCAATAGAAAACGAAAATATAATGCGGTTACAGCGAGATAGTTTTTTGCGGTGAAGTTGGATTAAGTTAAGAGATCGATCCTAACAGGGATCTCATTAGGACAGCTTAGAATGCTGGTCCGTTATATTACTTGTAATTTCTATTTGAGCCTAACAAAAATTGGATGGCTAATGACAGTTTCGGCTATGTCTCCTGGTTCGAACGAAAAACAGCCGAGATATTTGATCCTCCAGTTTGCAAATGCTAGACAATGGAGGAGAAAGTGGCTAGATATTTTCACGTCACCGCTCTCCAACTTTAACAACTTACTTCTGTCAGTTATTTTAACATTACCTCATGAACGTCTATTGAACAATGCCCAATAAGAACCCGTGTGAACCCCCCACTATGGTCGTTTTTGTCGTGCACACAGGTGTTTTCTCACACTTTTGCGACATCTAGCGGCCGGAGTATGTAAACTAGGTGAGTCAAACAAATTTCAATGCCTAGAGGACACTTGGTCGCCCATAACGTTTTTCGTCTTCCACGCAAAAATCATCGCTTTTAAATCCTGCAGCCCACTTTTGGCACTCTTTCTTGGTTAGAACATCACTCCATAAACTTCAAACAAAATACGATGGATTTTATATAAAAGAAATGAAAACGATATCGGTCTTCAGCCTTGCGATATCACAGAGAGCTTATGTCGAATAGTAATGTCAGACCGCCGAATTCGTCTATTAAAACTATTTATAAAATTCACTGGTGCGGTTTAATCCAAAAGTTCGACTTAGAACAGAATTATTTGAAAGCGTTGGGCATCTCTGTGACGTCGTTGTGGCAAATTTTGTGAAAAGATCCTGGCCTACACCCTTATAAGATCAAATTGACGTAAGGACTGAAGCCGCTTGACCACCAGAATCGTCGTATGTTCGTGAATTGGGCTGAGCAACAACTTGAAAATTATCCGTATTTACATCAACAAATCATTTTCAGCGATGAGGCTCATTTCTGGCTGAATGACATCGTCAATAAGTAAAGTATGCGTTATTGGTCAGGCAGCAATCCACACGAACTCTATGAGTCATTCAGTCAGTTGCATCTCGAAAAAATTTCGGTTTGTTGCGATTTATGGGCCAGCGGTATCATTGGACCGTACTTCTTCCGTGATGAGCCAGACCGGCACGTTACTGTGAATGGGAATCGCTACCGCTCATCGATAACCGCATATTTTTGGCCCAAATTGGATGATATGGACTTGGACAATATGTGGTTCCAAAAGGACGGCGCCACAAGCCACACGGCGAATGTCACAATCGATTTATTGAAAACCAAGTTTGGTAACGTGTTATCTGACGAAATGGTCCAGTCAATTGGCCGCGACGATCGTGCAATTTGACCACGTTAGACTATTTCCCGTGGGAAATTATGAAATTCGTATCATTATCGACCGATTTATGCTTTGAAACCGTCGAAAAATGGTTTCAGCGTCAGGACTTCTGCAAGCGTGCTCCTGTTGGTTGAAAATCAAGTTCCATACATCCATAATGGCATCATTTTGTTTTATTTAAAAAACTTTTGTAGTGCTCTTATATACATTTTATATGTATATATATATTCATATATAGTGATAGCGTTCAAAGTTGACAATATAAAAAACACATACCAAATTATGTTTTCATCGAAAATTCCATAACTTTTGAATCGTTTGGGATAAAAATTTTAAGAATGCGGATTCTTGTCGAGCATAAAATTTTCTTAACAAAAACCACTTCAGGGGTTCACTTCCATATAGAATATTTACTATTATAGATTATAATATTGTACTGCCTACAAATACAGTACATAAGTAACCCTATAGGTATATATGTACATACATATGTATATAACAATCCATCAAAACCAGTACAGCACGCTCAGCGCTCAACAATTAACGAGCGTAAACAATTTGTAGAAATATTTACAACATTTTTCCCAACACACAGCATAGCAAAGTGTGGAAAGCGGAATTTTAGAAAATAAAAAATTAACAAATTTAAAGTTACAACTGTATAATTGCTAGCACTTAATCGAGCTGTCAACAGCAGAGCGCTTCATTATGCACAGACCTCGCACTGCTACACCACAAGCCACCATCAATTGGCAACTGTTGCTAACTCGGCATGTCTACATGTACTTTGCAATAGTCGTAATGCTTGTTGGTGTTGTAAGCGTTTTTATACCCTGAACAGAGTATATAAAGTTTGTCACGAAGTTTGTAACAATCGGACCCTATGAATTATATATATATGTACATACATATAAAGGGATCAGCCTGACAAAGTGAGTCGATTTAGTCATGTGCGTCTCTCTGGCTGTATAGACGCGAGCTAGTCGCAGAGTTTTTGAGATATCGTTCTGAAATTTTGCACACGTCATTTGCTCACCAAGAAGCTGCTCATTTGTCGGAACCGCTGATATCGGATCATTTCAGGATATAGCTGCTATATAAACTGAACGATCAAGCTTAAGTCCTTGTATGGAAAGGTTCTTTATTTTATAAGGTATCGTCACAAAATTTGGCTTAGATTATTATCTAAGGCATCGCTACAATCTCCGAAGAAATTCTTCAGATCAGATCACTATAGCATATAGCTGTCATACAAACTGACCGATCAAACTCTAGTTCTTGTATGGAAAGGTTCTTTATTTGATAAGGTATCGTCACAAAATTTGGCAAAGACTATTATCTAGAGCATTGCTAAAATCTCCGAAGAAATTGTTCAGGTCGGACCACTACAGCATATAGCTGCCATACAAACTAAACGATCGAACGCAAGTCTTTGTTTAGAAAACTTTTTTATCTCACAAGATATACATATTCCCAAAATATGGCATTAATTATAGTACATGAGAGAGGTATTATAGCTTCGGTGCAACCAAAGTTAACGGTTTTTCTTTTCTATTTTATTTTTTTATGAATTGCTACAAAGTGTATTGGACTCTCTCCACGGTTGAGACTTAAGTAATAGAAATTAGCGACATGCGTGCCAGTTCGCAAGCGCAGCTGGACAACTATATGACATTTGCAACAACAACAACAAACACAATATCAACACCCACAACCAGTAGTGTTTGTTGTTGCTTTTAGCTAGTCTTTTTCTTTTCGCTGCTCTTGTCATTCCCTCGCCGGGGTAGTTGTGGATTGGTTTGTGGTCGTTGACGGCACTAAGCGCGTTAGCAATTAATTTGCATGTTGCTACTGTAAAGCAACAACAATAACAACTGCAATACATTGTAGCTGAATATGCGCATATGGTTGAGTACAAGTCAGTCAGACACAACTGACCACAAACAATGTTTTGCCCCACATTCGATTAGACTGTCAAAGTGCGCAAGCAGCTTTAGGTCGGCGGGCGCTGGAAGTAGCGGGTGGGGTATGTAACTATTCTAATGGAGTAAAAAATGTGTAAAAAAAAGAACATTTGTATTATCTTTTGATGCATACATTTGTATATGTCTGTACATTTGTAGCCACCTTTAGGGAATCTAGTGCGCCAATGCAGCCATTTGACTAATTTGCTGGCAATTTAAATGAATTAGTGTACTTTAAAGAAATGTCCTAAATTAGCTGAGGAAAAACGACTATGAACTAATTGAGTTGATTTCTGTACGGGATATGGAAATTAGCATGACATTACTAAAAAGTTGAAACTACAATGTTGCAAGTATGCGCTACAATGTTGCAAATATGCTACAATGTCTCAG
This sequence comes from Bactrocera neohumeralis, assembly GCF_024586455.1. NCBI lineage: Eukaryota > Metazoa > Arthropoda > Insecta > Diptera > Tephritidae > Bactrocera > Bactrocera neohumeralis. Next base: position 60,663,183 of record NC_065920.1, on the reverse strand, counting down.
TGGAACGTAGTTGTTTAACCCTTGCTGTACGAATGTGTAAAAAAAATAAAATAAAAATAAGTTTCAACTCTAATGGATAGTATCACGCATTCCGGGTACCCAGAGTAAAATATTTGAGCTGACACCATAACCTGGATGAATGAAAAATTTAACGTCAAAAGGAAACGACAAAGCTTTGAGCTGTTGTATTCTAACAGATGATCAAAGTAGAGATACTTTTTTCAATATCCTTTATCGACAGATCATCAACGTCCCAGTCTCTTCAGACCCAGCATTCATTAATGGATAATATTCATTCTTCAGCACGCTGGGGAGAAAATATAGCAGACGATGCCTGAAGAGATTCAAGCGCCGCAGTTTAACCAGAAAAAACAACGGTTTGGTTTCTTGGCCATATTTGTGGAATCAGAGGTCCATATTTCTTCAAAAATGATAACGGTGAGAACGTGACCGTCAATGGCGACCGTTATCGCGCCATGATAATCGACTATTTCATGCCAGAAATTGAAACTCGCGATCTCGGCGACATTTAGTTTCAACAAGACGGCGCCATTTCCAACACATCGCATCAATCAATGGATTTGTTGAGAGAACACTTCGCTGAGCAGACAATTTAACGTTTTGAGCAGGTCGATTGGCCACAAAGATCGTGTGATATTACACTGTTGCAATTTTTTTTATGGGGATATGTAAAGTCTAAAGTCTAAACGGACATTCCCGCTTCGATTTACCACCCGAAATGCTCGAACGAGTCATCGAAAATTGAACTCAACGGATGAACCATCTGAGACGTACCCCGGCTAACATTTTAAAGCGATAATCTTCAAAACATGAATGCCAAAGAATGTTTTTTCGAGTGATAGTAAACATTGTCCATTAATTTGAAGTCTCTATGTTTTTTCTTGAAAAAGGTAGGGAAGCTCGAAATGGATCGCCCTTTGTGCATCTTTCTGATTCGCAACAAAATCGAGCCATTCCTGAAGTGAATAATTACCGATTATGGAAAGGTGGGTCACCTACGACAACGTCAAAAAAAAAAAATGGTTAGCCAGAGCAAACCGGAGCCAGGTCAGGACTGACGGTAAGAAGGTTTTGCTATGCGTTCAGTGGGATTAGCAGCAATCATCTATTATGAACGGCCAAAATCTTATCTCGGACCTGAGAAGTATCAACGAATGAACTGTTTCAAAAAGGACAATGATAGACCACTGAATTCGATAGTGCCAGGAGTTTCGGGAGCTCGGTTGAGAGCTTTTAAAATGGGTCAACAGGACAAGCTCTTACATGATAATATGCAAAGGTGGGATATTGTAGATTATATTGGTCTTATTTGACCTTATCAACCCGGCAGGGAAGTTGGCAGCGCCAATTAGTGTTAGATTATCGTAAAAGCTTCTACTCAAATCAGGCATAACACGGCGAAGAGATCCTTTTCTCTCGACCAATACCTACCGCGCAAAAGAAACAAATTTCTCGAGTCCACAATTTATTTCAGTAGAAAAGATCTTTCCTTCTGGAAAAAAAACCAAATTCTTGGAGTTGACAGCCTAGTTTAGTAGAATTCTTTCGGTGGGAACTTCTTTTCCACATATTTCCTACGAAATTTTTGGTCTGGTAACTAAAATTAAAGACAATAATTTTGTCGATTTTTTTATCAATATCATTATGAGAATCAGACCTTACTGGAGCCGGCCACGTTGAGCACCAATAGAGGGTCTCAAGTGATTACAAAGTGCTATGTAATTTTCTTAATTGAAAGTTCTAGGGAAGGCTCACAATAGTAGAGTTGTTGTTGGTTTTGGTTAGCAACAGATAAAAATCCTAAAGTAATTTGAAGATATGCCAACGATTTGACAGCCCTTCGCCTGATCATCCGAGTCCATTCGGGTTAAGTACATTCGCTGTCGTAGAAATGGATATAGTCGAGTTAACAAAGAGAGAATTAATTCGGATTTATGCATTATATGTCTGGTTAAGGACTGACCCCACAACTTCATTCTAAATGTACCATTAATTTCAGATACCCCAAAGTAATGACATTTTTATTAAGGCTAAGGTGTATGTCGCCTAAGAGTTGTTATTGTAGCGGTTGTATAAAACCTTGTTTGTAGAAAATGTAGGCTAGTTGTGATATAAGCCATCTAACGGTGGACCCATGAAAAGAGCTGTATAGTACGTCATCTAACGTTGGCCACAAGGAAGGAGCTACTCCCACAGGAAAGCATCGGTCAGGGGAAATAAGAAGGCTTGTAAAGAGATGATTTGTTCGGAGCTCCAGTGATCGAGGAAAAACGATAATGATAGATAATGATAATGTAGAACTGTAGAGACTCAGCTCTGAACTCTGCAAGCAGTTACCAATTCCTAACACATTCGAAGATCAAAACTTGAAATTTTATTCATTAGAGCATTACTATGATACTGTTATTCGGATAAATCTCACGCCAAGACGTATAAATAAGTACTTAGTAAAACCAAAAGAACAACTACAATGAATAAATATATTTATAGCCTCTTCGTATGCCCTGTAAGGTTGGAGGGTGGAGTCATATGTAGAAGTTCACGCAAGTGAGGGATGTTTTCTGAGTGTCATTCCCTTGGGAGTGGCCAGAAACGATTCTTTTACATATGGCACATGCAGCTCACGACTGCCGGTCTTAGGCCAAGTATTCTCTGGGTAGCAAAAAAAAACATCCCTTTGAAGACAAGAAGGCGAAACATCCCCTCTACAGGGTTGTGCGCTAGGTTTGGGACCCGTTACGTAAAAAACAATGATGAAAAAAGAAAACAGCTTGGATGATAGACCCCCACAGCAAACGTTTTGATGACGACCACCGCAGTAAAGAAGAAGAAGAAGATAAGATTGACTCATCATGGTCAGGTGAATAAGAAAAAATATTAAATCCTGGCTACACTTGGTATCTAGAACTGGCGATGGCTAAATTGCTAAAAGTCCAGCAGAAACGATTAGCGCTGTGTTGTTAACTCGATTATAACGCGTAAGCGATTCTACGCCATTAAAGAAGGAACGATTGGCGCTGTATTGCTACACCATTAAAGGAGAAATGTTGGATTTCAAAAATTGCTGATGACAAGAATTAGCAATTTGAGAGCAATGTGTATGAGCTTTGTAGTCATCAATCCTTGAAAATAAAAAAAAATGCATCGAAATTTACATGATTCTTATGAAAAATTGAATCAGACTTGCATTCTAAGTTACTTCCGTCAACTAGACTCCAACAAAAATCACACTTTTTACACAAAAAAGAAAAAATTAAAGCTTTAAACTTCTCACTCGGCACCTCATAGCAAACAAAACTACGTTATGTATATACATACATACATATGAAAGTGGTGAAAAAAAGGATCTCCTGTCTGCAACGTCTCATCTTTCCTCACTTGCTTGCAATTACCAGAACGGAACTTCGTCAATGGTCAGAAGGAAAAGTAAAAAAAAAAACAAAGCCATCCAAGAAAAGGAGTAGCCAGTGCAACAAAAAACAACAATAACAACAAAAATTGAACCCAATTTGCTGGGGAAAAGTGCACAGTTGTACGATGAGTTGCCGCATTTTAATTCAGTCGCCTCGTCTTCGGACACTGGTTTGTTGTGCGTGTACTCTTTCTTATTTTCCAGTTCATTGTATTGTTGTGCACAGATACACACACACACACATGCATGCACATATTTGTTATGGGTATTGTTATTTGTCTTTTGCCACTCTTACATATTTATTATGTTGCTGCTTCTTGTTACTTGATATCCTTTTCACAAATTAAATTCTTACGTTTATGGTACACTTGTACGTATCTGTGTATGTGTGTGTGTTCTTAATGATGTTTACATTTTCATCGCATTTCGATTTTGCGCTCAATTGATTTGTGCAACTAATTGTTGTGGCAAATTCTTATCGTTTATGCTTGGCTTCCACGAAAAGGGTTTATTTGGAAAAATAATAAAGATGGTGGTTCATTAGTTTATTATGTGCAATCAGTTTTTATTTGCCAACTTACAAGGGTAACTGTAATTTATGCAAATAACGCTCGTGGCAGACGAGGGCTCATTAGTAGATGTTTCTTTATGGGATTTGAATTTACTTGGCCAAAGGGAGATTTATTTTTGATGTGTGTAGAAGATGATTTGGAGGATGCCAGTAAACAGATTTTTATCGCTTCTGAAGGAGGTATTCTAGTATAGATATTTGAAAATATTTAAATTCTATAAACTAAGAAGCTTTCCATACTAGAACTTGAAGGAATGGACCATAAATGGACATTAAATTTGAATGGACGTCAATCATCCGTAGTATTTCGAGGTAAAAAGCCCAATCTGAAAGGAATAAAACAGGGAGTTTCACAACGTGGACACCTCTCACCGCTATGGTTTAACTTCTACATCTCGAAACTTCTTCTTCCACCAGAGAGAAGTTCTACCACCACGTACGTCGGTCTCCCTGACCTTTCTAAAAGTCTCAAATGCTAAATTCATGGCGACTACATTCACCACCTAGACGAAGGAATATAGACTCGACTTCAACATTTTTGTCGATAGCGTTAAATCCCGACAGTGAACAACTACAAAATTTGGAGTGTGACGTTTGATAGACTGTACTCTCTACTCCGCATGCAGCCCCTAAGAGGTATTTAACTCGTACCCTGCAGCTCTTAGCGAAAGTACAAAGAAATGTTGCTAGTCACTTAGAAAGCAATCAATCGAATGCAGCAGGACGCTGCTGAAGACGATACAGACAAGTCAGAATACCGCAGAGTGGAATATCACAGGATGTCTCTTGATATCCGCCGTCGAACGAATACATCCCGCTTGCTGCCGGTTGAGCAACATAATTCACTCTTCTCCTAGCAATTTCTGTTGGAAAAGTTTTCAGATTCGTCTTTGTAATCAAAGTACCACCCATCGCAGACCGTGAGCTCGAGTTGTTATATGAAATAAGAGAGAATATAGCACAACTTCTTTCTGGATACTGTCGCATATTAAACTCCTACCTATCCAGAATAGTGGCCGACATACAAAATATATATCTTGCGTACAAGGAGTCCCCGCTAAGCCCACTCACTGAACACCTCTCTCCATTTGGTCCGACACCGTCAAAACAGTTCTTTTCCTGAACCTACCGCTAAGTGACATAGAAGACAGTTGATTTTTGCACTTTCTCTTAAACATGCCTTTGGTACTCGCTACAACAGCTAGCTTGTGTACATACAGACGAAAGAACAGACAGACGGACTTGACTAAATCCACCCTACGAAAGTCGGGTTTACGTGACCGAAACGGACCCGGATTTTTTATCAGGCCAAGGACTGTCAAATCGACAAAATTCGGCCGCTACAACAACAACTAAATCCACTCAGCTTGTCAAGCTGGTTACTAATAAAGGTATATACTTTATATAAAGTCTCCGTCGTTTCCTTGGCGGTGGTACAAATATATTATGTTCAGGGTATAAATCAGTCAATTGCAAAAAACTCTGGAATCAGGAAATTCTGCATTTGGAACATAATATTTTGAAGTGCCGAAAACAACCAGATGAAAATGACAAATGTAAAATTTTACAGTTCTCTGGAGGCAAAGTTTGAGTAAGAGAAAAGTGCTTCTGATAGATCCAACCCGAAACTCAACCCGGTCTACATAACAATATACTATTGACAATTTAAATCACAGAAACAATCACTATGAATATATTTCCAAAATTCCTATGAGAATATAGAAATGCGTTTCAGAAACGATCAAACTCACTAAGTGCCTTGGCGGACTCCATACACTCTTTCATCAACAACTTAGCTGAACTACGAATGAGCTAGTCTACTAGACACAATTCTCTTCAATGAAACGTTGCATTAATGACAAAAAATTATGGTTTTTTGTTGGAATTAATATTTTAAACTTTAATGCACTTTACACTAGGATAAAGCTTTTTGAAACCAATTTATAAAGTTTAAAAATTAAAGAAAAATTAATTCCATCAAACTTGACTGCTACATTACCAATTAATATAACCAAAAAAATCCAAATTTTTACTTCTCTGTGAGTAGTATTATCTGTTTGCATAATTAGCGGCGTTATTTTTTTCTAAAACAAATAGAAACATGAATTGAGCAACAAGAAATATGCGAAAAAAATGTTGAACACATTTGTATGCAAATTTCATATTTCCAACCAATTTATATCTAAGGTAATTTAATAGTTTTCATCATTTTTCAATAGCTGTAAATTTTTCATTTTTTGACGGTGCACCGAAATCGAACCACGAATATGTAATTGAAGTGCAGTAAAAATGGAAAATGTATTTAATGCAAGTGATATTTTGCGGCACTGAATGAAATTGATTTTAATTGAGTGGTCGATTTTATAATTTAAATCTAACCAATGCGGTTAGTTATGAATATTATGTTTGATTTAAATTTAGATAATATTTGGTGGCACAAAACTACATATGTATGAACGTATGTATATTTAAGCACGTACAAATTTGCAAGGGCAACATGTCAATTAGAACTGTATCACATATCATTTGCATAAATTGCAAAAATTATTAATAAAACGCAGTGTAATGACAGATTATTATTTCTTTACACTGCAAAATATACTGACATATTTTTATCTGTGGATTATATAATTATAATTTTTGTGACATTTATAATATTAGCCGGAATTTGATGCTATCGTGAGATAAATATATTTTTTATAATTTTTAATAATAAAAATTAAAAAAAAACAAGTAAGGAAGGGCTAAGTTCGGGTGTCACCGAGCATTTTATACTCTCGCATGATAAAGTGATAATCGAGATTTCATTATCAGTCATTTACATATTTTTCAAATACCGTATTTGTGTAAAGATTTATTCCGCTATCATCATTGGTTCCTAATACATATATATTATACAGGGAAGGCATCAGATGGAATTCAAAACAGCGTTATATTGGAAGAAGGCGTGGTTGTGAACCGATTTCACCCAAATTTCGTACATGTCATCAGGCTGTTAAGAAAATATTATATACCTAATTTCATTGAAATCGTTGGAGTAGTTCCTGAGATATGGTTTTTGGTACATAAGTGGGCGACGCCACGCCCGTTTTCAATTTTTTAAAAAAAGTTTGGATGCAGCTTCCTTCTGCCATTTCTCCCGTAAAATTTAGTGTTTCTGACGTTTTTTGTTTGTCGGTTAACGCACTTTTAGTGATTTTCAACATAACCTTTGTATGGGAGGTGGGCGTGGTTATTATCCGATTTCTTCCATTTTTGAACTGTATATGGAAATGCCTGAAGGAAACGACTCTATAGAGTTTGGTTGACATAGCTATAGTAGTTTCCGAGATATATACAAAAAACTTTGTAGGGGGCGGGTCCACGCCCACTTTTCCAAAAAAATACGTCCAAATATGCCCCTCTCTTAAGCGATCCTTTGTGCCAAATTTCAATGTAATATCTTTATTTATGGCTTAGTTATGACACTTTATAGGTTTTCGGTTTCCGCCATTTTGTGGGCGTGGCAGTGGGCCGATTTTGCCAATCTTCGAACTTAACCTTCTTATGGAGCCAAGAAATACGTGTACCAAGTTTCATCATGACATCTCAATTTTTACTCAAGTTACAGCTTGCACGGGCGGACGAACAGGCGGACGGACGTACAGACAGACATCCGGATTTCAACTCTACTCGTCACCCTGATCACTTTGGTATATATAACCCTATATCTGACTCTTTTAGTTTTAGGACTTACAAACAACCGTTATGTGAACAAAACTATAACACTCTCCTTAGCAACTTTGTTGCGAGAGTATAAAAAAATTTTAGTTCCCTGGTTATGTTAAGACCGCTTTCGTTAGATTTTAGTATTTTATATTGCATAAACAAACACATCCACAACCGATATTAATATGTGATAATTAAATTTAGTGGATGAAGATATACGGTAAGTTGCCACGAAATTTGCAAAATCCAGAAGTAAATGTCAGAGCTCATTGAACTTAACCATGTCCGCTGGTTCGTCCGTTTGTATATACAAGAAATATACCTCTATTTTTGAGATATCGATCTAAAATTGTGCACACATCTATTTCTCGCCAAGAAGCTGCTCATATTTTGGATTTGGATTTGGATATCGGGCGACCATAAGAAATTAACCTGATTAACCTGTGAAGGGTATTAGATTTGTGCTGCCGAAGTTAACGCTCTTTATTTTAGCTTTTATTTGTTGTTGTTTTACCTATATTTATTAATTTAAAATCACTTAGTCGTCAGATATATTTCATGGTTTTAATAAATATTTTAATATAATATAAATGTTGAAAATGTTGATTTACTTATGATAACATAATTTCGAATCAATCTTTTATAACGCGTAAACACACATATTTGCTATAGATATTAATATACAAACTATATGCTCGTTTTTATTAATTATTCTTAGTGGCACACACTTTACCAAGCAGTTGAATTATTTAAAAACTGATAAGATAACATGCATAGATTTACACGAAGAACGGCTGCACTGCCATCAATTAAAGGGATGTTTGCTTTTAATGGCACTAGACATAGCTGTTCCAATTTTTTATAGGTAGGTAGCTTACGGGGTATTAAACCTAAGAACTATTATATTGTTATGTTGAAACAGATTTATGCCACCAAAGTATGATTGCACACACATGTGGGCACGTACATACATACCTTTTTAATAATCAAAATATATTGCTGCAACACACGTAGAACACAGCCGACGTTGAAACAACACAAAGCATAATCCACCAAAAATGTTAACACTGAGGCTTTATGCCTGCCATAAGTAATACATACATACACAGTTAAGTATGTTAAGTGTGGGCTGCGATTCAAATGAAACAATTTTACACAAAACGCGCGCTACACTTACGGTGGTGTTTTTGTTTTCATTTGATAAACCACAGATTTAATGTAAGTATGTATTTAACACACTAAACGGGGCGCAGTGGCACAAGCTGAGAACACAAAATTCGCTGCCGAGCGATACTTTATCAAACTGGTTTTATTAAATTGCCTATTCGATACTATATTCCGCATTTTAGCTTGCACAAGATTATGTACATCTGTACCAACGTGTGCTGCTTGCTGGCGGCAATACACCCACCCACGCACTACTCGCACCACACTTTACTGCCACACACCAGGTAAATTTTGTTTTGTTGCTGGCCAAAGGCGTCAACGCAACAAATTGCGAGTTGAAATTCGTTTTTTTTAACACTAAGCTAGCTGCTTCTATAATGTATTGCACTGATATTTTTGTAAAATACACTGCAATCGCAGAATTTAACTGCATTCACTGAATATAACTGCAATTTTGGCCAAACGCGAGCTATTTACACAAACAAACACAGTCGACGTCGACGACGCAGTCACAGTCAGCGTCGCAAGTGGCTCCGCTGTGCCGGCTGGGGTCAGCAGCCACGATACAAAAACAACACAATACGCCGGTTAAGCGCCGTTATTTACCGAAATTTTCTTTAACGCTACACTTCTATGCGCTTTTGTGCACTTGCAAAGCTGCAAATTTTCTTCAAATCGCTTTTGCTGCAATTAAAATGCTACAAATTCTTTATAATTCACATGTAAACAAATCGATTTTTGTTAGCTGTCAAAAACAGGCGCTCGCCTGCACACACATGCACAAACACGCACCGCCAGTGGGGACGTTACCAATTGGAAAAGCCGCCTCACTCCAATCAGCCACACTGGATTTTCTTGTTTTTAACGCCCACGTGCGTTGTTTTTCACGACTTGCTTACGTTAACGATTATATTTCACATCGAATTTTCACTTGCGATAATTTTACACAATTTTAATGGCGTTATTTGGTTGAAAACGCGAAATTTGAACGGAGAATAAACGAAAACTACACAAAAATTCACAACGCGCTTGTCAACTGAAAAAACAGACAGTAGTTGGGAATTCTTTGCCCTTATCTGTTTGCTGTGACATTTAGTGGTGGTTGTTTTCAAAGCAGGCAAACGTGTGCGCGAGTGAGATGAATACATGTTGCGTATTGTTTATACAGCGCTTGTTAGAAGCCTACATTAGCTCTCAAACTGTTGCGTACGGTTGGTTTAACCAGCTGTGCGTAAATAAATGTTTGGCATATAAAACATTCAATATTATTTTACTATTGGATATGAGGAATTTTTGTGCTGCAATTATTTTGTAGTTAATTGTAAAGAAAATGTTACAGTGTTCAGTGTACAGTGTTCTGTTCAAGTAAATTTTCTCTTGTTGGTAAATTCTCGTTATCAATGAAAACATTTCTTAACCGCTTGATAGCGTTGCCACATGGCTGAAAATAAGTTCGAATTATTTAACTTTTTATAGACAAGCGCAGAATTAGCGCTCGCTTTGTATGATTCACTGAGATATAAATGAAAAATTTTTTGAATTTGTTTTTCTTAAAATAAAAAATAATGATATTTGAACCTTGGATAAATTTAGGAAAATATACAAATAAGTGACAAAACTAAAGTATGACAGCGATTTTGTGGGAGCATTTAACAAAAAAGTCAGATTTTTCCCGAAATTGTGATCGTTTTTGACCCGCCAGAATTAGTTTAATCAGTTTATATAAGCATTTCATCAGATCATATAACCGATGGGTCCTTGTTTCGAAAATTATATACAGAAAAAAATTTTAGCGATGCGATCATATGCCTCCGAGTCTCTCAAGCAAATATGAAAAATCTTGTTTCGAGAAAAACGTGTTTAAAGATGAACTGACTTATTGAACTAAGCGGCCTTAAAAGGCTGTAACTCAGAAAATATGTGAGTTACAGATTTAAAATTGTAATATGTTATTTGTAAAGGTATGACCTAATGAACTTCTTCAACACGAGTCACCATAATCCACAAGAAAACTTGGAGTTAGAGAAACTTCGAGTTATGGAAGGAAATTTGATTTCTTTTGCCAATTCAAGAGTTCGAGTTAAGGAGAACTAAGAATTATGGAAGTTCAACTTATATACAAAATTATATATATTTTTTAATTAATTCTATATATCATCTTTAAATTATTGGTTATGCATATTAAACAATTTTTTAGTTTTATTTAAAATATATAAAATGTTGTATGAAGTGCCTCCAAGTTTGTTTACATTAGCAACAGCTGATTGTTACCAGCGGTATGCTGCCAGATAATTATTATTTTTAAGCTTGCGTACCATAAAAGACAAGTCAGAAATAAAGTAATCTGAATCTGGTTATTGCAATTATCAAAATATTTCAAGGGAAACCCCTTTTAAAGAAAGAATTAAAATCACACAGGGTCTACCAAAATTTATGATAGATCAAAGTCGATTAAGTAAAATTTACCTTTATGCGAATCCACCACAAGAACTGCGACAATCCTGAAATTAAAAAAAAATTATAAATTTTAATGATTTTTTTATTACTAGACTAAATAAGATCTTTATTGAAAAGTTTAAAAAATCTACAAACGTATAACTTCAGCTTTTTTTACCCTCTTTTGTTTCAATTAAGAACTCTAACGAAAGTAATTGACGTGAGAAATGCTTTAAGTTTCGTTAGAATCCGGAAAAATTCTCTATAGTCTTATCTACATAGAGACATAGTTATAACGCCGAACAAATTAGCATCCTTTTAAGAATGAAAATCCGCCTAAGTCCAATTGGGCGAGTTTTGTATGCTGACACTGAAACAACTAGAGGAATTAAAAATGTGAAGAGCTGACAAAATTCTCAAGCTATCCTTAGGTACGCTAATGATGAAGACGAAGATTTTGAAACGATTGGAATTTAAGTGTGCTCTGCCAAATCTACAAAAATAGAGATCCCACAATATCCGCCAACTACCGTGGAATAAGGATAAGCCTCCTTAAAATCGCATATAAAGGTCTATCGAGCATATTGTGTGAAAGACTGAAGTTCACCGTCAACAAATCGATTGGATCTTATCAGTGTGGTTTTAGACCTAGAAAATCTACAAACAGATTGGATCTTATCAGTGTGGTTTTAGACTTGGAAAATCTACTATCGACCGGATTTTCACCATGCGCCAAATATTGGAAAAGACGCGTGAAAATAGCATTGACACACATCCTCTCTTCGTCAATTTCAAAGTTGCTTTTGACAGCACGAAAAGGAGCTGCCTTTATGCCGCGATGTCTTAATTTGGTATCTCCGCAAAACTAATACGGTTGTGTAAACTCCTTTTGGACTAAGAGGTACCTCTTCAAGTTGTTCGATACAAAACGAGGTTTCAGACAAGGCGACTCCCTATGGTGCGACTTCTTTAAACTACTCCTGGAGATAATGGAATTTTTTTTTCCTTTGGTACTCGGAAAAATAGGTTCCTAGACACCTCTAAGAAAGCCTCTCCAAACATGAGTTTTTAATTGTAAAGGGAAGGTCCTCCTACATACAGTTTTCTATTTTTTCTTATTATCAGATAGAAAAATTTATATCTCGCTTCCAACTACTTAAAAAAATATCTTGTTCCTTAGATTTTGGAGGAAATTGAATGCTCTATAAAAAAGGTCTATTATGATTTTTTCGTAAACCCAAACGTTTAAAAGATATTGACAGTTAAAGTTTGATTATTTTTGGGAAAATTTTTTATTTCTTATGAATTTTATAACTCAATGAAAAAAAAAACATTATGAATGATGAAGTTACAATGTATGTATATGCATGTCTGTCTGTGTAACCAGTGTACAAATTAATTAAAAATATCAGTTGTAATGCCAACACAAATTGACATCTCTTATTAAAAATAATCTGTCATTACTGTCTTGACATAATACAAGTAAATACCGCAAGCGTGACTGAAAGTAAAAACATAAATATATGCAGACATATGTACATACATATGTACATATGGGTATATGCCTTAATTCATTTAATATTGCCTAGCGGCGGACAGCTGAGAGTAAAATTAAAGCAGTCGGCAAAGTAAGTAAAATGTAGAGAAATTGAATATGTACGGGTATTTACACATAACTGTGGAGAGCAGAAACCTCATGTAAAAAAAAAACAAACAAAAAAATATAAAAAAGGTAACGAAGGCAAGTAACGCCACTTGCGCATGCTCAGCATTTGGCTGCATATATCTATCTACCTTAATATATTTCAATTCCACTATACCTACATACATATATGTACCTTTGGTCTTCTACGCTCCAAGGCAATAAGTGACGCGGTAGGCATAAGCAAACAAAATGCTAACGAAACGTAAAGAATGTAGCATTTGGGAATTATTCTCAACTTAAGCGCTTTGTTTTCACGTGCTCACATAATCAACTTCGAATAGCGGGGATGTTTGGTTGTAGTGTTGTAGTTTAACCCGTCGGTGGCTACTGTGACTACTTTGGCGGTAATTAATAAATTGACTATGGTACTTAAATAATTGATTATTACCTGACAAATATACCTAAGAATATGGTGGTAATATCAGAAAGCCGAAATAAATTATAATGGAAAATTATATTTTTTAATAAAATTAAAAAGTGTAAGTAAAGGAAAATAAATTTTTGACGAGAATTTCTACTGTTTTAAGAGATTTTTTTTTTCTTTACTTCACTTGAGGTTAAAGATCCCGTACTGCGAGCGGGTGTCGGTCTTAAAACAACCGGCTCGCTATATAAATGTTTGTAAAACTCTGTACTACTCGCCTAGCGAGGTTGTTCGCTGGGTTTGGGATCCGCCACGTAGAAACCAAACCCAATAAAAAAGAACCAAAACAGCCTCGGGTGAAAGATGCCACTTTTGATGACGACCACTGCAAATGTAATCAGGACTAGGCATGCATCTGGAATGTCCGCTCCCTAAATTGTGAAGATGTTCATGCTCAGCTGGTTAATATCCTCGTAAAGATAAAGGCTGACATCACCGCTGCCCAAGAAAAAACACACGAAAGGTACGACGTCGAGAAGCTACTATCACAATCGACAGCGAAACGGTTTTATACTCGACTTGCATTCCTGCTCTCTGAGAGCATTCATCAGCAACTCGGCATAAGGGAACTATGTGACGGCCTTTCAAGTACCTTACGTACACCTTCGAAGTCATTGGTTTTCGTAAAGGGCGAAAAAACAGCTGGTACGGTATAGACTGTGGTGTCGCAGTGGTAGGAGACTTCTTACTTCGCAATACTGCGGCGACCACAACACGTGCCGGGTGGGATATATACGGGGAATTGAAAAGGGAAACACATATGCAGACAAGAAAAGACACAGAGGTAATGGTCGAAACTTCTACGAAAAAATACGGCGACTAACGGTAGGCTCGGAGCTTACTCTTATAAAACCCAAAGATCTAGTGGCTGATGTTCGGAGCATACTGAAGTTATGGAGGAAGCACTTCTCCAGCCTGCTGATCAGCAGTGAAAGTGTAACAACTGGAGATGGCGAACCCAATTTCCAATCGATGACGATGGAGTAGATGGTCCATTGGCCCACTATGATGAGGTTCGAATTGTGAACTCGATTAACGAGTAATAAATATTAAACTGTTTCAACTAGTGTTCGAACTCAAGAGTGAGTTACAAGGTAAACAATTTGTCGAAAAAATCGTGACAATATATGTTTTTAAGTTTTCTAATTTTTTTCAGTGCCCTTGTTGACTAAACTTTGCGGCTATTAGTGAATTTGTCAAACTTTGTAGCCTCATGGAATTGCAATTTATAGATAAGAAGAGGAAATAATGTTTAGAATTTAATTTTCTAAAGATTTTTAGAGATTCTAGAAACATTATAATGTCAATTCTAAAAGAGGTTATCAATATTTGAATGATAAGTTAAAAAAACAGTACGATAATTAGTTAATACTAATTTCTAACAAAATTCCTGCAAGTACCTATTGGGTCTATAACTGCATTTGAGCGGCTTGCCAGGAGATTTCATTCATCAACTATTTCGAACATATTCCGTTGGATAGATATTGTCCTTGTGCGTCTTTTTCAATATAAGTAATTCATTTGAAACATAAACAACAACTATTTTGTTCACTCAAATATCTCTAACTGTGAGCCTAAAAAAAGTGTTTTTACAAACCCCATCTGAAAGCCATCGTATTTTGGTGAAAGTTTATGGTGAACATGCCCTTGTTGAGCGAGCATGCCAAAAGTAACGATTTAAGTGTGGTGATTTGGGTTCAGAAGACGAAGATGTTTAAAGATAAGGAACTGGAGGCACTACTTGATAAATATTGTTGGCAAACACAAAAAAAAGTCGCAGAATCTTTGCGAGCAGCGCAAGTAGCCATTTGAAAGCATTTAAAAGCAGGCGGATAAATTCCTGAAATTGGCGATGAAATTGGTATCAAATGAATTAAAGATTTAAACATATAAATGACATTGAAAGACGATTTCATATGAATGAAAGAACAGAGACATTGAAAGACGATTTTGCATATCAGAAGTGCTGCTTGAACAATACGAAATGAAGTAATTTGAAGTAATTGCAATATATCAGAAACCTGGCCAACTAGCCACAATAACGACACAGCCGAATATCCATACGCCAGGGTAATGCTTTGTGTTGGGTCAGAAGGGCACGCTGTGTTATGATCTTCTTCAAATCGCAACAACTGATTGCTGAAAAATGCCTGGAACTCGCGACTAGAGTTGAGACAATAATTTTCCATCATGAGAACGCTTTTTAGTTCATCCACCTTATAGCCCCGACCTTTCCTCTTTTGACTACCATATGAACTTTTGGGAAAGAATACACGAATTGCCAGAAAGAAGAGAAAATGTAGCTACAGATGGGCAATACTTTGCACTGTGCATTTTTTTTCTTAAAACAAAGATCACATTCCGAAAAGTACCACAGGCATTTAGTTTGTGTAGTTATTTATATGGTATGCTATCGTTCAATTCAGGGATTGTTACAAAGCAAAGGAAAAGAGACCCAGCAGCAGTGCTCATTAAAGGGTTAAAAACAAGTACAAACATCACAGTGATGGAAAATTATGAATTAAATATGTAATATGGTTGTTAATTGCCGGTAAGCGGTACATGTTACATACTCATACAGTATATAAACTTAAATATACATATATACCTTACAATTTATGTTGCTTTCACTTTCGTAGCTAGTTTCTCGATCAAACGGCGTGTTAAATTTTTCAATTAAATTACTCCTATTTTTTCTAATAAACAAATTTTAATTTAATTTAATTAAAATTAATTGAATTAAATCGAAAACGGAAAAAAATAGATACTTTTTGTTTAATTGGTGTTTTTTCAATATTTAATCCTACAAATATTTCATATGCACTTCATATATATTGTACCTATGGCCATACATACAAACACCACCCGTCAACTGAGCATATAGTATCATCCTTTGTTAACTTATCGCTTAATCGTAATTGCTTGCTGCCCACAATTGTGGCCATAAGTAGACCTAAATATTCGCGTTTCAACATTTTTTCTCAGCAGTTGACATGTGAAAACTGTTTTATTTTACATTTGACTGTAAAATGTCGCGCCAATTGACAGCATACAACCGCAAAACAATTACGTCTAAATGACATACCTTTTCGGTGATTAAATCCGGCTTGTAATTTGAAATTGCACTTATAAAAAAGGGTTGTGAACTTATAAAGGGTGATTCTTTAGAGGTATATAATTTTTATAGTAGTATTGTTGTCAAACCAGCTGTCAAAGTAATGACATGAGTTTGACATTTATGTTCTCTATACTTTTTAAATTAAATTATTATGCAAAGTTTCACACCCAAGGAACGTTCTAAAATTCTTAAAATAGTCTTTCTAAATGTTGGCAATACTTAAATTGTTTTTCGAAAACTCGTTTAAAATATACCAAACTTGTCAAATTTACTGAGCAATTTCTTCATCTTCGCTAATTACGCATATATTTGAGCTAGAAACCTCTATTCGGGGTTGATAAGATGAGACTACCTTTTCTGGAAAGTCAGCTGGTAATTGCAGCAACAGGTGCAAAATTGAATAGCCGTAGGTGGATATACACCTGAAATTTTGCTTAAACTCTAAATGTTATACAATTTTTTGCCACAACTCTACATATCTTTTTTTGAATTTTTGAACTAGAAAGCCGAAAATGTTGACCATTTCAAAACTTTTTTTATGCGATATTTAAAAAAAAAGATGTATGTGTATCTCTAAAAAAAACCCTATATTTTCAAAATACTGAAAAAATATATAAATCGCCAGTTTTTTAGCAGAATATTCATTAAATAATTAAAGTAAAATTAGAAATCCATTCTATAATTCTGTAAAAACACTCTGTACTTACCAAAAAAATTAAAATATACACCAAACCGCCAGATTTTGATCGGTTTATCTATTAAGTTATTAAAAATAAATTTTGCAACCAAAAGTTTTTTACCCCCAAAAAGCACCCTCTACTTAAAAAAAGGAATAAAATATACCAAACTGCCGGATTTTTATCAGATTATTCATTAAACTATTCAAACCAAATTTAAAAAAAAAATTCTATACCTCTTAAAACACACCCTATACTTTCATAAAAAATAATTCCGAAATAAAAAGTATACAACCGTCAGATTACCAAATTATTAACCATTAAACAATTTAAACTAATTTTGGAAAAAAGCTCTATACCTCTCAAACACCCTGTACTTTCAAAAAAAAAAGAAAAAAAATATTCAAATCGTTATTTTCTGATCAGATTATCCATTAAATAATTAAAAATAAATTTTGGAAAAAAGTTCATAACCCTCCTAAAAAGCACCCTATACTTTTATAAGAATGGAAAATATATACCAAATCGCCAGATTTTTATCAGGTCATCCATAAAACTATTTAAAAACAAATTTTGAAAAAATCCTATACCCCTCAAAAAACACCCTATACTTTCAAAATAAGGAAAAAATATACAAACCGCCAGATTTTTATCAGATTATCCATTAAACAATTAAAAATAAATTTGCGTCGTTTTTGTGACAATTGTGTTCGTTTGTGCAAAAGGAATCTGTATGCAAGTATGTACATACATACATACATACATACACAAAATTGTATGCACGTACATATGTATGTATGTCCTGCCTATATGTAGTTAGTATATAACATGCAACCACTCATCAGATAAGTACTTATTTGTTGTTAATAAATTTCAAGTGGTAGCGCAAGTTAATATCTCACATAAATATACAAACATATGAATGCATATGCAATACGTACATACACATATATACATATGTAAATATCTTTTTTAACGCTGACAAATTGCTTTTAATTGTTTCTGTCAGCTTGTGTGTGTATGTGTTGTGCAAACGCTTGCTTTTGGTTATTTTATGTAATTGTTGTTAATTTATTTGTGAATATGATAAATGCAATGTGCATAAATAAATTTTCACTGATTTGTATGATAACAAGCAGCCACCCAGTAGGAAATGCGCCACACTAGGAATTATTCCATAGTCCATGGTCAAATGATGCAATTTGTAAGCGTTTTTGTGGTGGCAAAAAATAGTAAGACTTTGTTCATAATTTTAAAGTTCTTAATTTATTCTTCAAAGTGTCTGTCGTTTCCTTGAAAGTAATCTCCCTTGGCTCCAAGACACTTGTATCAACGATTTTTCCAGTCCTCGAAACACTTTTCATAAGCACTTTTTGGGATGACCTTCAGCTTCTTCGGTTTTTGTTTTTCTCTTCGATCGACTGAAAACGGATTCCACAGAGCGGCAATTTCAGTTTGAGGAACAAGAAAAAATCACACGGAGCCTTATCTGGTGAATACGGTGGTTGATCAATGGTATTCATTGCTTTTTTGCCTTTAAATTCGGTCACAATCGTGGCTCAATGCGTTGGTGCATTATCATCGTGTAAAAATCGTCTGTCCTTCCGGAATAAATTCATAATACACCAAACCACGAATATCAAAAAAAAAAAAAAAAATACAACGAGCATCACCTTGATTTTTGAACGGCTTTGGCGAGTTGTTTTGGTTGCGGGTCGTGTTTCCCTCCATTCCGACGATTGGTGACTTGCTTGTATGTCAAACTCATAATCCCATGTCTCATCGCCAGTTTAAATGCTCTCAATGAATGTGGGATCGGAATTTGCAGGATCAAGCATGTCCAAAGATGTCTGTTTACGGTACTGCTTTTGAAAGGAATTCAGCTTTTTTGGGACGAGTCTAGCAAGAACGCGTTTCACACCCCAAATATCCACCAAAGTCATTCGAACGGACTCGCGAGAGATGTCGAGCTCTCTAACACTTGTCTGATGATTTTCAAACCCCTTATCCTTCAGTTTTTTTATATTTTTATAAGTTATTTTGGTCACAACGTATACCTATTAGTAATGGTGCCATTAATTACCTTATTTTTTAAAATAAAAAAATTTCTTTCTTAAATACAAATATTTGATGAATCTTAATTTATTTCTCAATCCCAGCTTCAATATCAATCTCTATTTCCAGCTCAATCTCAATTTATATCTGTTTCTTAATCTAATCGTTTTGAATAACTTTCTCAATATCAGTGTCTATTTCTGTTCCAATCTCAATTTTAACCTGAATTTAAATATAAATTTCATAAGTAATCTCAATCTCAATTTTAATCTGAATTTTAATATCAATCCCAATCTCAATCTCAATCTGAATTTCAATATCAATCTCAATCCTGAATTTCAATATCAATCTCCGCCTAAATTTTAATATCGGCCAGAAACGATTCTTTTACATATGACTCAAGCAGCTCCTGACCAAGTATCTTCTGGGTAGCCTAAGAACATCCGTTTGAAGGCGAGCTAAAGTGAGAAGGCGAAATATCCCCTACATAGGGTTGTGCGCTGGGTTTGGGACCCGCCACGTAAAAAAACACCCCCAATGAACAGTAACAACCAGCCTCGGATGAGAGACCCCCCTTTTGATGACAACCACGGCAAACGAAATAAGGACTACGATTTAAGGGCATGCACCTGGAATGTCCGGTCCCTTAATTGGGAAGGTGCCGCTGCCCAGCTGGTTGATGTCCTCGTGAAAATAAAGGCTGACATCACCGCCGTCCAAGAAATGCGATGGACGGGACAAGGAAAAAGACGAGTAGGTCCTTGTGGCATTTACTACAGTGGCCATATAAAGGAGCGCAAGTTTGGTGTGGGATTCGTGGTGGGAGAGAGACTTCGTCGCCGAGTACTATCATTCACTCCGGTGAATGAACGTCTAGCCACAATCCGCATCAAAGCGAGGTTTTCGCTGATTTGCGCCCACGCCCCGACGGAAGAGAAGGACGATGTGACCAAAGGTGTCTTCTTTGAGCGCTTGGAGCGCACTTATGAGAGCTGCCCCCGCCACGATGTCAAAATTGTGCTTGGCGATTTTAACGCCAGGGTGGGCAAAGAAGGTATCTTTGGTACTACGGTCGGTAAATTCAGCCTCCACGATGAAACATCCCCAAATGGGTTGAGGCTGATCGACTTCGCCGGGGCCCGAAATATGGTTATATGTAGTACTAGATTCCAGCATAAGAAGATTCATCAAGCTACCTGGCTGTCTCCGGATCGAAAAACTACCAACCAGATCGATGATGTTGTGATAGACGGAAGACACGTCTAAAGTGTTTTAGATGTGCGTGCGCTCCGAGGTCCTAACATCGACTCGGACCACTATCTTGTTGCAGCTAAGATTCGCACCCGCCTCTGTGCAGCAAAAAACGCACGCCAACAAACACAAGGAAGGTTCGACGTCGAGAAGCTGCAATCACAACAGACAGCCGAACGATTCTCTACTCGGCTTGCACTCCTGCTCTCTGAGAGCACTCGTCAACAACTCAGTATAAGGGAACTGTGGGACGGCATTTCAAACTCCTTACGTACAGCTGCAACCGAAACCATTGGTTTTCGGAAAGTGCAAAAGAACAGCTGGTACGACGAAGAGTGCCGTGTCGCAGCGGAGAGAAAACAGGCTGCCTACCTCGCAATGTTACGATCGACCACAACACGTGCGGGATGGGATAGATACCGAGAGTTGAAGAGGGAAGCGAGACGCATTTGTAGACAGAAAAAGAAGGAGGCCGAAATGCGTGAGTACGAAGAGCTTGATAAGCTGGCCGACAGGGGTAATGCTCGAAAATTCTACGAAAAAATGCGGCGGCTTACAGAAGGTTTCAAGACCGGAGCATACTCTTGTAGAGCCCCCAAAGGTGATCTAGTCACTGATGCCCAGAGCATAGATAAATTATGGAGGGAACACTTCTCTAACCTGCTGAATGGCAGCGAATGCACAACACCAGGAGAAGGTGAACCCGATTCCCCAATCGATGACGATGGAGCAGACGTTCCATTACCCGACCATGAAGAAGTTCGAATAGCAATTGCCCGCCTGAAAAACAACAAAGCGGCAGGGGCCGACGGATTGCCGGCCGAGCTATTCAAACACGGCGGCGAAGAACTGATAAGGAGCATGCATCAGCTTCTTTGTAAAATATGGTCGGACGAAAGCATGCCCAACGATTGGAATTTAAGTGTGCTATGCTCAATCCATAAAAAAGGAGACCCCACAATCTGCGCCAACTACCGTGGGATATATAAGGTTCTATCGAGCGTATTGTGTGAAAGATTAAAGCCCACCGTCAACAAACTGATTGGACCTTATCAGTGTGGCTTTAGACCTGGAAAATCAACAACCGACCAGATATTCACCATGCGCCAAATCTTGGAAAAGACCCGTGAAAAATCGACACACACCACCTCTTCGTCGATTTCAAAGCTGCTTTCGACAGCACGAAAAGGAGCTGCCTTTATGCCGCGATGTCTGAATTTGGTATCCCCGCAAAACTAATACGGCTGTGTAAACTGACGTTGAGTAACACGGAAAGCTCCGTCAGAATCGGGAAGGACCTCTCCGAGCCGTTCGATACCAAACGAGGTTTCAGACAAGGTGATTCCCTATCGTGCGATTTCTTCAACCTCCTTCTGGAGAAAATAGTTCGAGCTGCAGAACTAAATAGAGAAGATACCATCTTTTATAAGAGTGTACAGCGGCTGGCGTATGCCGATGATATTGATATTATCGGCCTCTACACCCGCGCCGTTAGTTCTGCTTTCTCCAGACTGGACAAGGAAGCAAAAGAAATGGGTCTGGCAGTGAACGAGGGCAAGACGAAATATCTCCTGTCATCAAACAAACAGTCGTCGCACTCGCGACTTGGCACTCACGTCACTGTTGACAGTCATAACTTTGAAGTTGTAGATAATTTCGTCTATCTTGGAACCAGCGTAAACACCACCAACAATGTCAGCCTAGAAATCCAACGCAGGATAACTCTTGCCAACAGGTGCTACTTCGGACTGAGTAGGCAATTGAGAAGCAAAGTCCTCTCTCGACAAACAAAAACCAAACTCTATAAGTCACTCATAATTCCCGTCCTGCTATACGGTGCAGAGGCTTGGACGATGTCAACAACTGATGAGTCGACGTTGCGAGTTTTCGAGAGAAAAGTTCTGCGAAAGATTTATGGTCCTTTGCGCGTTGGCCACGGCGAATATCGCATTCGATGGAACTATGAGCTGTACGAGATATACGATGACATTGACATAGTTCAGCGAATTAAAAGACAGCGGCTACGCTGGCTACGTCATGTTGTCCGGATGGACGAAAACACTCCAGCTCTGAAAATATTCGACGCAGTACCCGCCGGGGGAAGCAGAGGAAGAGGAAGACCTCCACTCCGTTGGAAGGACCAAGTGGAGAAGGACCTGGCTACGCTTGGAATATCCAATTGGCTCCACGTAGCGAAAAGAAGAAACGACTGGCGCGCTGTTGTTAACTCCGCTATAATCGCGTAAGCGGTTCTACGCCAATTAAGAAGAAGCAGAATGCCAGCTTAGCTTTTACCTGTAACCAACTGATTTGGAACTTTCGATTTCAACGGTTTTATCAGAGGAAGAGAGACATTTCTTCAAAGTTTTGTTCAGTTTAACTTTAGTTTAGTACCATTCTAGGTGGTGCGAAATTACTTTATTTCGTCTATATTATTAAAAAATTATGACTTACATATCTTTTCAGCCAACTATTTAACTATGATAGGCTATACTCCACCTTGGACGTCGAAGGTAAAGAATGTTGAGTTACTTGTAATTTAAGTCCACTAATCTCTGAAGAAGGACACAACAGCCTCGGATGACACGCCAATAAAGAAGAAGAGGAATCTTTGAAGAACACAAATTGATAATGATTCAATGTATATACATATGTATGTACTTATATGTATATTATCCTTTCTTACACCAACTTAACTGTATCTCCTAACTGTATCTACATTCCAATGTGTTTGTCACATTTTCTGCCATTTTGTTGACATATAATTTGAATCAGTTAAGCAAATATTTGTGTTTTTGTTTTCGGCATAAGCTGATTGTAAATTTTGAGTATTAAACTTTTCGTGCAAATATTTACTACACAAAGTACGAACGGCTTGTGGCAATATCACTACACACATATGTATGTACTATATGTACATAAATAAACAAATATCAATATAAATAAATAAGTATATAATCCGCTCATTGCGGTTTTCAAGTTGTTTCAGAGTGCTTAGCTCTCGTGAATATTTATTTATATACGTACATATGTATGTATGTATGCAGGTTGATTAAGTTTATTTTATTGAAATTTTCGGTTTAATAATAATTCATGATTTAATTGAGCACTCTAAAAAATTGAAATTTTAAAGTCAGGTGATTTAATTGGTGGAGATAGAAAAAGTGCAACAAACTGAGTAAAATGGTTTATAGAATTTTTTATTGACAATACTTCGGTTGTGACTAAAATGCACTGTCAAATGCTTTCTTTCCGCTGCTTGCGAGTAAAATAATATTTTTGAATAAAAGCCCCATGTGATCAAAAATAAGATATACTGGCTGGTTTGAATTAATATAAAATAAGTTCCTTTTGCAAAAAAAGTTACCAAGAATACTTGAACAAGAAGTTGATTCGGAGCTTGTTAGAAAGTCGACAAATCAATGTATTGGCTGAGAGGTAATGCAATGAAAAAATCAGTTTATGGTCTATTTAATACGAGTATGAGTTCTTCTGGAATGGACCTTAATTGGGAAGGTGCCGCTACCCCGCTGGTTGATGTCCACGCAAGAGTAAAGACTGACATCACTGCCGTACACCGTTCTTTAACATATCGCTGATTTGCGCCCACGCCCCGGCGGAAGAGATGGACGATGTAACCAAAGATGTCTTCTATGAGCACTTGGAGCGCATCCATGAGAACTGCCCTCATACATACATGATGTAGGAAGCGTGCTTGCCGACTTTAACGCCATGGTGGATAAAGAAGGTACCTTTGTAAGAAAATTCCCAAATGGTTTGAAGATGATCAAAAATATGAGCTGGTCTTATGGGAGTGAGTACGAAGAGTTTGACAAGATGACTGACAGGGGTTATGCCTGAAAATTCTACGAAAAGATGCAGCGACTAACAAAAGGTTTCAAGACCGGTGCATACTCTTGTAGAACCCATAGAGGTGATCTAGTGACTGTTGTCCAGAGCATATTGAAATTATGGAGGGAACACTTCTCCAACCTTCCGAATGGCAGTCAAAACATAACACCAGGAGATGGTGAACCCGATTCCCGAATTGATGACGATGGAGCGGACGTTCCATTGTCCGACCATGAAGAAGTTCGAAAAGCAATTACCCGTCTGAAGAACCACAAAGTGGCTGGACCGATGGATTTCCGGCCGCGTTATTCAAATATGGCGGCGAAGAACTGATACGATATGCATCAGCATCTTTGTAAAATATGCTGGGACGAAAGCATGACCGGGAAATTTCATTTAAGTGTGCTCTACCCATTCCACAAAAAGGGAAACCCCACAATTTGCGCCAACTACCGTGGGATAAGGCTCCTCAAGTACGTCAACAAACTGATTGGACTTTATCAATGTGGCTTCAAGCTTAGGAAAACAACAACTGACCAGATACCATGCGCCAAAAAGACCCGTGAAAAGAGGATCGACCCCCATCACCTCCTCGTCGATTTCGAAGCTGCTTTTGACAGCACGAACAGGAGCTTCCCTTATGCCGCTATATCTAAATTTGGTATCCACGTAAAAATAATACGGCTGTGTAAAATGACGTTGAGCAACACTAAAAGCTCCATTAGATCGGGAAGAACTTCTCCGAACCCTTCGACACCAAACAAGATTTCAAATAAGCCGATGTGCGACTTTCAAACTCCTAATCTAAAATAATTCAAGCTGCAGATTGGAATAGAGAAGGTACAATCTTCTAAAATAGTGTACAAATTATCAGTGTTGACAGTTATAACTTCGAAGTCGTATATAATTTCGTCTATCTTGGCTCCAGAATTAATGCTAACAACAACGCCAGCCTCGAAATCCAACGCAAAATAACTCTTGCCAACAGGTGTTACTTCGGACTGAGTATGTAATTGAGAAGTAAAGTCCTCTCTCGACGAACAAAATCGAAACTTTACAAGTCACCCATCATCCCCGTCCTGCTATATGGTGCAGAGGCATGAACGATGAAGGTTCTACGAAAGATTTATGGTCCTTTGTGCATTGGCAACGGCGAATACATCAGTCGATGGAACGATGAGCTATACGAGATATACGACGACATTGACATATGTACATACTAGTTCAGCGAATTAAGAGACAGCGGCTTTGATGGCTAAGTCATGTCGTCCGAATGAATGAGCATACTCCTGTTCCGAGAGTATTCAAGGCAGTAGCCATTGAGGGAAGCAGAAAAAGAGGAAAACCTCCTCTACATATGAAAGACCAGGTGGAAAAGGACATGGCTCTACTTGGAACCTCCAATTTGCGCCAAACAGCGAAAAGCAAGCACGACGCGCTGTTGTTACATATACATTTTAATGCATACATTGAAATTTTCTATAAATAAGCTATACGTTATATTATACATACTTTCCTCAACTATAAAGCTTGCAACATACACACATAATTGACTGTATTCGTATGTTAAGTGCAACTTTTGTGAGCTCACGCCAAATACGCGGCCTTACATGTTCCACTAATATCCATAACACCGATACCTGCATGCATTTTGCATAAATGAAAGTTAAACGCACACATACACATGCCCATGTATGCAGGAATGTTGCACATTCTTCCAAATTTCAATGCTTTATGGCAAGCGAGCTACAGCAGTTGCTGAAGGCATCTCATAGTATATTCGCATGCAGGTATACAAATACAAAAACATAAATTTGTATATATGTATGTGCTGAAGTAAGCGCCCTACTCTAAATAATGGGCACATATTTTACCACCAACTCTTTATGAGCATATTTATCAACTTGCCGATTATTATGCTTTTGCTGACGCGCTGCAAGGTGTTGCATGGGCAAATGTCGATGTCAGGCAAGCAGGCAGTTGCTGCAAATATTTTACGTTAAAAAGGTAAAAATTTGCAAATATTTCAGTTAACGACTACTTAGTGTTGGTGAAATTTGTACAGCGACATTTTAATATGTGCATAGTAAATGAATTAAAAACATGTCGAGGGTGTTGCGCCTGAGTGACAAACAGCTGCATGGCATGCTATGCGAAAATAACAACAAATACGATTACATACTTGCATAAATATTTGAAAATATACATATAAATATGGCTGTACATCTTTACTTTATAGGAGTTATATGCAACATAAAGGTAAAGGTGTGAATGGGTGTGTAGTTTTTAATCAATGTGTACTAAAGTACTAGACTAGCAGGAAAATTATTTTAAAAGCCCTGGAATCTATATATGTACTATGTATTTGGTTCCTAAAACCAACTTCATTTTAGCAGACTGCTTTCTTCGATAAATGTGATCTCTGCTCAAGATATTTACATCTCCACTCCCGCAACTTGGAAATAAAACGTAAATTATTTTATTATTCATTAATATTTATTTCGTCGCCTTCAAAGTAATCCCCATAAAATTTATTACACTTATGCTAACAAATTTTCCAAAACTCAAAAACCTTCTCATAAGCACTTTTGAGATGGCCTTCAACTCCTTCAGAAATTTTTTTGTTTTATCTCTTCGATTGGTGAAAACGGGTCCACGGAGCGGCAATTCCAGTTTGGGGAAAAAGAAAAATCACGCGGAGCCAAATTTGATGATTATTTTCAAGGATCGTATCCTTCACTTTTTCATCAGTTGAAAGTCGTTCAGAACGAGGCATTTCTTCGACGATTTCTCGACTGTCTTTGAAAGCTTTGTACTACTCGTAGGCTTGTGTTTTTGATAAAATTGAATCACCGTAAGCCCTTTCCAACATTCATCAAAAACAAAATTTGACACAAATTCTTTTTTCGATATTTTTATCCTTTGTAAAAATCGCAACGCGCTACTGAGATTTACCAACTTAAGCAGCTGCTGTAAGCAAACTGGTTGATAGTTTCATATTTAGCACAGGAATTAGGGACAGTCCTACCAACGTAGCAAAATTAATTTTTTGGAATACCATTTATCCGGGGAGTTTAAATTACAATTTCGGGGTACTTTTTGTCACAATGTACATATATGTATGTAAGTATTTGAGAATATTATTTGAAAATTTGAAGTTGAAGCGGCCAATAGTATTTGTTATGAACATTTTGTTACGACTTGTTGTAATCGGTTACTAAAACTTTCAAGGCCTTTTTTCGAAACGTTGTGTTCAGAGTCGGTAAGTAAGCTTTCTACGGAACGACTAGAGTGATCGACTTGAAATTCTCACACCATCATTTTAGGTATATGTATCAGTAATTTCGTATCGAATGAATAAAACTTTTGATAATAATTTCGAATTTTTAAGCCACTCTGAAGTGTGCATTTTTTTTAGCAAAACGACGTTTTTTGAACAACGACCATTTTGTAAAAATCTAAATCTTACATCATTACAGTATGCATTTATAATAATAATAATACAAAAATAAGACCTTCCTTACCGCCAAACATATCTTCGGAGGTCCTCTTGGAGAAACGCGATCAAAGGAGTAAATTTTTGAAGTTTATTAAATTTTACAAATGTTCAAATTTTTTTTTAACCAATTAAGTAAATTGGATTTTCTAAAAGAATTCTCACTAAACGAGTTTTTACTCACTTTTAAGTAGATATAACCCCATTATCATAAGAGCGTGTATAAAGATCTCATTATTGTGGTATAACTTATTTTTCATTATGCCAATTTATACCAGTCGTTTGTTCGATTCGCCACACTCCGAATATAAACGAATTTCACACAGCTATTCAGCTAGCTTTACTAATTTATGTCAGTCGTTGTTCTAACCATACTCTCATGGTTTAGCGAATCGATAAATTACAAGAGGAGAAAATATTTCTACAAGAAGTAAGCAATTTTTTCTTAACACTGTACAACCCTCGGCTAGGTTTTGTACCAAACCGAGAGATTAAGTTAAGTATAGTTTTTTTCTCAATTTTTTTGCGAAACTAGCATCCAAACTTGAAATATTTGGCTGCGAATTTTTAAATTGAGTTAATTATAAATATTATTCCAACAGTGTATAGAATTTTTCGGTCAAGCTTACATGGCAAACGATAGAAGGGGTCAAAACAAGATCTTCGAAAAAAATATTTTTTTTTTTTCAAAAAACTGGCCCGGCTTTGCAATCTTATAGGCTTTGTCATATAAGCTTGAACGAAAAAAATATTGTTTTGTTCAAATACTAACTGTTTGAAACCTCTTTAAAAACAGTGTTGCTAGTTTTCTTTACTCAAAAATAATCAAAATTTCACTGAGCAAGGGCTTCAACCTCAGCAGTGATCTTATAATCTCACATTTTCATCTTATCTTAATTGTGATCTAAAATATTTATGGTAGACCTGGTATGATTTTATTGAATTTTATTAACACTTCTCCTTTAAATGTTAATCATAGCATAAAAATCTCTAACAAATATTTTATCAAAAGTGAGTAGGTCCTTCAGAAATGTTTGCATGGTAGAAGATTTTATTTTCATTAATTATTGCAAAATCTCCGAAAAGCCCCCATACAAGTATGTCATTAGTAAGGCGGAAAATCTTCCAAGGATCACACTAACGTTTCATAGAAAGGTAATAGAGAAAGGATATACAATATTCATCCAAGTAGGGTTTTGGTACTTCTTACGGAAAGGTTATTTAGGTTAAGTTTTACTGGCCCTCTGTCACGCCACATATGGACCTACTGGTTATTTAAGAGGGCAAAAATTTCATTTGCTAGACAGCTAATATCGGCTACACCTCAATCGCATATAACTAACATTTCTGGACTCCCACTTAATTGATTAAATTAATAAATTTGTCTTTCCTCTCCTTTTATAATTGAGTCAATTAGGATATTTTTTCTTTAGTCTTCACTTCCTTATGTTACGTTTTTTAAAAGAGCAAACAATTCGTCTGATAAACAGAAAATGTCTTGGTTCCCCAATCGAAACTAATTAATATTTAAAACTGTCACTAAATGGAGTCAATTAGGCATTTTCACTAATGCTTCATACAACGGTAATTTAGAACAAGTAAGGAAGCGCTAAATTCGGGTGCAACCGAACATTTTATACTCTTGCAACTTGCAAAAATCAAAGCCAGGGAAATACTTTAAGGTGTAAAACCAATCCATAGAGTAAAGTCAGCCGGATGTTCGAAAATCCTGATATTAGTTATATAAACATGCTTGCTCATTTTCATTGAGATAACTTACATATTGGCCGATATATGCGATACGGAAGTTCGATTATCTTTGTATCCTATTAATTGACGATAGGCAATATGGTCTCCAAATGAACACTGCATCCTCCAAGATAGACCGAACAAAAGATGTATACAGTAATTTTAACGTGTAGGGGTCGGTAAAATTGGAAGCATTTCGACGGACAAAGCCAAGCACAGAGAATGATGCAGAAGTGATACAGTTGATATGATTAATGAAAGAAAATCTGTTGTCAAAGATTACCCCAAAATCTTTGATTTCTGAATAACGTTTACAAGACCTTCAACTTTAGTACGAAAATTCACGTTCTGTAACGAATATGTTTCGCGCGCTTCGCCCAACTTATGCTTAACATAATCGGCCTACTGAGCGTACTATACGCAATCACTCATCTTCATCACTCATCTTCAGACCCAGCATTCATTATCGGATAATATTCGTCCGAAGAGACCATATCCAGCACGCAGTAAAGAAAACATAGCAGACGTAGCTGAGAGTTTACACGAAAACCGTAGAGAGTTGATTCGGCGCCGTTCACAGCAACATGGACTGACCTATGAAACTACTTGGCGCATTTTACGTCAAGATCTTAAATTGAGAGCGTACAAACTTTGATGTGGTTTATGGGCCAGTGCAATCATCGTTCATATTTCTTCGAAAATGATGCCGGCGAGAACGTAACCTGTAATGGCGACCGTTATTGCGCCAAGATAACCGACTTAAATTGAGGCTCGTGATTTCGGCGACTTTCGACGGCACCACTTCTCACACATCGCAACAATTAAGAGATTTATTGAGAGTATACTTTGGTGAGCAGACAGTTTCACGTTTTGGGCCGGTCGATTGGCCACCTAAATCGTGTGATATCAGACCGTTAAACTTTTTCCTGTGGGGATATGTTAAGTCTAAAGTCTATGCGGAGAATCTTGCTTCGATTCAGGCCTTGGAGAAAAACATCATATATGTCATTCGCCAGTTACCAGTTGAAATGTTCGAACGAGTCATCGATAATTGGACTCAATGGATGGACCATCTGAGATGTAGCCATGGCCAAAATGAGAAAAAAATAATTTTCAAAAAATAGATGCCAAAGAATGTTCCTTCGAATGTTAATAAATATTCCATATTAAATTCGAAATTTCTGTGTTTTATCTTTAAAAATGTAGAGAATCTCGAAATGGATCACCATTTATCAATAATCTACATGACAAGCTGAGTCGATTTAGCCAATCCCATCTGTATGTTCCACTGTCTGTATATACGAGAACTACTCCCTCAAACTAAATGATTGGAATCAAGTGTTTATATGGTAAAATGTTTAATTAGACGAGATATCTTCCTGAAATTTGGCAAGAATTATTGTTCAAAGCAGCGAAGAAATCTTCGAAAAAATTTCTCAGATCGTATCACTATAGCCTAAAGCTACCATACAAACGGATCGACAAATATCATGGAATTTGTTAAATATGTATGTGAAGGGTATTATGACCCGATGTAAGCGTATTTTAACATTTTTTCCTTGTTAGAACTACAAGTGTTCTTCAATAGCATTTAAACTGAATGTTTTCTTAATAACTTTCACGTTGACAACTCACAGCAGATGTTCAGCATTTTCATATGCACACATTCTTTCGATTTCCTGCTGGCTGTGCACATGCTCACCTCACAAGTAACTACGATAGCATTTTTATCTGATTTCAAACTTTGTATGGGCATTCACTGTAGGAGTTTCAACTTTGTCTTTTAATTGCAATGCTTATCTAAAATTTGTTTACTTTAACGTTGATGTTTTTATGAGAAGTGACAAATTCTTAATAAAGCAAAGTAAATTGGTTTCAAGCCAATAAAAAATAAAAACAACAAAATTAAAAAAAATTTAAATGCTTTGGAAAGTTAATTAAAAATTTGAAATGGTTTGCAAGCCATAAAATTGAGTTATTTAGCTGGCAGGCAGAAGGAAATTGGCAAAATAAGCTGAGGACATAGAAAGTCGTAGATTTGCGTAGCCTATGCTAAGGCGACAGAGCTTAAGCAGCATTTGATAAACACATATTTGTATGTGTTAGTAAAAATATTGCTCTGTCAACTTGTTAATATTCGCAATGGCTTGCTCAATGTTGTGTTTTGTGTGCATACTACTTTCCAGCTCATGAACTCTTCCACTAATCTATTCCCCAATGGCATTTACGCTAGCTTCTAACTATGCTAATGTCATATATTTTAATACTTTTAAGCACTAAAATGCATTGAGTTACCATAAAATGGTTTAATTGCGCAAAAATATTGCAACTGCCATACACATACATATACACTAATAAGTTTTACTAAAAATGTGCGTATATGTGTCTCTGTGCTTGTGCCTGTGTGCATGTGCCGAGCTAGGTCTAAATAGTTTCGTTCAAGCAACTGAATGGCATTGACTACGCTTGAATGCAGCTACTGAATGAAGATGTTAAAGTGCTTTGTGCCATTGCTGCTGCTGTGCCACTGTTGGTTGCTGTTGCAACTGGGTCTTGCCACCGATGTTGCATTCAAGGTAACCGCACTATTTAATCTTTCTTTTAAAACAAATATATGCACACAATTACAAGCAAGAAAATCTAGGAATATAAGTCTATACAGTATGTGGACAAAAAATGAGGAACATTGCTATCAAATTGTGGAGAATTTTACTTTAATATTCATTTTATTGGTCATTTGGGTCTCGCTCATAAAAATACTGTCGGATAGGAGCAGTCAATACTAGCACTAGTCAAAAGTGAAACTATTGCTCTGGTGTAGAAGAATCTTATAGACATAATTAAATTCCGATAGCTGCCGCTAGTGTTGTATAGTACACAAATGAGAGGTTTCTGAGAGATTTCACCCAGATTTAAGCTATACTACCCTCCAAAGATACGTTTCTGCTAGCATAAAAGGGTATAAAAAGATCTTTCTCTTGATTTTTATCGGTCAGTTTGAATGATAACTATATGCCATAGTGGTCTGACCTGAACAATTTCATATGGATTTTATACCAAAAGTTTGGATTTATTTTCATGCCAAATTTTATGAAGATATCTTGTCAAATAAAAATGTAGCTTTATGTTATAGTTGTGCAATCTGAACAATATCTTTGGAGATTATCTTAAGTATAAAGCAATCTCATCTAATAAAAAAGTCTTCCCTACAAGAACTTGACTTGATCTGTCAGTTTGTATGACAGTTAAGTTAGACCATAGTTGTCCGATATCATCGGTTTCGAAAAATGAGCAGCTTCTTAGTGTGCAAAATTTCATATCAAAATCTCAAAAATTGAAGGACTAGTTCGCGTATATGCAGACAGCCACACAGATGGACATGTTCAAATCGAATCAGTTCGTCAAATCTTTATATGGTGGACGAGTTGTGCTCTACGAGCAGCACTAGCTGTGACGCTCGATGTATTGCTGCAAACAGCTCCGTTAGATATAGCGGGATGGTGTATGGCCGTGAAAGCTACTTAAGTGACTGCGAGCCTATGCACTATAGGATCCTCACGTACTTTGATTTCATTCCAAAATAATTGGATTATGAGGTTGCCGTGCCGAGCTGGTTTAACCACACCTAACTGGGTACTGTGCGATACAGATTCATGCGGTAAGATTAAACATACAGCTTCAACAGCTGTTCGGAGGAAGTATCATCCTAACGCTTGATTCCCGCATGTAACGCCTTTGTCATATCAAGGAAAGAAAACTCACATCATATATACTTTAAGAAATCCAGGTAAAATAGCGAAAATAGAAGTTAGGCACCTAAGCAGATTTTTAATAGGTATTACAGCTTCGTTACACAACTGTAGGATGACATTTCAAGCTCGAAAAAACGAAACAATTAGTTTTTGGGAAAGGCAAAAAAACAGCTGGTACGGGTACCCCGCTGCAGTGGAGAGAAAACAGACTGCCTTCATCGCAACGTACAATCGGCCACAACAAGTGCGGTATGGGATAGATACCGAGCGCTGATGAGGGGAGCATTTGCAGAGCAAAAAGAGAGTACGAAGAGCTTGACAAGCCGACCGACAGGCAGGACAGAAGGTTTCAAAATCGGAGAATACTCTTGTCAAATTCCCAGAGGTGATCTAGTGACTGATGCCCAGAGCATATTGAAATTATGGAAGGTATATTTCTTTAGCCTGCTGAATGGCAGTGAAAGCATAATATCAGGTGTTCACTATCACCGATTTCATAATGGATGACGGTGGAGCAGACGCTCCTTTCCCCGACCATGAAGAAGTTTGACCCCCGTCTAAAGAACAACAAAGCGGCGGGGGCCGATGGTTTGCCGTCCGAACTATTCTAATACCGCGGCGAAGAATTGGTAAGGAGCATTAATCAGGTTCTTTGTAGAATATGGTCGAGCGAAAGCATGCCTGACGATTGAAATTTTTCGAAATCCACAAAAAGCAAGACTCCACAATCTAAGGTTCTATCGATTGGATATCACCACGCCTTAAGTCTTGGAAACGACCTGTGAAAGGAAGATCGACACACACTACCTTTTCGTCGATTTTTACGCCGCCTTCGATAGCACGAAAAGGAGCTGCCTTTATTCCGCGATATCTGAATTTGGTATCCCCACAAAACTAATACTACCAAAAGCTGCGTCAGGATCGGGATGGACCTCTCCGAGCCGTTCGATATCAAACGAGGATTCAGACAAAGAGACACCGTGTCGAGCGACTTCTTCAATCTATTGCTTGAGAAAATAATTCGAGCTGCAGAATTAAATAGAGAAGGTACAATCTTATACAAGAGTGTAAAGCTACTGGCGTACGCCGATGATATTGATGTCATTGGATTCAACAACCCCGCCGTTAGTTCTGCTTTCTTCAGACTGGATAAGGAAGCGAAGCGTATAGGTCTTTTTGTGAACGAGTACAAGACGAAATATCTCCTGTCAACTAACAAACAGTCATCGCCTCGCGACACTGTTAACTGTTAACAGTCATAACTTCGAAGTCGAAAAAAATTTCGTCTATCTTGGAACCAACATGAACACCAACCACAGCGTCCGTCTCGAAATCCGACGGAGAATAATCCTTACCAACAGGTGCTACTTCGGACTAGGCATTTGAGAAGTAAAGTCCTCTCACGACGAACAAAAACCAAATTCAACAAGTCACTCATCATCCCCGTCCTGCTATGATGTGCAGAGGCATAGACGATGAAAACATCTGATGAGCCGGCGTTACGAGTTTTTGAGAGAAAGGTTCTGCGGAAGATTTATGTTCCTTTGCGCATTGGTAACAGTGAATACCGTAGTCGATGGAATGATGAGCTGTACGAGATATACGATGGCATTGACATAGTTCAGCGAATTAAGAGACAGCGGCTACGCTGGATAGTTCTAATCATCCAAATAGATGAAAACACTGTAGCTCTGGAGAATATTCGACGCAATACCCGCCGGGGCGAGCAGAGAAAGACGAAGACCACCACTCCGTTGGAAGAGCCAGGTGGAAGAGGACCTGGCTAAATTGGAATGTCCTATGGCAAGCTGTTGTAAACTCGGTTGTTTAAGCCAATAAAGAAGAAGAAGCTTTGCTGCAGCCGAAGAAAACAGAAGTAAACTTTTTTTTGTTTTTATTACAGTCTTCCTTTAAGTTATTCAACCTCTAAACTCTACGAAGGAAGCACAAATATACAGTGTTTCCAATTACTCGCCAACTGCCTGTTTATGCGTAAAAAAAACACATTACTTCTACATATACATATGTATGTGTATGCACATCCGCTCTATGCCAAGAGGTTAAGCCGGCGAATGAATGTGACTTAATGATGCAACGATTGCTCTGAGCTGCTGCAATTGTTGCTGTTGCCGTTGCTGTTGTTATTGTTGTTGAGCATGAGCTTAGCTTCTAAGGTACTTGTGGGCTTATAGTGCAAAATCACATATGCGTATTATTAAGGTTGTTAGCAACTGTGCATGTGTGTGTGTGTGAGTGTGTTGAAGTACACATAGGCAACCGCTTACAAGCAAATGTTTAGTTGTGGCTAGGTATGTATGTGCAACAAATGTGCGTCAAGTGCATATTTTAATAGCGCACAGATGCAAAAATGCCACAACAACAAACAAACCATTACAAAAACACTAAAAACCGCAAAAGAAAGCAAGTAGCATACGTTGATGTTGTTGTGGTTGTTTTTGGTTTTTATGTAGTTGCTTGTTGTTGTTGCTGTTATTGCACGCAAGAAGACTGCAGCAAGATTTTCCGCACAACTGCACACAAAGAAGGGGAAAGGTCACACTCATATTTATATACGTTCGTGTGTGTGTGTGTCGGAGCTTGCTAGCTCATAACTCCCCAGTGATTTGCTACGCAAAACCATGACTTGTATACGCTGAAGTAGTGGTAGTATACAATTTTCGAAAAAAAAATAATCTTAAATATTTTATGTGCAAAGTTGATATGGTCATAGTCACTCACGTAGCGCTCAGCAACATTGCTTGCTGCTGCAAGCATAACTTAGCAATAAACGTGTGGTGTGTGTGTAGTTGGTGCGCTTAGAAAAAGCTGCATAAAATCCAGAGCAACAACTACAACGTAAATGTATAGCATAACATATGTAGTATATGCATGCGGTGACACTTTGGCTGTTTCACGAAGCGAGGCGGTGGCGACAACACCTTCATCATTGCCGCTTTGATACTTTCGCCAATGGCTTTGGCAATAAGATTTGAGAAAATACGTTTTGAAATATTTATAATGCGGTAAGCTGCGTAATAACATAAAGTAACTGCAACGGCAGCAAAAAAAAAAAGAAAAAAAACAACAACAACATTAAATGAAAAGCAGCAGCAATACAAAAATAGTAAGAACAACAACAAAAATAGCATCAAAAGCATACTGTAGTAATAACAGAAGTATCGAAAAAATGATTAAAACAACAGCAACAAAAAAGTTAACAACAACAAAAACAAAAACGCAACAACAACAACAAAAGCCCGAAAAATTCAGCAATAAGAGCGAGTTACAGCGACAGCAAGAAAAACAACAACAACAAAAACAACAAAAATGGAACAACAACAAAAACGTAACTGCAATAACAGCAAAAAAAGAAAAAACAAAAACAACAACATTAAGTATTAAATATTAAGTAACTAGAATACAAAAATGGTAACAACAAGAACAAAACAACAAAAACATGCTGTAGTAATAACAGAAGTATCGAAAAAATTATTAAAACAACAGCAACAAAAAATTTAACAACAACAAAAAACAAAAATGCAACAACAACAACATAATCCAAAAAATTCAGCTATAAGAGCGAGTTAAAGCTACAGCTACAAAAAGTAGTAACAAAAACCACAACAACAACGAAAACAAATTTTTAACAACAACAACAATCACAAAAAGCAAAAATATCAGCAGCAAGAGCAAGTTACAGAAACAGTAACAAAAAGGAATTGCGACAAAAACAACAAAACAAAAATGCAGCAACAACAACAACAAAGTCAAAAAAATTTGCAACAAGAGCAAGTTACAGCAATTGCAACAAAAAGTAGTGAGCGCAACAACAACAACAAAAACAAAAATGCAACAACAACAAACGCCAAAACCAACAGCAACAAGAGCAAGTTATAGTAACGACAACAAAAAATAGTGCCATAACAACAACAACAGCAAAAATAGCAGCTAAACCAACAACAACAGTACTAACAAGCACCTACCAACAGCAAAAATAAATTTAAAAAAGTCATAAGTTGCATTTCCAACATGCCATGCAACCAATGTTTTTGTTCGCTGCTTTTGTTGTTGTTGTGAGATCTTTACAACGTTTTCTGGCTTAACTTGAAGTGCGTTTTAATGCGTAAATGCGGTTTTCGTTATTGTCGTTATGACATTAAGAATACAATAAATATAAATGTAGGGAGCAGTATAAGGTGGCAACCACGTATAAAATACACATAAAATGGTAATGCATTTTACCGTTATTGTAAATTGTTTATACTACAACTATAATATATACATATATATATATATTTAAGACTTACAGCTTGACGGAAATGTTGTCCTCATCGTTAGAGGTTGTGGAAAAAGTTTGTATTTTTTATAGTTAGTAATAGGGTTGCCACCAATTTTAAGTTTGAATATAAGAAAAAAAAACGTGAACTTCGGCTGCTGCGGAACTATAATACCCTTCACAGGTGAATTTCTTATAACATATATGGATATAAAAATATTTTAATCTTGATTTTGATCGGTCAGTTTGTATGGCAGCTATAGTGGTCCGATATCGGCTGTTTCAACAAACTTATATCTTCTTTGGAAGAAAAAAACGTGGGCAAAATTTTAGATCGATATTTCAAGAGAAAATACACTAGTTCGCGTATATACAGACAGATAGACAGATGAACTGACGGACAGACGGGCATGGCTAAGTCGACTCAGCTCACTACACCATGATTTATATACAGTAAATACTTTATAGCGTTTCCGTTCCTTCTTTCTGTTACAAACTTATTTATCAGCTACTAGCCCTTGTGCAGTCGCAAAATTCTTTAAGTCCAAGGTAAATCGTTAGAAGTTCAGTATGCTCTTCGCAGTCAGGAAAGTTTTCCGTTTACTACGTATGTTTCTAACCGGGCTCTGTTTGATCGAAATTCATTCGGTAAAATTCAAAAATTTATTGGATAACAGTTATATTAGTTGCTTGGAAGAAGACGATATAGAATCATCTCAGCCCTTGAAAGTCCCATTTTTGCCACATTAAGACGAAAATACCTTGAATATCATACTTTTAAACTTGCTGGTGAATAAGCGGAAGGTAAGGTAATCTCATCTCAGCGTATGAAGGACTTAATTAGCGAAATACCATTGAATCTTCTACCAAGGGACAGCATTATCAAAAGAGTAAACTTCATTAAGAAGTTCAAGATTTCCCTTAGCAGCAACGGCTGAATGGAATGATTCCGCTCTCGAACTACTTTCGGAGGGAATGGTGTAGGAGTCGCAGGATCATGCATGAAACTCTCTAAAGATTTCAGAACTTCTCCAAGCATATTTCAAGCAGAGGTCTTTGCTATAAGTCAGTGCGTAGGAATAAACCTCCAACGCAACTATCGCAACGAACGTATAGTCATACTTAGCGACAGTTAAGCGGCACTAAAGGCGAGTTTCTGCGTACGAGACAAAATCTCTACTGCTGCAGAAGTGTATAGAACTGCTGAACAATCTATCAGATCGTAACCAAGTGTACCTTATCTGGGTGCGTGGTCACAAAGGTATTTCTGAGTATGAACTGGCTGATGAGCTCGCCCGCTCCGCAGCATCCACCAACATGGCAGGACCTGAACCTTTTATTGCGGTTGGACCCCATGCCATAAAGTAACTGCTCCGCAAGGATGAATGAGTGGGCAAAGAGAGGTATTTGAAACAACTCCAAGGCATGTGCATTCCAAGTTTCTCATGGATGGTTACAACCTTAGTAGGCTTAAATATGTAATTAACCTTCCAAATGACTAACTTCGGCTACATGTCGTTTTCTACAACAAGCAAGCTCAAGAAGCACTTATATAACATAAGACTATATTTTTTTTTAGCAAATTGCGGGTTCTGCGACATGGAGCCTGAAACCCTATAACACTTGCTAATTGACTACACAGGAGTCTGCAGACGCCCTGGATCTATGTTTTCAAATAGGGATCACATCGGCTCAATAGCACCTAGCAGTATATGGGAATTTATCAAAATGCTGGGGCTAAGTGAGTCGGTGAACTTAGGTTGCGGTGCAATCCTCATTTATTTATCATCTATCTATCTGAATAAAACAACTTAACAGATTTATGATAGGTTCAAGGCGCTTTGTCGAGATTTAATACCGAACTTCAGTTTCCAACTATTTTTTTTGGAACTTTTAGTAGCAAATTCAGTAGAAATAATTTCACTTAAATTGAGTCATAATTATTAATCAATGGCAGCATTTCTTATCCCCAATTTTGTGGTAGTCTTGATATGATTGAATCTTAAAGTGACTTTTTTCATATTTTAAAATCTGATTTCACTGGTATTTGAACCTATGATCACATAAACTTTAAGATGTCTTCATTGACGTACAAGCTTCGAATACAATTTCTGTCTACCTGGGCACCTTTTTGGTTTAGCAAACAGGAGACGCTCGAAAGAGGAGAAATTTGTGAATTTTACCTTAACTCTAACCAGTTCCTTCAGCTGATGGTCTGACTTCTGGTATCTGGATGTTTCCATCTCATCTTTCTTAATAATACTTCGACAGTTAGCGTCCGATAAAATGTTGAGCCTTTTCATGCACGCCTATTGAACAGTGTCCAATAAGAGCTCCTACGTTTTTGGCAAGTTGAAATTTGCTCAGAGCAAGTAGTTCAGTAGATCTGCTGCGTTCCACACTAGGACAAAAAGATCTCTTAGTCCCACAGGAGCTAGTGGTTCACCTCTGCCTGCTAAGCTCACGCGTAGTCGAGAGATGTAGCGTCAGAGAGTAAGCGAATAACGGAGACCCAAGTCGTTCCAAATCCGGCATAATCGAGACAAAAGTGCTCTTTTTTGTTAGCTCAACGGGTTTGCAGTTTTCAGCGATTCCACTGTGACCAGGCACCCACACGAATCTGATAATGAAGTAACGTATCAATAGTGCGGTCAGACAGTCCTTAATTACCATTGAGCGCACAGTTAGAAAGAACCTCGGTTAGTTTTCTCATAATTCAGTGTGTAGCTTAACGACTTCAGTCAAGTCAGTATATTTCAGTTTCCGAATGAGTTGCTTTGGGTGGGCGAGGCTCCAAGTCCCGATGAACAGTTCACTATCTTGAATTTGTCTGAATTCCTACTCGAGTTAGTTTGATATTTCTACTTGGAGCTCTTCTGATCCGTCGGCGTCTTCTTATGACAATTCATAAGGAATACTGATATCATCTCGTATTTTGAGCTAACAGAACATAATAATAAATGAAACTCAATGAGCAATTCTTTAACGCATTAAGTCATTTTCTTAAGAC
Source organism: Bactrocera neohumeralis (assembly GCF_024586455.1). Classification (NCBI taxonomy): domain Eukaryota; kingdom Metazoa; phylum Arthropoda; class Insecta; order Diptera; family Tephritidae; genus Bactrocera; species Bactrocera neohumeralis. Next base: position 60,622,503 of record NC_065920.1, on the reverse strand, counting down.
CTTTCGTATAATAGTTATTGAGTGATTATTTTTATTGAACACAACGTCTTCCACACAAAGCAATTTCAAAATCCACTTCAAGATTTGACTACATTATTTCATACGTCGACACTTTTGTTATACACGCACGTGCGTCCTAACCACACTTCTATAATTTCCGGTTTATTTCCATTAAGACGACAGTGTTAAAAGCATAACTTTTTACTTAAAAACTTGTCGCCACTAACACGTTTTTTATGTTTAGTTAGTTATTGAGTAAGCTAAAGCCATAAATCATTGTTATTTGTTTGCAATTCATTAATCACTCCTCCAAACTGTCAGTCATTTGTCAGCTGACATGTCAACACCAATTTAATATGAGCGAATACTCAAATACAGTTTCAACTTTAAAACCTCGTGGCAGCTACAAATTATAAGTATATACTGTATGAACAGTTATGGGTTATGTGGAACAACAAGGACAAAGACAAATAGAGTAGAAAGAGAAAAAGAAAGAGAGAGTAATTACTAGTGCATGAATTTGCAGTAATATTGAAGTACATTTGCATAACTGTTACTGGTGGTTTTCAAAAGGCTTAGGATATATGATAGTGGTATAGTTTTTGACTGTGAGAAATGAGTGAATTTGGAACGATTCTTCAGAGAAGCAGATGATTTTGAGGCGACGATTTTAAGGTTATTTTCTTTGTATTGCGTGATCAGTAAATGAGAGCTGCTTGACAGCTTAACAGTCTTTATTGAAATTCCATAATTATCAGTAGTTTTATTTTTGGTGCTTTTTGAGAAACGCTTGCGATGATTTAAGATGATGGAGTTTATGCGGAGATATGCTGTCCAGAGTTAGGCATAAGACAGCCTTTTAACTTGCAGAACTGAGGTCTTCGCTATTGGGAAAGCCGCGGAACTGGCCTCTAATACACCTGCAGGCAATTCCAGAGTCAATATCTGCGTGCACAGCCAAGCAGTAATCAAGACATTAACTTCGTATCGCATATCGGCCAGAAGTGTCTTGGGAAGCAGGGCAGCAGAGAAAAGTGTTGCCAGATGCAAGCAACTTCACTTTTGCTGGGTGACAAGCCACAAAGGCGTCGAGGGCAATGAAATAGTGGACAGGATTGCCAAGAATGATGCACGGCTAACACCCACAAATGTGATCAACATTGGGAAACCTATGCTGCATTGTCTATATGACGATCTGGACAGAAGCCTGGTAAAGAAAATCAAAACCTGATGGAACGAGCGACATTGGTGCAAAACCGCAAAAGTCATGTGCAAAACGGTAGATCGGAAGTACACAAAAGTCCCATTGGCACTCGATAGAAGAGACTATAAGAACTGTAGGAACGGACGACTAACTGGTCACTGTCTGGTAGCGGCACACGCCGGCAGCGTGGGGCTGATAGATCGAGAAGACGGCAGGAAATATCTAGAGCAAGGCACTAGCTAAACAATGGAGCAACTTTAATGCACTTGTCCCGCATTGGCAAGACTACGCTGTAAGCATCTGGAGTCCCCATGGTATGATACACTGGGAGAGGATAGTGAGACCATAGAGTCTGTTGAAAGTCGTGCCCAGCGGAGGCATTATAAAGGATGAGTGTTCATGAACCTAGTAACTGAAAACCATCTGGTATCGTAAAGAACCAAAACTGGTCTATGCGTGGCTCATTGGCCTACCAGATATAAACTAAGTTAACCTAACTTCATGGTATGGATTATATACTTATATACCTTTCCTTCCTGCTACTGCGTGTTTTTTGGCCTTAGACTATGGATTTAGCCATCGTATTCATTGGACTTGAATGATTAATAACGAGGAATGCACCGCGACCTTAGATCTATTGTGCCTCTCCTAAATCACAAAGACTTACCTAGCCCCAGCATATCGATAAAGTCCAATATTCTGCTGGGTTCTAGAGAATCGATGTGATTTCTATTTGGAAACATGTATTCAAGAGCCTTAAACCAGCATCTGCAGACTACTGTGCAGTTAATTAGCAGGTGTTCTAGTGTTTCTGGCTCTCGGTCGCAGAACCGGCAATTTGCGCAAAAAGCTAGACCCATGTGGTGTAAATGCTTCTCCAGCTTGCAGTGGCCAGTGCAAAATGCAACCAGTAGTCTGAGTTTATCACTAGGGAGTTAATGGGACTTAGCTCCTTATGGCTATATTCTCTTCTCAAAACGAAAGATCCCATGAAGGTTCTTAGATTCTAAAAGCTCCTTTCTTGAAGAGCTAAAGGCTATATAATTATTTTGGGATTGGAAGAATCTGGGAAGAATTTAGATCGATCGAAGGGCTTAGAACTTCAAATCAATTCTAGCATTCAGACAAAAGACATTGAGGGTGATAAAATAAGAGGTCGGCGAACAACTGTAGCGAAAAATGACCACACATTGAGTGTGATAAAATAAGAGGTTGAGACATTTTAAAATCAAAAGTTCAAATACTCACGTCTTGACACATAAATTTGAACCTCATATGATGAAATAAAATTATTGTTCTATAAGACTTAGCATTTTGGTTTCAATAGTTATTTCCAGGTAAGAACCGTCTAGACGGGAATGAAGAAGACTTTTAGTAGAGGAGATTATGACATGGGTTAAAAATAGGAATGCCCAATAACAATATTTGTTGCAGCTGCAAACTCGAATGAAGTAAGGAAGCGTTGTCACACTTTCTCTGTAGGTGCCCAGCACCGTACAAAGTTTCTACTGGCACTCAACAGAAGGCCATGATAGGAATACTTACAGGATATGGGCTGGTGGCGGCAAATAGTGTTGCGTCTATTGTGATTTTCTCCCGCATTGGTAAGGCTATGCTTTAAGCATGTGGGGGCCCCACGGTATGAGACACTGGAAGAGGTGAGCCAACAGAGTCAACAACAGAGTCGTTTGGTTCGTGAAAAGCGCAGGCAACCTAAAACATGACCACTGCTCATGGTTTCGTAACGGAACTCCATCTGTCATAATTAAGGATAAGAACTGGTCTAGGCGTGGCTCATTAGCCTACCAGATTAACCTAACCTAATCCATCTTTATCACAAACGTGACATGAAACTCATGGAATATGTTGGGTACGAAACCTTGAATGCATATCTACGAAAAGCAAAGATTTAAAGGACTAACGATTAGTGTATCCAAAAATATAGCGCTAGTAGGTTGTTATATTAAAAGGGTTCAAAAAATGGTTTAGCTCATAATCCTTTAAGGAATACTAAAAACTTTCCGTTTTTACTTCACTGTAAAATATGACTCGTCGGACTGTCAACCCAATATGTTTTTTAAAACCAACCGGAATATTGTATTTGAATACATATGAATATACAATATATATACAATATATACATATGTCTAAGACGAAGTCTTGAAAGGTCATAATTAAGAGCCATTGAAAGAAACCACATCCGATCTACCTCTGTAATATCGCAAAATCTTCTCTTAGCAAAAAGTAAGAAATCATGAAAGGCATTTCGTTTAACGCAGACTTCCGGGAAGCAACAATGCATCCCCACTTATTTACATATATGTATGTATGTATATGTACTTACACTTATGTATGTGTCTCCACATTTCTTTGTGTAACTGTTGACAGCGTTGTCAAATGACAAAACCAACATGGCAATGGCTATAAAACGTGCTCGGGACGTTTAATTGCTGTTGCTTGCTTAACGTTGGTTTTGCTTAGAATCGAAAAGGGTATTTAGTGGTATGTATGTAGTTGTAAATGTACCTTCATTTATGTAACTTGATTGTTGGTTGAATGGTTGTTAGTGTAAATATTTTAAAATGACAAATATACAAGAGTTATGCGTGCGAAAACTCTCTATATCAATATAATATTTGGAGCCAACCATTGCTACCTTAAAGTGATTTATGAAAATCAGGTGTTTTTGTAGCTATTCATACACATCACATACAAATATAATATTACTACGCACATATGTATTTGTAAATGTTTGGGTGAGCGCTTATTTTAGGCCAAAAATACCAAACTCTTGCAGTCTTTGTAAAGAAAAATGAAAATGTTAGAGATTTATTTCTCAATATAGTTACCTTCTAGCTCGCTAACAGTGCGCTCAATACTGACAAGAGTGTCTGACATCTTTATTAGTACTGCTTACTTATCGGCAAGCAAAGTAATTGAATTTGCCAGAAAATGCATTCTTACCTTATCCTCATCAACTTGATGACAAGTCGGCTGTACACTTGCGCTGAAGCGGTCTATAGACCTCCCGTGAACTTGGCAAGAACTAGCCAAACAATAAGAACTTGTCTGGCTGAGATAGGTTTTTGGAAATGATTGAAACATAAGAGGTACTCTGAACTACTAGGTCTCATCGCGATGGTAAGTGTTCTGACTGGACATTGTCCAATAGAGTCACATGCGGTGAGGTTGCATATCTTGTTGGATACAAATTACCAATATGGAGTATCGCCATACTTGGGAAATTAAGAGATGGAATCACAAATAGGCACTTTATTCTCAACTGTCCAGCTTTTCCAGATAGAGTTTGTTAGATTTACCATTGGTGAACCTGGCGAAGTGACCGTGATTGATATTATCCGTCTTAGCAAATGTTTTTGGTTAGCTGAAAACGCTAAGACGAGCATTAAGGGTCTACATATTCAATAGTTTTGGAAACCATAAAAGACTCGCGTTCACAACTGTTCAATTGCAATTCTCTTTTTCTTTTGGTGCAAGGATCAGCTCCACGACCTACCTGTAACTTAACTTTCTTGCTCGGTGGATGTAACACAGCGATGCACTATATTCTTTAACCCATCTAAAGGTTTTGAAATTAGGTATCCATGGCGACAGCCTTATTTGACTCGAATTTATGACCAGCATATGATCTTTTCAAGTTTGGGTATAAAAAGCAGTCACGCAAGCGGAGGTATGAGCTTATGTGCTGATGTGGTGGAGAAGCTCCTCTTTCTTCCCCAAATGAGAGCGGATGTTTTGCATTTTGGCGTGGAATCGGCGCAATAAATCGACATAATACAGGCCAATGACCCTTTTGTCCGTCTCGCGGGAGTCATTGCAGATCGCTGGAGGAAGTCCTCGACTCTGGTGTTGACGATGCTTAAACAGACAACTCATGTGGAACTCAGTGAGGTTTTTCGTGCCGCTGTTCACTCTGTTAAGGGATATATTCGTATAAAAGAACTTCCGCAAAAACTTTATAATTTCCGTCCAATTATGTGGCGCAGAAGCATGCACGATAACAAATCGGATTGAGGAAGTCATAGGACCATTCGAGAGAACTGTCCTCTGCAAAGTCGTTGGAGTCGTCTGTGTGAGCGATGCATAGCGTAGAAGCTGAAACCACGAACTGTATAAGCTCTAAGGATTTCCGGATATATCTAAGACCATAAAAATCCAACTAATGCGCTAGTTAGGCTATGTCGTTCGCTTGGAGGATGATGCTTCAGCAAAAAGCTGTTTCTATATGAGACCTACGAGTGGACAATGGAAGCAAAGTCACGCATGCAGTGGACGTACCAAATACATAGCAACCTGTCTGCACTGGCGCAAAAGATATAACCAACAGGCGAGATCTTGCGAAAGATACTACGCCTGACTACGGTTATAGTGTCAAAGAAGAAGAACTTTCCTCCTGGCATTTCGGTAATAGTTGAAGCTTATTTGAATCAGGTAATTCAGAACTGAGGTGACATTAACAATGTAAATTAACAATAAGTAGATGGTGCTTTTCCATAACAACAGCGCCGTTAGCTCGGCTTTCTCCTTGTTGGATAAAGAAGCGAAGCAAATGGGTCTGGTAGTGAACAAGGCCCGACTAGGCTCCGACGTCACTGTTGTTAGCCCTAACTTCGAAGTCGGAGATAATTTTGTCTATCTTGGAACCAACAGTACTTCGGACTGAGTAGGCAATTGAAAAGTAAAGTCCTCTCTCGACAACCAACAACAAACTCTACAGGTCACTCATTTTTCCCGCCACGCTATATGGTGCAGAGACATGAACGATGACAACATCTGATGAGTCGACGCTATGAGCTTTCAAGAGAAAGGTTCTGAGGAAGATTCATGGTCCTGTGCGCATTGGCAACGGTGAAAACTGCAGCGGATAAAACAATGAGCTTTAAAGATATACGATGACATTGACATAGTTCAGCGAATGAAAAAACAGCGGTACGCTGGCTTGGTCATGTGTTCCGTATGGATGAGAACACTCCAGCTCTGAAAATATTCAACGCAATACCCGCCGGGGGAAGCAAAGGAAGAGAAAGACCTCCTCCGTTAGGAAGACCAGAATCTGGAATCTCCAAGAATCTGGAATCAAGAAGGTACGTTTGGAAATAGTCTCTAGTTACATTTTATAAAGAAAATTATTTAATCAAATCTATATTAAAACTAATTCGAAATACCGCTATATTTGTCAACATTATCCATAAGATGGTGCATGCTTCATTCTCGTTCTCACCCTGCTCCTTCTCTTCTCACAGTGTCGTAAACGAAAACAGATTCAGCGAGCTTATGGCCTCCGACTAAAAGATATTTCACTGCCTTCCGTTTTCCGCCATTCTCTTTGCTGGTATGTATAAAGGTCGTTAAAGAAGTACACACAAACAAATCGGCATTAAACCTGCGCCGTTGTTATGTGGTTATTTGTATAAGGACTGCAAACAACCCTTTTCTATTAAACACGTAATTTATCTAACGACAGTGGGCACCAGGCCTGATCCCCACTACACATAATGGTGTTATTACAAATATGGCCAACACTTATTACGCGTATTACTGTAATATATTTTACAACCACTACAACAGCCGTTATGTATCTATATGCTTGTATATTTGTTCTTGTTGTGGTAAGCTGTTTGATTGTCGCAAAAATTGTATTTTCATTTGCGCTAAGCGGCAATTGCAGCTGTCACCCAACTGAAATTCGAAGTTGCAAACGAAAACCTTGAAACAACAGCAACAAAAAACACAACAAACGCAAGGTAATGAAAAAGTAAAATGGCAGCCAGGATGCGAGGACATAATAAATCATTTTATTTCACCTTCCTGCCGTTAGCCGTGTCGCGGCTGAGCCTGCTCGACCGGCTGATTGTTCAACCGACCATGCGGTCACTGCGGAAAATTTTCACAAACAAACATTTCCGGAAAAATTATATAATATACAAGTATCTGTTGTTGTTTTTTTTTTGGGAAGGAATTTTTAGTTGCGTGTGTAGGCGTGATGTAGAAAAAATGTTTGGCAAAACAAATGGCTGCAAATGGTAGGTGGAGCGGTGCAAAGGTTTTGGAATTTATAAAGAAGAAAAAACATTTACTTCTGTTGCATCGAAACAATAATATCCATCACAGGTGAATTTCTTATAGCATAAAAGAAAATAAAAAATCTGTGTCTTGATTTTGATCAATAAGTTTGTATGGAATTGTATTAGGCTGCAGTGGTCCGATATTGGTGGTTCGGCAAAAGAAGTAGGTCCTTGAAGAAAAAAGGATATGTGAAAATTTTCAGATCGATATCTCAAAAACTTAAGGACTAGTTTGCGTATACCTATACAGACAGACAGACGGACTTGGCCATAGTGACTCCGTTCGTGACGCTGATCATTTACTTCTTGAGGCATATTATATTCAATAAGGCAATATTTTTTCGTAGAGTTCCTTTGACAGCTGTTATTCGATATACATACTGAGTTTGGTTAGCCATTGATGATGTGCAGACTAACTCTGGAATAAAGTTTGGAAATCATTAAAATTATGGCTTCGCGCGCCCCTCCTAATATTCGATCTACAAAATCACCCAGTAGAGTCAGTAATTCGTGCAACCATTCTTCAAAAATTAACGCAATGAGTCCATCCGGTATCCGCGCAACAATTAAAGTTTTCGTCGACTTTGTGGAAGATTTTTTGTGTAAGTATCTTGAGCCCGTAATAGCAAAAAAAATCCAACTCGTATAATCAATTGACGGAGAGCTACGATCATCAGCGATGAACTCACTTTTGGTTGAATTCTGCACCTAGAATATCCAAGACGATTGACTACCATGAAAGAGAATATTTGGCACGTTGTTGCTGGCATGCGACGCCAGTTGCTGCAAAAGGTGGTCGAAAATTGGACATCTCCCAACCAATAAAAATATTGGTTTAAATACTGCCATCTCAAATCGACTAATCATTTATTTATGGCCAGAATTAGTCTTGCGATTATTGATAACAACTGCGAGCCGTCATTATCTTAGATTTTTCGCTAACAATAACCACGTCGTGGAATCACCAATTCCGCCAGGTTTCTTATCCGAAAACGCTGGTCATTCCACGATAGCGCCTTCTCATAACCTTTTGATATCGTCCATGCGCCCTACGGAAGCATGGGTAATACGAGCGACTTATAAAGTATTAATTTTGTCTTCAGAAAGAGGGCATTCACATCTAACTATGTCAATGTCGTCGTATATCTCGATATCTAACGTTAAGCTGTTTGTTACTGAAGTTCAAAGCCAATATAGCAATCAGAAGAAAGGGAAACAGAACGTCAAAATCATCAGATGTTGTCACTCCACTCTAAGCATATGCAGCGAATGATGGATTTAAAGTGAGTTTTTGTTCGTCGATAGAGAACGTTCGTTTGATTTCCTGCTTCAACAAACAACACCTGACTACTGGCATGATTATTCTGAGTTGAATTTCCAAAAGACATTGTTGGCATCTGGTACTTTGGTTTAAGATAAACGAAATTATCGTTGTATTTACAAATTCATTCTTTAATAGTAACGTCTTTTATTCAAAGCAAGTGCAAAATAAATGACAATGTTGGTGAAGGTTTTCGTGTTGTCCTCGTTCATTTGTTCATCCTTATTACTTGGACATTAAGAACCGGTTCGGTGTGGATCAAGAACTAATATAAAATTGATAATGAAACCCTCATAAATCGACTAAGCTTTTTCAGACGATCGCAAATTTGTTGAGAATAATGTCAGTTTCGGCTATGTTTCTTGGTTTACTAAGCGAATGACTGCCGATATGTGGCAACCTCGAATTTACAAAACGTGGACAATGGCTCATCGGCTGTGTAATTTTTATCGTTTCCATTATGACCAGTCATCCAAACGAGTCTGATATTAAATTAGCTTGATGCTATATCTAGTAAGGTTAGACAAGGCCATTAGTAACTCAACGCAAGTATTGCCACTTTGCTGTCGGAGAAATCTATTTGACTATGTACTAAGAAATTCATGAATGGAAGAAAAGTTCATAGATAAAAGACCAGATTGGTGGAGGGTTTCAGCCTAGACAAACAGATTATCATCGTAGTCTGGTAAAATAGTATTATATAGTTGTACTGCTCTTCAAGACTCTAGCAGAGGCAAACTAATTTTAAATTCGTCCTACAATTTCTCTGCTTTGGTCGTTAAACAACTGAGCAATTCGAAACTTTCTTGAATGAGTACCGATAATTTAATATAAAATATATCGAGCCTTACTGTTCGTTAATTTCGAGTATAATTTAACATCGTAAAGGAATAATTCTAGTACAGAGTAAAGCGTTCTAACTTTATTGCATGCCTCATTTATATTTATTAATTTTCCATCAAATTTCTTGTTTATCTAAAACAACGGGCTCCATGCAAACCGAACACCCCACTCAAACTCTCGACCTCAATCATAAATTATTGCTCAGTCCAAACAAGCGCTCTCGGAAAGAGTATTAGTTTTTGTGAGCTGGGCAAACAAGTAAATATTGTTCGAAATAATCAAGCAGCTTCAATATTGGCACCACTTGAAAATCGCCACAATTTAATCGCTGCGCAAATATTTCCGAAAACATTCAAAAGCGAAGAGCAAACAAAACGGCAAATTAAATACTTAGCAACAAGGAAAATACAGTAGCACGATTGCGAGTAGCGGTTATGAGACAGTGCGAATGAGGCAATGGAATGTCCGTAGCCATTCAACTTGCTCCTTGGCATAAGTGGTCTCGACCGCTACAAGAAAAACAAAGCAACAACAAGAACTGCCAAACAAATTAAACAATTCAATTTCGTTGCGTTGCTTACTTCCTCGAACAAAATGTAACTGTATGTTTATACAGGAGGAAGAAAAATTATGGAAAGAGTACGCAGAAAAGAGGGTAACAGTAACATTATCGCAGGGAGTTGTGAAGTGGAGGAGTATAAGTTTTGAAAAATGGATGCAAACACACAAATTTTATTAAATAAATATTTTGCTGTACTTGATTCGTCAAACTTTGGAGAGTCGCGAATCGAACAAACATAGGTTTAAGTCAAAATTAATCCGTACAGACAAAAAACTATACTTTCAGGAATTTTAAAAGAAATCTTTATTATCATCTTCAAAATAGGCCTATACATTCCATTTTCCTTCAGTGCCTTCAATACTTTCACTACCCTAAGTGCTTTCAGTACCTATAGTGCCTTCATAGTGCCTTCAGTACTTTTAGTACCTTCAGTGCCTTTAGTACCATCAGTACATTCAGTGCCTTCAGGTCTTTCAGTACCGTCAGTGACATCAGTACCTTCATTGCTTTCAGTATCTCATTGCCTCCAGTATCTTCAGTGCCTTCAGTACCATCAGCGAACTTTGGATTTTTCGGTATCGGCTCATTTTTGTAGCGCGATTCGCCAGATTGTTAAACAGTTTCGACATCATATTCATAAACCCATTTTTGATGAATGTAAGGTCCACAGCTACAGCTTGTCAAGCATCTCTTTTGGTACGAATCTAGCATTGACTCGTTTCATATCCAAAACATTAACCAAAACCATAAGATGTGTTGAGATCTTCCGCGATATATCAGATACCAACATGGTGATTTTCAAGTACTGTTTCCTTAACTGTTTCGATGTTATTGTCATTATAGTATAGAGTAGATAGAGGACTCGCACGACCTTCAATGAATGATTTGTGAGGCTGAAATATGTTTGTGATAAAGTGAATTCCTAAAACACTTCTAGTGCAAAATTTCAAGAAAACTATTTAAACTGTTTGGTCCATGATAAAAGTCGCCAGACAAAGTTAGTTCGAAGAAGATCGACTATACTTTTCACTCACTGTTCGGAACTAGTTCGGGGACGTTGAAAAAGTTATACATATAATTGCGGGATTAAAAAAGAAAGAAACTTAGGTGTTACTTCTTTACACCTGCAGAGCAGTTAGGTGGTATTGAGATTAGTCACTTTGGCGAGATTATAATGAGTTTAGCATAATTTGTTGAAATATGAAGGTTTGTTTGGGTTTCGGTAGCAGTTTCTTACCTACAGTTGTTATGAAAATTTATTCCGACATAACCTAATATAGACAATATATACTTAATACAGACCATTTTCTCTCAGCAACATTCTCTCTTCTTAGCCCTAAACTCTTAAATTACCTAGAAAATGCGAACTCGCGTTGATGGACTTCCCTGCAGGGCATTTTTTAAAGCAGAAATAAAAAACAAGAGGAAGAGAAAAACTGTGCACATAAATGAAAGTGGAAAATGAGTAATGGAAATAAGGAAAACGAAAGCAAGCTACAAGCTGTGGGCGAAAAGAATTATCGCAGTTGGTGTAGAAGTAATTACGAAGAAATTGAGGATTAATTATTACGCAATAATGAATTTAAAACCATTCAAATTATGACTTTTGTTGTTGCATTTAAATTTATTAATAATAGCTAAGGGGGATTTGTCTGTAAATTTTTAAGGTATTATATTAAGTATAAAGTGATAGATTTCACAAGGTTGTTTAGACTCAGATTGAAGTCAACATGGCCGCTTTATTTAGCGTGAGGTTCATCATATTATAGGATGGTTAGGTTATTTTAACTATTTAGTTAATAATCGGTTAGGTTAACCTCACTTAAATGGTCGCTTCCAATAGCGATTTCACTTGGTTCGCCTGCAGTTTAGTTTTAGTATCTACGACTCATATAAAAATTTATCATAAAAATCCTCATAAATCGACAAAGTGCTTTAAACCCGGTCAATGTTAGTTTCGGCTATGTTTTCAAGTTCGCCAAAGTTATGACTGCCGCGATGTTTCAGCCACAGTCGTACAAAGGCTGGACAATGTAGAAGTAAGTGCCTGAATGTTTCCACCTCATCTTCTTCCATGCAACTTTGACAATTTGCGTCGGATTGGACTTTTAACATTACCACGAAAATGCCTATTGGTTAATGTCCAGTAAGAACTCCTGCTATATCAGCAAGATGAACTTTTCTAAGGTTAAGCAGTTCAGTTGATCCTCTATATTCTACTCTAGGACTAAAGGGTTTCGCAGCCTTACCGGAGCTAAAAGCATGCCAGGTCCATAGTTTAAATGCGATGTAAGTAGTAAACGGGCAACTCCCCCTAGTTCATCGGTTTGCAGTTTTCAGTGATTCCTCCATGACCAGGCACCCAAACGAAATAGCTAGATGTAGCATCAAGATATTTCTTTGTTCAAGGTAGTTACTTCCTTGATGCTATTTCTAGTGGGGACAGACACTCCTTCACCAACTTTCAGCGCCCAGTTTGCGAGCTCAACACTAATAGCGCCACTTTTCTGTCGAAGTGAATACTCACCTTTCTGAAAAGTCTACTGCTACCTCAATAACAATCGCTTTTGCCTGAAAAACACTACAGATGTCCGATAGCCTAGAGCTAAGTTTGAGAGAGAGCTCCACAGGCATAGTACAAAATGTTTCCGTGCCAGTGAGACAAAGAAGTACCCGTAATGTTTCAGAATATTGCTGCCGTTAGGGCATCAATTGCGGAAGGCCCAAATCAGTCTCTCACACGTCGTTCTCAAGCTCTGTGTCATCATTGTGGCGAATTTTGCCAAAAAATCTTGACCTACATCCTTATAAGATCAAATTGACGTAAGAACTGAAGCCGCTAGACCACCAAAATTGGGGTAGGTTCGTGAATTGGGCTGAACCAACAACTTGAAAATGATCCGCATTTTCATCGAAAAATCATCTTCAGCGATGGGCTCATTTCTGGCTTCGTCAATAAGCAAAATATGCGTTATTGGTCAGACAGCAATCCACAGGTACGCCATGAGTCAACATTGCATCCCAAAAAAATTACTGTTTGGTGCGGTTTTTGGGCCGACGGCATCATTGGGCCGTACTTCTTTCGTAATGGTCAAGACCGGTACGTTTCTGTGAATCATTTAATGCAAAGGAGGGAACGGAACAAAATCAAAGGTCGGAGAATGTACAATAAAGATTACGTTTATTGCAAAAAGTAGCAGAGGATATCTTACAGAAGTTCTATTCAAAAACTCACAATTTATCCCTGTTATACAGTGATCGTGTTATAGTTTTTGACTGCCTTAAGGATCCAGAAAGCAGCGATAGAAACAGAGGAGTTGTAGTCTCCTACAACCGGACCGGAAAGTTGTGACACTAAAGCGTTACGGAGGGAAGACTTATCTGCTGAGAAATCGAGAGTTCCTTAGCCATGAATCGAGACAAGCTAGATATGGATCGAATGAAACCAAACATATTGAGTACTCAAAGCCATTGAAGGTTGAGCCCGTCTATGCTACATTTGTCAAGAACCAATCAAAAGAAAATGATTTCACCATGTAGTATGATTACTTTTAATTAGTTTTCAATAAAATTCAAGGAAACATCAACAAAATCTATAAATATACTTAAATAAAGCACTCAACTCAAGCACATTCATTGCCGTTTTTATTTTTCAATGCCCGAACAATCATTTAATTTACCGTATCTCATCCCTTTTCTCCTTGCAGGTAAAGAAAATTACCGTTATTTACTTTATCCTTGATCATTACTTCCTTTCCGTTCCGTTTCCACTACTACAGCCATACGTCACAATGATTTAATGAACTTCTCTTGATTTCCTTACTTTCCTTCTGTATTTATTTGCTTTATATTCTATGTACGCCTCCATTCGCTATTTGATTAACTCGGTTCGTGCTTCGTTGCACTTGAGACCAAATTAACACCTGCGAGACTATCGGCATTGCAGTCCATCATTAGTACTAATTAAAATAATTGCAGCTCGTGCAAACATTTATTTGTTTTTTCTTCTTCGCTTTTTATTTGTTGCTTGCTACTTTCCGTTACGTAAATGAAAAAAAGTACCGTACGCAATTTTTAAAATGACTTGCATGTGCTTGAAATAAATTGAAGACATTTTTCTGTGGCAATTGTTGTGGAAATCGGTTGCAAGAATGTGTATGATGTATATATAAATAAGGATGATTAATGATTACATTTTAATTTGAACACGTGAAGTGCAAGAAATATATAAAGATGATTTGAGAATTCAAATCAAATTGCACAAACTGCTTGTTAACTAATGTTTCAGTTATAAAAGCAATAAAAATATTTCAACTACATCGTTGCCTACATGTAGGCGCATATTTATAGCTTTTATCAAAGACTCAAACCTAATGGTGAAAATGTGAAATTATAACGATTGATTTTAAAGGCTTTTCTATATTTTTTTCTTACTATTGCTTAAAATTAACCTTTCAGTATTTCAGAATAATACTTCATACTTTAGCTTTTAGGTCGGAAAAATAGTACGCATAACACTAATATACAGTGTATACAGATATTATTTTTTATGAAAAAGATACAACTTTACTTACAAAGAAAATTTTAATGTTTTGAATAAAATATTGTTATGTTTCAAGTGTTGTGAACTGAGCTTTCTCGGACTACCCACAATTTACCTTTGAGGTACAAATGAATATTCTAATATAATATTATTGTATCATCAAATTGACTGCATTTCTCTAGGGATTTAGAGTACACATTTGGATATTTTCTAGAACTGAAGAACCCAGTAAATACTATCATATCAGTGGAGAAAAACAGATTGCCTGTGGTGGGATAGAATTGAAGTAGAGAAAAGAGAAAGAAACTGAAATGCGTAAGTATGAATAGCTTGCGTAAGTACGAATAGCTTGAGAAGCGACAAAGGTATGGCTCGCTAAAAAGAAGCTCTCAGGACCGGAGAATTCTCTTGTAAAACCCAAAGAAGTGATCTGGCGGCCTGATGTCCTGATGTTTACAGAATTTACGCAAAGAACACTTCTCTGGCCTGCTAAACGGTAGTGAAAATGTAACACCAGGAGTTGGTGAATCTGATTACCGATTTATTTCCCAACTATGAAGAAAATTGCCAGCTGGCCTATATAAAAATGGCGTTGAAGAACTGACAAACGTGGCGGTCTTGATCATCACGGAAGAAGTACGGCCCAATGACGCCGCCGGCTCATAAGCCACACCAAATCGTAATTTTTTCGGGATGCAATAATGACTCATGGATTACGTGTGGATTGCTGCCTGACCAATAACGCATATTTTGTTTATGGATGACGTCATTCAGCCATAAATGAGCCTTATGGATGATTTTTCGATGAAAATTCGGATCATTTTCAAGAAGTTACTCAGCCCAATTCACGAACACACGACGATTCTGGTGGTCAGTATTCAAATCTTGGGTCAATTTGATCTCGTACGGATGTAGGCCAAGATATTTTCTCAAAATTCGTCACAATGACGTCACAGAGATGTCTAACGCTTGAGAACGACGTGTGAGAGACTGATTTGGGTCTTCCCCAATTGAAGCGCTAGCGGAAGCAATAATCTTGACACTATGGACACTTCTTTGTCTCACTGAGACGAGAACATTTTGAACTCTGCCTGTGGATTCAAAATATCGCAGTAGATGCCCAGATGTTGATCTGACAGGACGATTATGACGACCATAAATTGGACGTGGCGCTGATAGTTGAGACCATTGACTCCGAATTTTGCTAGTAAATTTTAATAATTTCGATTCATTCTTGGTATATCTACCCATGATGAAATGGCAAACCTTACTGAAGAGAAATGTTCTACTTTTGAAGCCTATTGAAATACCATTATTATTAACACCAAAAACAACGTCAGCCTCAAAATCCAACGCAGAATAACTCTTGCCAACAGGTGCTAATTCGACGAAGGAAATATATGGTACAGAGGCATGGACGATGACAACATCTGATCGATAGAAAAGTTCCGTAGAAAATTTATGGTTCTTTGTGGATTGGACACGGCAAATACCGAAATCGCTGGACGATGCGCTTTACGAGATATACGACGACATTGACATAGTTTAGCGAATCAAGAGACTTTGCTGTCGTCCGATTGGAAAGTATTCAACGCAGCTCGAAAAAGGAAAGAAAGATGAAATCTCCACTTCGTTGGTAAAACCAGATGGACGATGCGCTCCAATTGGCTTCACGAGAAGATACGAAACTCGATAACCACGTAAGCAGTGTCTACGCCAGTAAAGAAGAAGAAGTATACTTTCATATACCGAATGCGGTCCTATAATGTTTATTGAATTTTAATATCACAATACTCACCTAACTATCCACATTGCTATTATTGCTTATACATTTTCCCATCAAATAGTAGTCAAAAATAGATTTTTGCGCAAGTAACCTTAAGCCCACTTAAATATTCTCACTCATATCGAATTCCATATAATAAATCGGTTTCATCAGCCGAACCGCGCCCCCTAAAGTGTAAGCTGACAGCACAAAACAATGTGAAAGACACGCAGATGTCCTTAAGGACATCATCTAAAATATACTTGCACGCAGTAGAAAGAGTTAGACCGCCGTAAGTATCTACTTATTGATACTAATATTGTGTATGTTTTTATTTAATTATATATAATGTTATCCGAAGCAACTTTTTGTGTCTCTTGTGACATTTGTCTGTCATTTATTTTGTTTCGTCTGCCATTATGCATTGATTACACCCATTCCAAAAGCAACTAACGAAAATTAAACACTTGTCTCAGTTCTCAAGGTTGCGCCCATGCGTGCTAGGGACTGTCAAGGTAGCAGACAACCATTTCGGATACACGTGTATAAAAATGTGTAAATATGTAAATGTATATATATATATATTGACATGGCATATTTGGTATGTGTATGTGTACAGACCTCATACATATTTACGCCATGAAAACATCCTTTTACTGTTGCCAGTTGGTGACTGTTCTTTTCCATTGCGTGTAGCGCATAAATCTGTTTACACAAACAAAGACATATTGACAAAAACCAGTGAACCGCAAACAAATTTACTTGTGTAATATTTCAGTGTACCGAAAACCATGTAGGCCGAAAAAGAGAAATAGCAGGAAATATAGAAACATAGTTGATACGTAATGACTTTTTCAAAAGAGGTTTCAAATACTTGATGCTACATATATTCAGAGCACAGAGGATGATCTTATGAAACGGTTTGATAGTTCTGACTGATTGGAAGGAATCACTTTGAAGTTTTAGTAACCGATGGGACATTGCTTGGTCTCAGAACTTCGAATCAGGATGAAAATGAAGGTTGAGAGATGCCTCTCTTCACTCTTCAACATCCAGAGAAGTCTTTGGAAACTCCGAAGGTAAAGAACACGGATATTTTTGAAACAACCGTCAAAGGAATTCATATGTCTGTTCAGGAAACACAAGTAAACGATTTTCCACTCTCAAAAATCCCAAAAAATACTGCTTCGTTTTCGCAGAAAAAAATATCTTTTTGAAAAGACATGCATTCAGTTTTAGGTCCGACGGCAACAAGTAAACGGTAAATTGAATATATGCCCAAGACTAAAATTAGTTTCTAGGCTCCTCTCATGTGAAATCTATTTTATCATTTCTTTATCGTTTGAAACACGAGTAAAAACATTTTAATAACTTCAAGTCTAAATATTTCCATCGTTATTGCTCGTCAACTTTAAAAATTGTAATTATCTAAGGTCAAATAAAGAATTTTTTTGTGGGATTATCTAGTCTCCACTTAACTGATAACGTTTAGGTTGGTTATCAATGAATGGCAACGTGTTGTTTTGGCGGGAACGGACCAACGGGAGATAGTGGGACACATTGCATGCCGAACATGTATTTGGTATGTCGAGGTCGATTTTGATTATGTAGTTTATCCTGCTACGGCAATGAAAGCGAAGTCACAAGTCGATTTTGATATAAGCCCCGATTAAATTATAGTTCAAAGAACAATTCCGTCGAATAAATTTAGCTTAAAAAATTGTCTGCATATCCCTTGAGTATGCAAAGACAAGGAAATATTTCAGTTATCTAGATATTTTTATTCACGAGACCATCATATTCAACACGTTCTGTTATTGGAATGGTAAAAAAAAGTTTTAAGTAGTTCTGGAGAATGCTGTTAAGTCGACATATACCCGGTTTGTCCGGAAAGTAATAGAACTGAGTGAATTTAAGAAAAATTATTAGTCGTTACAATTCCTCAAAAACTTTCAAAGTAGGCTCCTTTTGCGTCGATGCAGCACTGCCAGCGCGGTTTCCAAGCATTGAAGGCGTCACGGAAGGCATTCTCTGGAACAGCCTTGAGAGCCGAGGTGCATGCTATTTGGTTCCCCTCTTTCGTCTCAAAATGCTTGCCTTTCATCGGCCTTTTCAGGCATTTAAATAAAAAAAGTTGGGGGGCACATCTAGGCTGTAGAGCGGCTACGGAAGCGTTGGGATGCCGGCCTTGATTAAGGTAGCTGTTCAATAGAAACAACTAGGTGCAGCTTCCAATTGGCTGCAATGTTTTGTCGGACCCGATTGACTCTTCCGATGCCTTTGATGTCAAAAAAGTCAATGAGCATCATTTTTACTTTAGATTTGCCTATTCTTCCCTTTTTTAGGCGAGGGCCCTCCAAAAAAGCCTGTTGCCACCAAAACACACTACTTTTTGCTAAAGCAACTTCTGGGTCAGCCTGCTTGATCATATCAAACGTCTCTGCGGCAGATTTACCGAGTTTCAATCAGAATTTAATCAAGTACTTCTGCTCTAACGAACGCTGCATTTTCGGCTTGCACCACTCACAGAAACACGTCGCGCGAAAATGTTTGTCCTGACTATCTAGATGCTCGGAGACAACTGACTAGCCGCTCGTTCATTAGCTAGGAACGCCCTCTACCGAATCTAGTCGGTGCGCGCTCGCTTCGAAGTGCAGTCGCGGCAAAAGAAAATCAGTCCTATTACTTTCCGGACAAACCCTGCAGTTCCTTGTCGGATATGTGGTACATTTCGGTACGTTTCGTTAAAGATCCGAACATCGTGGAAACGAAACTCTTTCTTACAACTTTCTACCATTATGTTAAGGAACTACAACAAGGCATTTATTATATACTCATTAGTCTTCAACGTTTCTTTTTAATACCACTTTGGTTTTCATTCAATTGCATCGAAATAGTTCAACTTTTTGAGCTCTTCCCAGACTAAATGCCAAATTATGTCTATAAATTTCATCTGATAGCATGTCCTCATTTTATGTGACATTTTATGATGTTGACATTTTATTAAAGTCAGAAAATATGTAAATAATATAATATATAAAGGTTTTCATATTTTAACCCATAACTTCATAAGTCCACTTTTTCTATGAATAACACAGATTCAGTCAGTTCGATATTTGCTAAGCTCTGGTGGTGAGATAATGACGCTAAAGAATTTGACCGTTTATTTTATGTGAAACCTTCGACATCTCCTTGCTGAGTTAAATATTTCATAGAGCAGAAAAGTGACTAGTTATGGCATTATACGTAAATAAACTAGTACAGCGAGTTGAGAAGTTTAGTGGTTTCGAAAAAGACGAGTGTAGAGTGTTCATACAATAATAATAGCAAATAAGTATTATTATAATTGTATGTACTTATATAGTATATGTATGTAGTACATGTATAGAATACACTCGAATATTCGCTTATTTGAGCTGACATACATTTAATGATTATTTAAATCAATATAAATGAATGTCAATTGCCTTTTCTGCATGAATGCATCAGTAATGATGAATGAATTTAATGTGAAGAAGGCATAAAGACGCACAAAAGCAATATTTCTTTAAATAAAGTCTAATTTATATACAATAATGAGATATATGTATAATTGTGCAATACTTTGAAGGGAGAAAAAACCCGTTTGTTCTTGCTACTCCAAGGAGCACGGTGTGTGAAGTATTACACACACTGTTCGCAAATGCTTGGTGATCCATGTTATCGTTAGCGAGGTCCTGGCGACCGGGCACATATGCGGTATATCTTTCTACACGCCTAGAGGTGCGATGGGCCTTTCAGTCAACCAGCTTAAAAGTAACTGTCTAAATATTAATACCAAGACTGTTAAATTTAATGGTAAACGTTGTTTTGTAGACTTGCGAGTAAATCAGTTAAAAAATCGAAAAATGAGAAAGACTGAATGAAAAATGAAAAAAAAATTAACACACATTTGAACATTCGGAAATCGAATCGACCACTGCTTTATGGGCGTTCATACTTCAACATTTGGAAATCTAACCGGACGCAAGTTATATGGAAGAAAACGAGGTGGAAACATCTTAACACTTCTTTCTTGATTATCCCATATTTGCCAGCTCGAAACTTAACCACTTGAGAGCTCTTTCTTTAAGACATTCCACCAAACTTATGAGAATAGCAATTAAACACCTGAGCAAATTTGTTTTGCCCACAAAGCGCTTTGCTGACTTGTACGATCGAACACAGGAGTTATATTTTCTTGGCTTCACAAAGAACTGAATATAATAGTTCAAGCGCGATCTCCGACCATCTAACCCAAGCTAAAACATTCTCATGATATAATATGAAAATAAAATATGAAAACTTATCTGGCTTACAGTCATGTCTAATTTCCATAAAACACCATCTTCACTGCCGTTTTTATGTTGGTTTGCATGTATATTAAACTTGACGGCCCGACATGTGAAAATGTTGATCCTAAATTTTTCGAAGTGGATCCGTACTTTACTTTAAGGACTATATTATGTGTGGATCATTTCCTTCGGGTGAAGTTAGATCACTCTAGGTATTATCTTCGGTTTCTTACTAGTCTCTAAGTCTAAGAGTCTTTGGCTGTAACTAATGTCGTATGGTACCGGAATGGATAAAATTGGTCTACATTTCTTAAAGGATACATGGTTTGATAGACAACAACAGACGAATTTTGGGAATTAAAAAAAGCTATATTTGATTTGAATAAAAAAAGGGTTTGTTACCGACGAAAACATCAAAAAAGTCCACAAAATAATTTCGAATGACTGTAAAATGAAGTTGTTCGCGATAGTAGGCTTTTTAGAGATATGAACTGAACGTATACATCATATCATTCACGAATATTTGGGTATGAGAAATCTCTGTGAAAAGCTCGCTTTTGACGAATTGCTGATCCGGAGCAGTGTTTGGAGATGTTCAAGCGTAAGAAACGTGAATTTTTGCATGAATATGTGACAGTGGATAAAATATGGTTCCATCATTTCACTATGACGTTCATCTTTTCCATTTCAATCGACAGTGTGTGGCAATGTTATGGCGTCTGTAGTTTGGACTACGCATGGAATAATTTTTATATACTACTTTAAAAAAGGATGGCCACCAAAAGATCCGAATGAACTTCACACGATGAACTCCTTACAAAGCGTGAAAAAACCCAACAAGTGTCTGGCAAGGTTATGGCGTCTGTAGTTTGTAATACGTATGGAATAATTTTTATTTACTACTTTAAAAAAGGATGGCCACCAAAGGTGAGTATTACATACTGTTATTGGACCGTTTGAAAGATGAAATCGTCGAAAAACGGCCGCCTTTGAAGAAAAAGAAAGTGTTGTTTCACAAAGACTATGCATCGTATCACATCCAAGGGAAAACGATGGAAGAAATCCATGAATTGGTCATCGAACTGCATCCGTATTTACCGTGTTCTGCAGATCTGGCCCCCAGCGATTATTTCCTGTTCTAAGATCTCAAAACAATGCTCGCTGGGAAGTAATTTTCGTCGAATAAAGTGGTGATCGCCTCGCCGAAACTGAGTCCTATTTTGAAGCAAAGGACAAATCGTACTACAAAATGGTATCTAAAAATTAGAGGGTCGCCCTAATCAGTGTATAAACCTTAAGGGGTACTATGTTGAATAAAAAAAACGAAATTTCCACAAAACAGTGTGTTTTACCATGGTATGCCGGGAAGCCAAGTTTTTCAAATTCTGGAACAATTTTGAAAATCTTGCAAATAAGTTCCTTACTATTAAGATACTAATTTGAGAACATTTTTTTCATAGAACTTTTGTTCTACTCCTAGATTTTTGGTCGTCCTTCTATTTTCCCAAAAAGTGTGTCAACGCCGAAGCGAGAAGAAAGCGAGCAAAACGAGCAAGAGAGTGGAAAAAATCGGACAGCAGCACATTTGCACGTTTGTTATTTGTGTCACAGCTGTGGTGTGCCTTATTACTCATTGCTGTCACATTTCGTGAAAGTGCAGCTATTTTTATTTTAGACACGTTCATACATAAACATATACCATTACATGCATCAGCGCATAGATCTTTGCAGTGCAACATCTTGCAACTGCCACCAGATGTTGCAGGCCAAAATGTAGATTTGTGCAATGCCATGTGGCACTAAGTGTGTGTGTGTGAAGCATAGTAAAATGGAGTGAAAAAAGTAGAAATACTGCAGAAAATGAAGTCACAGCTAAAGGCAACAAATAATGGTAAGAAGAAAGCAACAACAACAGCAACTGAAACGCAATGTGAAATTGCAACCAAATTTGCCACATAACAATATAAGCCAGTAAGCCACCTCGCACTATTTGCATATATGTGTGAGTGTGTGTGTGTTTGCGTGTTTTAGCATATCGCCTTGATTTAGCAAAGCAACAGCTCCGAAATGATAGTGACAGCTTTTGTAAGGACGCTTTTTGCAGACACGTAGCTTATTGTTTGCATATTGAGCATAAAAGACACCAAAACTAATGAAGACGTGCGGCAAAGAAAATGAAATCAAATTGTATAATGTGGAAAACTTTAGAAATCTAGTATTTGTCAGTTAATATAAAAATGCAGCAAAGCACTTTTCAACTTCAGAACTTCTTATAAAGTGATTTTTAGGTTAGGCACACATTGCACGCTTCGGCGCCATGCAATATTAGTGAAGTCAAAGCGCTTGGCAGTACAACTGAGGTGAAGCTATCAATGATTTTTTAAAGGCACACCTAGTTTGGTAGATAGTAGGATGGAGCCGTGTGAAGAAGTTCACACAAGTGAGAACAATTTGCTAAGCGCCTTTCACTTAGTAGTGTCCAGAAACGATTCTTTTAAATATGGCTCAAGCAACTCACGATTTCCGGTCTAAGACCAAGTATAAAAAACAGCCGTTTGAAGGCGAGCTAAAATGAGAATGTGGAACATTTCTCCCAAGGGTTATGTGCTGGGTTTGAGATCCGCCACGTAAAAAACATCCCCAATGAAAAGAAGAAAACAGCCTCGTATGAGAGACCCCCCTTTGGATGACGACCACTGAAAACTTATTAAGAATTACGATTCAAGGGCATGCATCTGGAATGCCCGGTCTCTTAATTGCGAAGGGGCCGCTGCCAAGCTGGTTGATGTCCTTGTATGAGTAAAGGCTGACAACACCGCTGTCCAAAAAGTGCGATGGACGAGACAAGGACGCGAGTAGGTCCTTGTGGCATTTAGTATAGTGTCCATATAAAGGAGCGCAAAGTTGGTGTGAGATTCGCAGTGGAAGAGAGATCTCTTCGTCGAGTGCTAGCGTTCACCCCGGTGGAAGAATGTCTAGCTACAATACGCTGGGTGGGCAAAGAAGGTATCTTTGGCACAACGGAAACATCCCCAAATGGGTTAAGACTGATCATTTTCGCCGGAGCTCGAAATTTGATTATCAGTAGTACTAGACCAGATATTCCCCATGCGCCAAATCTTGGAAAAGACTCGTTAAAAGATGATCGACACAGACCACCTCTTCGTCGATTTCAAAGCTGCTTGTGATAGCACGAAAGGGAACTGCTTTTATGCCGCTATGTCTGAATTTGGTATCCCCGCAAAACTAATACGAATCTATAAACTGACGTTGGGCAATACCGAAAGCTTCGTCCGAATCGAATAGGACCTCGCCAAACCGTTCGAAACCGAACGAGGTTTCAGACAGAGCGACTTCCTAACGTGTGACGTCTTCAAACTATTTCAGGAGAAAATCATTCGAGCTGCAGAGTTGAATAGAGAAGTACGGATACAGGTTATATAAGAGTATCAAATTTGTGAAAGCTAGAAGTGAATCTAGAATGGCTTCTTTGCAGCAAGTTTGGTTGATAGCGCTTGTGTACAGGATTTGTCCGGAAAGTAATAGGACTGAGTCGATTTAAAAAAATTTATTGAATCAATCGTTGCAATTCTTTAAAAACTTTCAAAATAGGATCCTTCTGCGTCGATGCAGCGCTGGCAGCGCGATTTCCAAGCATTGAAGGCGTCACGGAAGGCATTCTCCGGAATAGCCTTGAGAGCCGAGGTGCATACTGCTGGGATCCCCTCTGTTGTCTCAAAATGCTTGCCTTTCATCTTCATACTCAAAAATCAATGACTCGTCACCTATGATTACGTTATTAAAAAATTGGGGGTCACTTTCACACATGTTCAAATTTTCTTGGCACCCTTCCACTCGCCGTAATTTTTGGTCGTCAGTGAGCACTTTTGGGATCATCTTCGCGCAAAACTTGCGCATGTTCAAGAGCTCCGTAACAATGTCATGAACCACAGATTTTGATAAATTTAACATCTGGGCAATTAAGCGAATACTTAGTCTACGGTCTGAGTTCAAAACTTTGCGCACACGAGTCACATTGTCGGTATTTGTCGAAGTCGCAGGCTTCCGAGCGCGGTCTTCAACAGCGACCTCTTACCGGCCCTCCAAAAAGGCCTGGTGCCACCGAAACTCGCAATTTCTTGCTAACTTACTATTACTTTCCGGACAAACCCTGTAGTTTGTGAGGCATGTCCATTATACTTATCGAGGGAGTGCGGTCCCGCATGAATTATTTGTCGGTAAAAAAATTACAAGGCAAGGCAGATATTTAATTTTGTATTATACATTCACCGTTTCAGTGGCTTAGACTGTAATTAAGTATATGAATTTTGTCATAAGCAGGTTTCAGGTAGCAGTTTTTTGCTGCACTGGCGCTTATCAAAGAAATATATTTTTCATACAAAATCTTTATCTAAATATTTTACAGATTTTGTGGCATTGCCATGACCAACTTCGTTAAGATATTTTGTCAAGTAAAAAAGTTTTCTTACAATCACTTGATTTTAGTCGTTCAGTTCGTATGGCAGCTATATGATGCAGTAGTCCGAAATCGGCGATTCCGACAAATCAACAGCTCCTAGAGAAGGAATAGACTGTGATCTAATTCAGATCACTAACTTAAAAACTGGGGGTCTAGACCCAGAAGAAGTGTGTACCTAAATCGTCTCAGTTCATCACTCTGATCATTTATAATATGTACTACTTGTGCAACGTTTTTTCTAATCATCGAAACAGTTGATAAAGTAAATCTCCGGAATGGCTTTCAATGCGCATAGTGATTCTCGTTTAATATCTTCAATTGACTCAAAACGGTTTCCACGGAGCAGTCATTTGAGTTTTCTGAGCAGCCAGAAGTCACACGAAGCCAAACCAGGCAAATACGGTGGTTGCAGTACGATATTGGTTGAAAATTTGGCGAAAAACACACAAAGAATCAATGGAACATACCACGGTGCATTATCATGGTGCAAAAACCAAGAGTTGTCGGGACATAATTCCGGACTTCTTTTATGAAAAGCTTCGCGTAAACGACTCACAATACTCAAATAGTATTCCTTGTTGACATTTCGGCCAGTCAGAAGGAATTTGGCGTGCACCACACCTCGATAACCGAAGAAAACCTAGATTTTCGACTTGCTTTGCATGTTTTTTTTGGCTTCGGCTCACCATTGCTACGATATTCGATCCGACTCATCGCCAGTAATAATACTTTTCATGCCATCCTGGTAGTCGGAAAGCATTGTTTCGCATACGTTAACGCGGTACTGTGTTTGGAAAAAAATTGTGTGATTTTAGAACCAATCCTTTATTTTATTGACGTGTTGATCAGTCATCTTCAATTGAAGTTGATGGCCGTCCTGGAAGCTTTTCGACGCCAACGCATTTTTCACCCTCTTTGAATAATTTTTACCAAACAAAAACATTTGCCCGCGACAAAGAATTATCACCGAGGAACTTTTCTAACATTCTAAACGTTTCGGCATCAGAAATTTGGTTCCGCACTTGAAATTTAACGGAACTTCTTTTTTGTTGAATAATTTCACACAACGTAAAATTGCCGATTTGAATGCGCTTGATGTACTTCAGAAAGACAAGCGTATACTAAACACGATTATTTTGATATGACATTTGGCACAGATGTCACTGACAGTCATACCAACCGAGAAAAATGATTTCAATAAAAATATTTCAGCGAATCCGCTTTGGCACGAAATTTAAATTATAATGTCTTACTATATTTTTCCCCACAGTAGTAAAACCGGAATAAGAAGTCGAGTTTTTATTGTTATTTAGCAAAAATTTCGCTATCTTGGCCTGTGTTCTTTTGCTATTCATTGACTAGAGAACGAAGTCACGACTACTTGAAACAGTATAACTACTAGTAAATTACGAAACTAGTAACCAAAAATGTAAAAAGTGGGGTTCTTGTAACTGGTTTTCGCGAGATATTTAAATTAAAAAGTCTTACTATTTTTTGCCCACAGTCTCATCAATGGATAGTGCGACCACAGAGTCTATTAAAATTCACGTCAAGCGCAGTCAACCTATAGGATGACTACTCTACATGGACCAAGTAACTGAACTCCAACAGGTATCGTAAAGGACCAAAGCTGGTCTATGTGTGGCTCTTTGGCTGCGATTTGTCAGATTTACCTAACCTAACCTAACGTTTGAGCACAGTGTATATTATTGGGTTCCTGCCGTTGACTTCTGGGTGTTATAAGCTGTTATAAGCTTCCTTGCAGGCTTAATGTACCCTGTTAAAGGTATAAATATACTAATAAATGATAACTACAAATATACATATATCCTGCCGCATTCATACTAAGCGTATAACTGAATTTCCAAATGCAATAATTAATACATTTATTGCTATTGAAAATTATAGTTGGACGTCTTCTATGGGTAAATATATATTTGTATGAATGAGGGGATGTATGTATGTATAAATGAATGTGTGTATGGATGTATGTATATATGTATGTATGTATGTATGTATGTATGTATGTATATATGTATGTATGTATGTAAGCCACCAAAATTTGCCATGTCCCCACTTCATTTCATTTAATTACCTGCCATAAACTCATATCACCATAGTCATAACTGAGGTATCGTAGCAAATCAATGGATTGCCAGCTGGTGTGTGCGCGCGCCTAATATAAACACACATAGACATATACATGGAAACATACGCATAAGTATTTATGACAGCCATAAACATGCTAATAGGTCAGGCGGAAATATCAAATGCGAGGCTTGATGCATGCAAAAAGGGGCGCACACGCATAATGCCCACTAATACACGCAACTATTCATAAAATATGAAAAAACGAAAGAAAAAAAACCATTTCATATAAACATTTATTTGATTGAGCACCACGAATTTCGACTGTGAGTGCCAGCGTCAAGTTTCGGGCGCACAAAGAATTAATTAGTGCACTAAATGTGGCGCTAATGTGAAAACAAATACAAACACAAATACATAAATAAATGCAAATATAAGTAAACACACGAAAATGAGTGCAGTCAACGAAATAAATACAAATACAAACACACATATGTATATATGTGTGCCTGCATGCGGTTATGTGGTTAATAAATATATGCATGCATGTGTGTATGCGCCTGGGGAAGCATTCGTTCAGCTCATGTCATCATTGGCTTCAATGGCAATCGGCGTGACTGTATGTGTGTGGGTGTGTGTGTGTGTGAAGCGCTTGCCTTTCGGTCCAATACAATCAACAGGCACTTAATTCACTTGCCAACTGCACACGCTTACCTGCACAAACACACGCACACACATATGCATATAAATAAACACATATAAAAGCAGGTGTGTGTATGTGTGTGTGCGCTGCATTTGGCTTTTGGGGCAAATGTGTTCACTTGTGCGGATTTTCACCTTTTCCATCAGCGCCATTGCAGGCTCACTAATAATTGCATTCTGCGCGTTGTACACATAAATTCGGGTGTGTGTCAGCGCACATGCAGTTGCAGCAACATACGAGTGGCGTACTGCCAGTATATTGCGGTTGAGCGAACTTAATGGGCGCAGTGGCCATACCAAATGCACATATGTATGTATACATATGTATGTATATGCAAGTGGTCAATATGCTTATATCGGGTGATTTTTTTGAGGTTAGGATTTTCATGCATTAGTATTTGACAGATCACGTGGGATTTCAGACATGGTGTCAAAGAGAAAGATGCTCAGTATGCTTTAACATTTCATCATGAATAGACTTACTAACGAGCAACGCTTGCAAATCATTGAATTTTATTACCAAAATCAGTGTTCGGTTCGAAATGTGTTTCGCGCTTTACGTCCGATTTATGGTCTACATAATCGACCAAGTGAGCAAACAATTAATGCGATTGTGACCAAGTTTCGCACTCAGTTTACTTTATTGGACATTAAACCAACCACACGAATGCGTACAGTGCGTACAGAAGAGAATATTGCGTCTGTTTCTGAGAGTGTGGCTGAAGACCGTGAAATGTCGATTCGTCGCCGTTCGCAGCAATTGGGTTTGTGTTATTCGACCACATGGAAGATTTTACGCAAAGATCTTGGTGTAAAACCGTATAAAATACAGCTCGTGCAAGAACTGAAGTCGAACGATCTGCCACAACGTCGAATTTTCAGTGAATGGGCCCTAGAAAAGTTGGCAGAAAATCCGCTTTTTTATCGACAAATTTTGTTCAGCGATGAGGCTCATTTCTGGTTGAATGGCTACGTAAATAAGCAAAATTGCCGCATTTGGGGTGAAGAGCAACCAGAAGCCGTTCAAGAACTGCCCATGCATCCCGAAAAATGCACTGTTTGGTGTGGTTTGTACGCTGGTGGAATCATTGGACCGTATTTTTCAAAGATGCTGTTGGACGCAACGTTACGGTGAATGGCGATCGCTATCGTTCGATGCTAACAAACTTTTTGTTGCCAAAAATGGAAGAACTGAACTTGGTTGACATGTGGTTTCAACAAGATGGCGCTACATGCCACACAGCTCGCGATTCTATGGCCATTTTGAGGGAAAACTTCGGAGAACAATTCATCTCAAGAAATGGACCCGTAAGTTGGCCACCAAGATCATGCGATTTAACGCCTTTAGACTATTTTTTGTGGGGCTACGTCAAGTCTAAAGTCTACAGAAATAAGCCAGCAACTATTCCAGCTTTGGAAGACAACATTTCCGAAGAAATTCGGGCTATTCCGGCCGAAATGCTCGAAAAAGTTGCCCAAAATTGGACTTTCCGAATGGACCACCTAAGACGCAGCCGCGGTCAACATTTAAATGAAATTATCTTCAAATAGTAAATGTCATGAACCAATCTAACGTTTCAAATAAAGAACCGATGAGATTTTGCAAATTTTATGTGTTTTTTTTTTTAAAAAAGTTATCAAGCTCTTAAAAAATCACCCGATATATGTATGAAGTGAAAAAACTTTGCATATTTGCAGGCGTTGAGTGTAAGCACCTTATAGCAGCGAGTTGAGGTTTCTTTTATATGTAAAATATTCATTCTAAATGATAACAGCAGATTATAATTAGGTCAACACTGACACATTCGTGATTAATTTCTAAGCCGTTAGGAGAGAATATAGAAGATGGGTTTAAAAGTAAGTTTTATTAGCAAATGGGTATTTTAGATATCTTGTGTAAAAGGTGATCCTAATCGAGGTTCCCTACTTAAAACAAAAGACAAACAAAAAGACCCTTAATTTCAAATTTAATGGGGAATATTTATTATCACTCGAAAGAACATTATTTGGCATTTATTTTTCGAAGATTATCTCTTTCAAATGTTAGCCGCGGCTACGTCTCAGATGGTCCATCCGTTGAGTACAATTTTCGATGACTCTATCAAACATTTCGACTGGTAACTGCCGAATGAAACGCGTGATGTTTTACTCAAAGGCCTCAATCGTTGCGGGACCAACCGCATAGACTTTAGACTTTACATATCCCCACAGGAAAAAGTCTAACGGTGTGATATCACACGATCTTGGTAGCCAATCGACCTGCCCAAACGTGAAATTAGCTGCTCATCGAAGTGTTCTCTCAATAAATCCATTGATTGATGCGATGTGTGGGATGTGGCCTCGTCTTGTTGAAGCCAAATGTCGCCGAGATCACGAGCTTCAATTTCAGAGATAAAATAGGCGATTATAATAGCGCGATAATGGTCGCCATTGTCGGTTAAATCCTCACCGGCATCAGTTTTTGAGAAATATGGGCCGATGATCTCAAGGACCACAAACCTCATCAAACTGTTGTTTTTTGTGGATAGAATGGCAGCTGTTGAATCTCTTCATGTTGCTATTCGTCCCAAATGCGGAAATTTTGCTTCTTCACATACCCATTGAGTCAGAAATGGACCTCATCCCTGAACACCAAGTTATTTCATACGTCAGTCCGAATTGCTGCGAACGCCGGATCACGGTCTTCGTGTACACTCTCAGCTACTATATTACTGCTATATTTTCTTCACTGCCTGCTGGACGTGGTCTATTTCAGTCAATATTATGAATGCTGGGTCTTAAGATGGGTGATGGTGTTGCGAATATAACGCTTAGTCGGCCGATTATGTTTACCATAACTTGAGCGAAGCGCATGAAACATTATGACTTTATGACTTGAAAATTATATACCCTTGAAATATATTCCAAAGATATCATCACCGCTAGGCAGGACGCTGGCTTGTATCGGCCTCTATGCTGCATGACGTAGAGGTGAAGCCACCTCCTGATCTGCTAAGGAAAGCTCTGGCAAAAGCGAAAATGAAGAAGAACCAACTTAATATTTGCACGGTTGTCGTTTCTAGGCACACATCTGCGAGATGTGAGTCACTTTTTGATTTTATATGCAGTAAAAACCTCTATATTTGCAATAGGAGGAACTTCCACACTAAAAAACCTCTCTATTTACAGCTCTCTATTTACTACCCACTTTTGTGACTGTGAGCAGGTCCTTAACTATACACTAGGCTCTGGAAAAATTACTCCTTTGATAACGGAATGGTGATATCTAGACGACGGTTCCTTCTTTGGTCATCGATATATTAGTTTTGGCTTGGACGCTTTGTTAAAAGAATGTGGAACCCGTAGAAATTTCACTAATACAAATTGAGTCCTGTATTGCAGGAAGCTTCGGTCAGTTTTTCCAAACGACAAGGACTCGATCTTATCCATGGATGCGATTGGTGAGTTCGTCAAAGTCTACTGTGATAGGTGTGAAACTACTCTTGAAAGCTTCTGTAGTCTAATAACTCATAAACTCAAAAGGCAAGCCCTTTGGATGGATATCGGAGCTAACGGAGGTAAGATCTTCGAGCAGTAAACACATCAACAAATCTGGCAAAAGTGGTTATATTGACGATTGACTAAAACCCGAGGTAAAAAAAAAGCTCTTCAAGAGCACTGTTCGTAAGTGTAAGATTGTCATGAGTACTTGCGACACATTACAGCGAAAAGTCCCTTATCAATTTACACACTGCTGAAGGTGGTTGGTGAAGCTGCTCCTTTCAATTGCATCTCTAAAAACTTGAACCACTGTGTGGCAAAGACTATACCTAGCGTCGGAGTCGCGAAAAAGTCGAAGCTAGGACGAAAGTTTCGTCAATCTTAATTTTAGGCTAATGGACTACTGTAAAGTTTTTCAGGCAGACGTAAGAGGGAAAGTTCCAAGCACATAATCCTCCATTGTTCAGCTTTTGCAAGACTGCGGTTGCAATATCTCTGCAGTCATACCTCCGGCGAACCTGGAGTCATAGCCGAAACTAACATTAGCTGGAGTTCTTGGTATCACAGGGGACCGGCTTTAAAAGCTATTCAAGTGAGGTCCGGATCTAGCATATTGTTAGAGAGCAACGAATAACTGGTTTTCCTGAAAATATGGATTAATTTGCGAGGTTGGGAATTATGTAACTGCTTTTCACGATAATACTTGGCTCTTCTGTTAAAATTTTGTAAAATCCGGTCACCTATCTCCCATTTACTCAAAGTAAAGTTTTCAGAACTTCAGTTTTTTGCTTTTGTACCACATACATTGGGCGATTTGTCAATTATTATTCTTCTTCTTTACTGGCGAGTTAACAACAGAGCACCAGTCGTTTCTTCTCTTTCGCTGTTTGGCGCCAATTGGATATTCTAAGTGTAGCCAGATTCTTCTCCACCTGGACCTTCCAACGCTGTTATATACTCTTAGAGCTGGAGTGTTGTCGTCCATTTGGACAAATACTACGGTGGTTCAAAACACCAAATGTTAAAGGTTGCCACTAGTTCGAGCATACAATTAAATAATTTTTGGAATGAGTACTGTTGAAAATTTATTTTGGCAGTGTTGCCACCTTTATAAAAATTTAATTTAATAAACAATAGTAAAAAAACAATTGAGTTCTAACATTATGGTTATCACAATAAAAATTATCAAGATGACTTGCGAATAAAAATAATTTTGAACTTGTCAACTTTTTTAATTTAATTCAATTACTAATTGATGAAATATTAAATAGTGAGGTTGATATTATGCTCGTACAATTTTAGTGGCCGAAATCGATATAGATACAGGGGTATATATTTATAAATGATCAGGATGACGAGATGGGTTGTAATTTGGGATTTGGGAAGCGATAACTTGAATAGAATTTCCAGCACTTCCTGCAACAGCATTAAAAATTGATGCAATTGGAAAGACACCACGCCAATTCCGAGCACCAATAAATTTATTGTAATACAATTTTGTACAACTTGTACCCCAAGCTTTGTCTTCTTACCTCTTAAAATGTAGTCTTAATCGAGTCAGAACTTATCAAGCCCTCTTAATACCGAATATGAAGCATTGAATGCCCATGTTGCGGTTTTACCGATAATAAACTTCCGGTTGACTTTTAGTTAATATGCGATTTATCTTAATAAAACTCAGAAAGCATTTTCATCGGGCAGTAATTTGTAGTGATGCTTAAAATGGATAAAATAGGGTTAGAGACACCCATAGCCTCTATGTACCTAATATAAAAATTCAAACTTCCGGTCGTACACATATATACATAAATGGATAGATGTTGTTATAGTTTAATGTCGAAAATTTGACAAAAGGGTGCCATAAATTTAAGGGTTATATTAGGTTGTCAAAAAAGTCTTGCGGTATTTTCGCTAGTTGGCGCTGAAAGCGCGTAGTTCCAGTTTTGTTCGTCGCATCGGGTCATGCTATACCTTTTTGGAAAGCTCATTTCACGCGCTAACACGTGTTTGATTGATTGTCGTTCTTTTAAGTCGTTCGTGAGTTATAGCGTCGCAAACATGGAGCAAAATAAAGAGAAAATAATATTTTACAGTACTACTACGATAAAGGCAAAAATGCATCTCAAGCCGCCAATAAAATTTGTGCAGTTTATGGACCCGATACAGTTTCCATTTCCACCGCACAACGATGGTTTCAACGTTTTCGTTCTGGTGTAGAGGTGGTCGAAGATGCGCCACGCTCCGGAAGGCCTGTCGTCGAAAATTGCGATAAAATCGCTGAATTGGTCAAAAGAGACGGGCATAGTAGCAGCCGTAGCATCGGTCAAGAGCTGGGCATGAGTCATCAAAAATTCATTTCAATTTCAATAAAAAAATCAATAAAAATACCGCAAGACTTTTTTGACAACCCATTATCATAATATGCTTCTTCGCCAGAAGTCGTCAATTAATCATTAGGAAGAAAGCATAATTCTTCTGTTTTAATGTGCATAAGCAACAACAAGAAAACTCAGATTTACATGGAGCTATGTAAAGTACAAATATTATATTTGGCTTTTGCTACGCAGGGCGGTAGAAGCTTTTAAGTTTCTGAAACGAATATTGTCAACTTTTATTTGACAGCAGCTGTACTTCGTTACATTTTTGTATATTTTTCTACACTAAAACTTAACGTTTGCTTTGTTGATTGAAGTGTGACAATGCAAACAACCGTGCAGTGGAGGAAGCGTCAATTGACGTTGTACAATGGTGCATATGTGTAACCAAAAATTGCGTATACGCCAAGGTGTGTGAGTAATATTTCTTTTATGTGATTTACTAAAGTAATCGTTATCGACGTCAATGCTAAATAATGTAATATGCGATAATGAGCGTTTGTACGCAGCTAAATATATGTAGATAAGTATGTATATAGAAAACAAAATAAATATTTATGAAGACTGCTGAAAATCAACGCATTTGTAATGAAGCCATCAATAAATTCCTATGGACAGCGACACTCCCACAGAAAAAATATTGAAAATCCATAATAATAATGCAAAGCGAGATAGAAACAAAGCCAAAAGTGCGCGAAGGAAGCCAAAACAAACACAAAGGAGCAAGAAAAATATCACTGAAACCCAACACGTGACACGACACCACGCCTTAAATCAGAACAGAAGCAAACAATGACAACTTTAGCATTGAGAACACAAAACTAAAAAAATAATACCGTTAACTATGGTTGTACCGAAACTCAAATACCCTTCACAAATGCGCTCTTAAAATAGTATTAAAGACCTTTATTTTGTTTTTGATTGTTAAGTTTCAAGGGCAATTATATGTTATGGTGTTTCAAACTGAACAATACCTTCGGGGATTGAAACGATACCCCCGATGATAATATGTACGAAAGCTTGATGATTGTGAAATAAAAAAATTGTCTATACAAGGACTTGAGTTGAATCGGTCAATTTTTATGATAGCTATATGCCATAGTTTCAGATCCATGTCTCAAAAGCAGAGGAATTAGTTCGCGTAAAGAGCAGAGCGACAGACGGGCATGGCTAAATCGACTCAGCGCGTCTGCTCATTTATATGTACTATATATACTTGTAAGTATATGTTTTATAGGATCTCTGACGTTTCATTCTGAGTGTTACATACTTCATGGCAAACCTAATATACCTTGTTCAGGGTATAAAAAACCTAGACAACAGAAGGTTTTTTTGCGTCAAATCTTGCGGCACCCAAACATCAAGCTTTTTTATGTATCCTTCTGCCGATGGTTTAAAATGGGCGATGTCGCGAGATGCCATATGCCGGTCTAACTCGATGTTTCCCATGATTTGATAGGTATTCGTCGGCACAGGTCTTCCGCCGACTGGCTTATCCATGATGTCGTTTTTACCCGCACTCCGCAGCTCGAAGTGATAGAGTACCATTCCCCAAAACATCATTAATCTCACGGAACGTTTCTCTAGCAGAAGAAGGAAAACTTTAAAATATCGCGATTTTCGGCCTTAGTGAACTCCATAGCGTCGTTTTGAAGGTTATGTCAAGACCTTTTAAAGATGTATAGTATTGCCAGATACGAGCTCTGTAGCGCTTTATACATAGCCGCGAAACTCAAAAGACCAAAATGCGAAAGGAAGATATTTCACAACCTAATATTAATGACAAAATCAGTCTTTTTTTATAAACGGGTATAATATTGTATAATACGTCATTGTACAACTTGTACTAAGTGTCTATTGTTGATAAAAATAATTATGTGGAGCTTTATTTTGGCTGTTACATCACTTCCACTTCGGATAGTGAATAATCTGGGTATGCAATAAAGAAAGCAATATATAGACATTTAGAGTATTAAAGACTGTACAGTCGGTTTCCCCCTGCAGGTACGGGGGGACCCCTCCGGGTTCGAGGGGAAACCGAATATACCCGCGGTAAGGAATGCCTGTCATAAGAGACGACTAAGATCCTGGCCACCAGTCCGGGACTGTGTACTCAACTGGTCGTAGCTTCGGCTGGGTCATAAAAGACTTTTTAACCTGGTAACTCAAGTAGCCCTGGAGTTCGCTCCAGTCTGCTCGTGACCCTTTGTGGAACGTAGTGGCTGTGTTAAAACCCAAATCGCGGGAAGTGGAATGTGGAATTGCATTACAACCGGGTGCCGGACCCAAAGTACGGCAGAGGTTTTAGATGGACCTCAAGCCCTACCAAGGTGGCTAGTGTGTCCCTGCCACACTGCCAATTCGTACTGAAAATGTTTACCCAGTTTTCAGGGCGCTGATCGGCGCATTGTATTGATCCGTTGTGCTTTTGAGCAACGCGGAGTTAAGCTGTCGACAGCAGGATCCCACGTTAAACACAATCAGACGTTGTACAGTTGGTTGCCACATTTTGTTCGAAATTTAGAGGAGCTTACGGCATATTTTTTGTCTTGAAATTTTTCATCTTTATTTATGGCAAATTCAAAATGCTCAAGGTCCTTCTCCGCCTGATCACTTCAAAGAACTAGAGGTCTTCCTTTTCTTGATTAGCTCAAATGCCGTATAACTCATATAGTTCATCGCTCCTTCGAATGTGGTATTCGCCGTAGCCAATGCGCGAAGGACCATAAACCTTCCACAAAACCTTTCTTTGGAATACTCTAAGGCTGACACCACATAGATAGGCCTGAATTGTGAGGACTTAGACGAGTTTGTTCTTTACTTTTTAATTGCCTATTGTTATTGTTGTTGGTGTTAATGTTGGTTCCTTGATAGGCGAAATTATCTACGACTTCAAAGTCATGTTTGTTAACAATGACGTGTGAGTCAAGTGGCGAATGCGATCACTGCTTGTTTGATGACAGAAGATATTTCGTCTTGCTTTCGTTCACCACCAGACCCATTTGCTTTGCTTCCTTATCCAGTATCGAGACATTAGAACCAACGGCGCAGATGTTAAGGTCAATGATATCAGTATCAACAGCTTACGCCGTCGTTTGCTGTTCTCGAATGCTAGAAGGATGGTTTTCTGTTGGCTTTCTTCTTTAAAAACACAAGTCAAAAACGTGTTTAATATACGGTTAAATTGGGTATAGTTTGGAGATTAGTAAGTTGAGATTACAGATACCGAGGCCGAACTACTTAAGTATGAAGAGCTTAATTCCACAAAAGGATGAGGCGAATAATGGAAGGTATCTTGTAGGACCTAAAGTAGTGATCTAGTGGTTGATGTTCAGAGCTTACTATAGTTATTGATGGAATACTTTTCCTGCCTGCTCAATAGCAGTGAAAGTTTAATATCTGGATATGGCGAACCCGGTTCCCCAAACGATGATCCATTGCCCGACTATGCTGAGAATTACAATTTCTCGCCTGAAGAACAAGAAAGCGGCAGAGACCGATGGATAACCCGTCGAGCTATTCAAATACGGCGAAGAACTGACAAGGTACATGCAGCGGGTTTCCTTACTAGATACAACCCCACAATCTGCGCCAATTACCCTCTGATAAGTCTCCTTCAAATCGCATATGAGGTTCTATCAAGCATAATGTGTGAAAGACTAAAGTCCACAGTCGACAAACTGATTGGACCTTAGCAGTCTGGCTTTAGACCTGGAAAACCTACTATCGACCAGATTTTTACCAAAAAAAATCGCCAAATATTGGAAAATACCCGTGAAAGGGCACGATCGGGAAGAACCTCTCAGAGCCTTTCGATACCAAGCGATATTTCAGACAAGGGATCTTCATAACGTGTTAGTTAACGCGTTCGCGACTTGGCTGTTCACTGTTGACAGTCAAGTCATAGATTATTTCGTCTATCTTGGAATCAGCATCAACACCAACAACAATATCAGGCTTGAAAGCCAATGTAGAATTACTCTTGCCAACAAGTGCTACTTTGGACTTGGAGTAGGAAATTGAAAATTAAAGTCCTCTCTCGACGAACAAAGACTAAACTCTGCATGTTCCTTCATCACTCCCGTCCTAACACCGAAAATCTGCCCATCGCAGTCGTTTTCAAATTAGTCTGTTGTTCGGGAAGAAACCAACGCTTTGCGGCCGTCTCTAGATGCACTGTATTGCGTTGGATATGCTGTAAGCATTTCTCAGTTTTTATCTTCCTAATTTGGAAATTTTTTTGTTTATGCCACATAACTCATTTCTATTAAGAAGTCAGAAGAATTCAGTAACAAGAATTTAAATCTTCATTTAAATTTTAGTGCTTTAAACTGGCCTAGCCATTCAATATAGTAGAGACAAGAAAGTTTGATATATGGTAGTTCGAGTTCAATAAAGCTGACAAATTACTATGAAATGTGGTAGTTCGAGTTGAATTAATTTGAATGGACAAAAGCCGTGTCCATTCTTCTCCCATGTATTCCTTTGGATGACTTCTAGAACTTTAAATTCCTTCAAGTATCCATGAAGCGCTTTCAGCTGACCTTCTTCTTCTCTATTGGTTTAGACACCGTTACCTTACTTCATCCAAAATTTTGCTCATGAATATTTTAGAGTTACATATAGCATACATACACACATTCTTCCATCACTGTTGTAAATTACTAAAATTCGTTCAACATTTAAGGTTATGCTTTAAGGCAAAAGCTTGGTTTTACAACATCAACACTACTAATTACTAAAATATTGGTAATTTCGACATTTAAATCAATTAACAAACCTATTTACATAGCAACAACATTCGCATAGAGTTCAATTTGTTCATAAATCTAATTTGAACATTTCAAAAGTTAACAAATGCAAATGAGTAATGTAATCCAAACGCCAATGATAATTTACTGATTATGCAAATTTTCGACACGCTTATTTGCGCACATAAAATGCAAAATTAAAATAGCGTCAAATTACATTAAAATATTGTAAATGCGTCTAATATGCATAGCGGCACATAGCCGGAAGCGCAAAGTTTTACATAAATTTTGTATGCGCACAACAACAACTACGATTACAGCAGCGGTAGCAGACAGCAGACAGTAGCTGAGTAGCGGCTATTAGCTGCTGCTTTTAATAGCCTGTAAATGGGCGGAGAACTCAATGTTGAGTGCCGAGTACGGCGTGTGGTGCCAAAAAATACGAGAAAAGCATAACAAATACAACAACAATAGCAAATACGCTAAATATGTTGCTGAAAGCATTGCGAGGATACGGTTAGTGATGCGCGCCACAGCAATGGCACCGCGAGGCAAGCAAAGAGCGCGCCCATCAATTTTAATGCGTTGACGGGTATCATTAAAATCGCATTTCATATAACATATACATATACATATGCTATATATATATATATATATATACATACATATATACAGATTTCGTCACCTAAAACGGAAAGTAACGTATCATCAAAAAAATCGAAATTGAGTAATTTATTGCTAACACTTCACTACATCATGTTTTCAGCTTCCACTGTCAGATATAACCAATATACATATAACCAACATTTTACCAATTTATAACCAATATATAACCATTTCATAACCAATATATAACCATTTTATAACCAATATATAACCATTTTATTACCGATATATAACCATTTTATAACCGATATATAACCATTTCATAACCATTTTATAACCATTTCATAGCCAATATATAACCATTTTATTACCTATACATAACCATTTTATATATAACCAAAACTCAAATTTTGTTTTATTATGAGTGGTTTCTATTATATTGTTTTTCCTTCGCCTGTAAACTTATGAAAAGTGATGTTACGTTATTTTGCATTTTAGGTGACGTGTATATATCAGTATTAAGTAATATGCGGACTCTGTATTTACATGTGTGCATGTATTTGCTCAGAAGCCATATGTAAACTCAAAATATTCTATGGTGACGTTAGCAGCACTTAGCTGACACTCATTATAATATTTTGTTATATTTATACCCTGAACAAGAAAAATTAAGTTTGCAATGTAGTTTGTACGACCGAGAAGGCAACCTCAAAGACCCCAAAAAGATTATATTGTATACAGATATTGTCGAGCTGAGTCGATTTAGCCTTGCCTGTCTATCTATAACCATGTATTTATAAATGACTAGGTTTTGAGCTATCAATTTGAAATTTTGCACACATCCTTTTCTCTACAAGGAGCTGTTAATCCGATATCGGACCACTATAGCATACAGCTGTCATACAAACTGTTTGATGAAAATAAAGTTCTTGAATGGAAAACTTTTTTATTTGACAAGTTATATTCATGAAATTTAGCGAATATTATTGCCTAGCACAACGCTAAAATTTTCTAGAAAATTGATCAGATTCGAATACTATAACATATAGCTACCATACAAACTGACCCGCCAAAATCAAGTTTTTATATGGGAAACTTTTTTATTTGAAAAGATATTTTAACTAAATTTGGCTTAAATTATTATTTCAAGCAACGTTGTAATCTGTGAAGAAATCACTTATATCGGACCACTATAACATATAGCTGTCATACAAACTTACACAACAATATTCAGTTCTTGTATGGAAAAGTCGTTTATTTGACAACCGATCTTCAAGAAATTTGGCATGGCTTATTGACCAAGACAACGCTATAATCTCCAAAAATATTTTTCAGATCGGTTCACTATAGCATATAGTTGACATACAAAGTGATCGATTAAATTCAAGTTTTGTATAAAGAATTTATTTATTTGATAAAATATCTCGCTGATCTTTGGCATAGAATATTTTCCAAGTCAACACTATAGTCCTCAGAGAAATTGTTCAGATCGGAAAGGTATGTTATATAGCTGTCATACAAACTGATCAATAAAAATGAAGTTCCTATAAGGAAAACTTTTTTCTTTCTCACTGTATTTCCACAAAATTTGGCATTTCTTATTATTCCAAGCAGCGCTACAATTTTCAAGGCATTTTTTTCTGATCAGACTACTATAGCATATAGCTGCCATACTTGAGCGATCGTAAACAGATTTTTGTATGTAAATTCTTTTGTGTGGGGTATTATTGCTGCGGTGCTGCCGTTGCTTAACATTATTTTTGTTTTCGTTGTTGTTGTTGTTGTTACATTTTGACATTTCAGCTTACTATTTGCATACGCGTTATTAGCCAGCCACCATTGTCCGTTCGGCTTTGCTGCGCGTTATTATTGGCATGAGTAGTAATTTGCGCTCAAAAGTATGCAACAGTTTGGTTGGACCAAAATTGTAATCAACGCATTGACAAAGCATGATTAATGGCACAACAAAAATAACAACAATAGTGTTAATAACAACAAAAACAAAAGTGTTAACAAAAACAAAAACAAAACTGTTGATAATAACAACAACAACAACAACAAAAGTATTAACAAAAACAACAACAAATGTTAACAGTAACAACAACAACAAAAGTGTTAACAAAAACAGCAAACAAAAGTGCTGATAACAACAACAACAAAAGTATTAACAAAAACAACAACATATGTTAACAGAAACAACAACAACAAAAGTATTAACAAAAACAGCAAACAAAAGTGCTAATAACAACAACAACAAATATCGTAATAGCAACAATTTGAGGCTGCTGGCTTCCTCTAAAATTCGTGTACGCCAAACAGTGACATAAAAGCGTCTAAAATTGGTTATATAAAAAAAAATGTTTTTTTTTTGTTTTATTTTTGTGAAAATCATAACTCAACGCACGCATTGTACGGCTGCGTAACGAGGCGCAAAATTTTCAATTTTCCTCACTATGTGCGCGAACAAAAGCTTGCAAACAATAGTGTAACAACCAGCAACAACAACAAAGAGCTGGCGGGTGAAAAATATCAAAAATGTGGTTGACTTGCATGATTTTAGGCGCTCAAACGCGACAAAATCCGTTTCGAACAGGCATATACATATATATAAATATATGTGTGTGTGTGTTTATGTTCAAAAAAGTGTATAGTATGTGTTTCTATATGTGCGATTGTAGATATTTATGTGTTTGTGTGTGTGTGCGTGTTTTTGACTTTCATTTGCTGCATTTGAGCAGGATTTATGTTGATTTTATTTATGTCCATTGGGCATATTCGCCACAAAACTCAACAATAAGGCAGCACAAAGCTGATACTCGACCATTGTTTGTTAGGCGCCCGAAAATATGCTTTGGTTATTAGTGTGATTTGTTGTTTGCGCTTTGAAAGTTGACAAAATTTTTGCACAAATGAGTTCAAACACATAAAGCAGTGACGGCTTTTGACTCCTCTCTGTGTGTTCATAAATGTGTGTGTGTGTGTGTGAGTGCGCCGACAAGCCGAACCCACATGTCACAAAATCTCCATACGTATATATATGTATATGTAAATACATACACGTGCTCATTATTAATTTACGAGCATCCGCCACGTAGCCTGAAGTGTTCACTCGAATTCTGTCTAAATCGAGGCAGCGTTGCTTGGCTGGCAAGGCTTATGCGTACAGCTTTATTTGTTATTTTTTTGTGCCCGATTTCATATTTGAAATTTAATATGCCTGTGTTTTTGTCGCTGTCATTATTAATAAGGTACCGGTAATGGTAAGTAAAAATTATTATGTGACCGCCATTATGAGCGATGACCGTTGTAAAAATGTCCAGCGAGACATAATGCTTTAAAATTCATAATTTATGTTATGACATAAATGATTTTTAAACATGACACAAGCAAATTTTACTATAAACTTTGGTTCGAAAAAAAATAAATTACACAAAAATTAGAATTCTGAAATATCGAAGCTATATATATGTATATTAGGGTGATTGAAAAAATTTTTTTTTTTTCAATTAGTACTCGCAAAAATAGGTTCCTAGACACCTCTAAGAAAGCCTCTCCAAATATGAGTTTTTAATTGTAACGGGAAGGTCCTCCATACAGTTTCCTATTTTTCTTATTATCAGATAGAAAATTTATATCTCACTTCCAACTACTTGAAAAAAAATCTTGTTTCTTAGATTTTGTGGGAAGTTGAATGCTCTACTAAAAAGGTCTACTATGATTTTTTCGTAAACTCAAACGTTTAAAAGATATTAACAGTTAAAATTTGATTATTTTTGGGAAAATTTTTTATTTCTTATGAATTTTATAATTCTTTGCCTGCGTTTGACGCGAATTTTAACTCTATGGTCTCACTATCGATACATCCTCCTCCATACCGTGGGCCCCCCAGATGCTTACAGCCGAGTTTTGCCAACAAGTGCGCAAGGATGCTCCATTATTTCCATTGTGCCTTGCTCTAGATATTTATTGCAGTCTTCTCTCATTCTTCAGCCTCATTCTACGTCCGTGTATCGCCACCA
The DNA here is from genome assembly GCF_024586455.1 of Bactrocera neohumeralis. Taxonomy (NCBI): domain Eukaryota; kingdom Metazoa; phylum Arthropoda; class Insecta; order Diptera; family Tephritidae; genus Bactrocera; species Bactrocera neohumeralis. Next base: position 60,579,365 of record NC_065920.1, on the reverse strand, counting down.
GACAGTGACTAGTTAGTATTCGGATCCTGTTCTTACAGTCTTTTCTATCTGGAATTTTGTGTACATCCGATCTACCGTTTAGCACCAGACTTTTACAGTTTTGCACCCAGGTAGCTCGTTCCATCAGGTTTTGATTTTCATTACTATGCTTCTGTCCAGATTGCCCTATAGACAATGCATGGATTTTCCAATGTTGATCACGTTTTCGGGTGTTAACCGTACATCATTCTTGGCAATCTCGTCCACTATTTCATTGCATCGAGCCTTTATGGCCTGGCACCCAGTAGAAGTGAAGTTGCTTGCTTCTGACAACACTTTTTGAACTCTGAAATTTCCTGCAGGTATATAAGTGGCCAGCTCCGTGGCTTTCGCAACAGCAAAGACCTCAGCATAAAATATACTGCATTGTCCGGCAACTTATGCCTAACTCTGTACAGTATATCCACGCACTCCACTCCACCAACTCCATGGTCCATTTTCGAGCCATCAGTATAGAAGTTTAGAGTGTGGCGCGTAGGTAACATACCTTTATGCCAGCCATCTGTTCCTATGTTTACTTCGAGCCTTATTTTCCAATTGAGAAGTGGGGTCATGTAATCAGTGTTTTTGCAACCACCATTACCCACCCAGTTATGCCTTAAGGTTCTATATATACATTCTCCTGCAATTAGTAGTCGTCCCGCCGATTTTACTGCGCAGTTTTCAGCGAAGAGGTCTGTAGGTGGCAGATTTAGTACCAGTTCAACAACCGCCGTTGGAGTGGTCCTTAAAGCCCCCCTATGCACAGCGCAGCAAACCTCTGAACCCTTTCCATTGGCTACTGGTAGGTGGATTTCCGTACGTTTGTCCTCCATACTTCTGCACCGTAGATCAAAATTGGTATTACAATAGCTGTGTAGCACCAATTCATGAGAGAGGGAGAGAGCCCCATGTTGTGCCGAGCACCTGTCTACACGCATATAAAGCATTGTCAGCTTTTCTCGCTCCTTCTTCGACGTTGTGCGTCCACAGCAGTTCGCTGTCTAAAACTATCCCTAGGTACTTGGTGGAAACCTCCATAGAGTAGGATCTGTTTCAGAACCGCTTACGACGCTTATTTCTGGACGTTAGCAGAATTATTAAACACTAATGTCTATAGAAGCGGTGATAGCACTTCACTCTTCGGAATCGCCTGTAACTACGGCACGGATAGAATCACTTAAGTACTCGATATATACATATACTCAGTCGTGGTTGATGCGCGATGAGCCGGCGAAAACCGTGATCTGACTAGGATTGACAGTTAGAAAGGTTTTATTATGTACTTGGAAAAATTGCAAGGAATCATCCACTATGAGCTCCTTTCTTACGACCAAACTTTAAATTTATAACTGTACTGTCAACAGTTGAACCATCAGAGGGAAACCATCACCTAAAAGCGGCTAGTTCAGTCCAATAGGAGAGGAAATGTATTCCATCAGGACAGCCCTGGGCCAGAAGCATATTGAACTGGGCTTCACGATTCGTATGCCTGTTATGCCAGGGTCCTCCTCCATCGCCTGGTCTTCCTCTTCCTCTACATTTACCGGAAAGAAGGAAACCATCACCTAAAAGCGGTCAGTTCAGTCCAATGGGAGAAGAAATGTATTCCATTAGAACAGCGCCAGGCCAGAAGCTTATTGAACTGGGCTTCACGATTCGTATGCCTGTTATGCCAGGGTCCTCCTCCACTGCCAGGTCTTCCTCATCCTCTGTTTCCACCGGCGGGTACTGAATCGAACTCCTTCAAGGCTGGAGTATTCTCATCCAATCGTATAGCATGATCTAGCCAGCGTAGCTACTGTCTTTTGATTCGCTGAACAATGTTAATGTCGCCGTATATCTCTTACAGCTCATCCTCATCGTTTCATCGACTGCGGTGTTAGCCGTATTCAATGCGTAAAGGTTCATAAATCGTCCGCAAAAGCTTTATTTCGAACACTCCTATAGACAAGAAAATAATGAGAAACTTGTAGAGTTTGGTCTTTGTCCGTCGCGAGCGGACTTTAAATTTCAATTGCCTACTCAGTCCAAAGTAGCAGCTGTTGACAAGAGTGATTCAACGTTGGATTTCAAGGCTGATATTGTTGTTGGTGTTAATACTGGTTCCAAGATAAACGAAATTATCTATTACTTCAAGATAATGACTGTCAAAATCACTTTTAATTCTTTACTAACTAATTCTATAAGCTTCACATGCCTTATTTGACACTTCTCCAACCGAAAAAAACTCTACTTATACCTAGCAAGCCCTTTAATACTTACCTAAATAGTATACTATACCTTTAAATCAATACGTAAAATTGTGTAGAAAAGGGTTCGACAGCCAACCATAATAGCTGAGCTGTGGAATCAAAAGGTACTCAAGGGGATTAAAATCTACAATAGAATGCAGGAAATTGAAAATAAAGTGTGTGAATTAAATTAAAATAAATATAGTACTTAGGCTTAGCTGGCTGGAAATATACGCAAAATTAGTCGTAATATATTTCAATTTAAGCCCACACTCATGTAAGCCGGGACAGGCGTAAGACGACACACATGCGAGAGCACGCCACAAAAAAAAAAAAAAATAGATACATGAAGAACCATAAATTTTAGAGCACACACACAAGCGCCTATTAGAAACTTGTGTATGTGTGGAAGCACAACAAAGGACAGAGGATCAGGTGAAATCCCAAAAATCACGCCTTGAACCACACACAAAAAAAAAAAAATTAAAATAAAATATAAAAAAGCAACAACATCAGTCTATGAGTTTATATTTCGCTATGCGCAAATATAGCATTATCCTTTTCGTATATATAATTATAAGCCTGTGTGCGTTAAAGACCCACACACACAAACACAACTTCCAAAAATGCTGGATTGTCTGCAACACAACACACCTGCTCAACTTGCCACACACAGGGTGAAATGAGATAAGTCTAATTGGATGGGGAGTCAGTCGAAAATGTGAAAAACAAAAACAAAAAAAAAATATATACATGAAACCAAAATACATGGCAACAACAAAGGCTACGCGGTGTTTTGCAGTGAAAGCGTATGAAACCAGAGAACGGCGAGAGAAATGCCTGCCGTGACCTGACAGCATAAGAATTTTCAGCAACAAAGATAAATTACCTGATGCCTAGATTTATCCGGTTAAAAGTTCAACGACGTAGTTTAGGACGTGAATGTCAGACCAAACCGTCCAGCACACACACAAACACACGCACGCGCCCCTAGAAACAGGGGTAAATGTGAGCTGAGTAAATTACAAAGCAGGCAAACAATGGCTCAACCATTGCGCTGAGCTGAGGCAGAAAATTGCCTTGATGGCGGAAAGATTGCCAGCAGCAGAGAGGATGTAGAGAGCGCAACAACATAAAATTCAAAATATAAATAAAAAGTGAAAAAAGCTTGTTGAGAAATTGGATTTAAGCAACAAATTGAATAATATGTTTTTGAATATATTGCGCGGTTTAGCTGAGGTTATGCTATCAAGTAGAGCTAAGAGAGACCTTGTAGTTTGAGTTTTACTTGCATTAGGATTCATTAGTTTTATCGTAAGAAGCTTCAAGTTTTGTATAATTGAGGAGTTATAAATAAGTGAGCTTTTAAATTACTTGATAGTATTTATAGACTTCCTTTCACTGGGGGTGTTTTTCACATGGCGGCTCCCAAACCCAGCACGCAACCCTATGGAGAGATATTTCCTTTTCTCACCTTAGCTCTCCTTCCAACGGTTGTTTGACCGAAAGTCGTAAGCTCCTTGAGACTCATGGAAAATAATCATTTCTTGCCGCTCCCAAGTGAATGGCGCTCAGAGAACTTTACTCACTTGCGCGAACTTCAACACATGATTCCATACATTATCCCCGAAACAAGGATTGACACACACCACCTCTTCGTCGATTTCAATGCTGCTTTTGAGAACATGAAAAGGAGTTGCTTTAATGCCGTTATGACTTAAAGCGGTTATGTAAACTGACGTTGAGCGATACCAAAAGCTCTGTCAGAATCGGGAAGAACCTCTCCAAGCCGTTCGATACCAAACGAGGTTTCAGACAAGGCGACTCTTTATCGTGTGACTTCTTCAATCTACTCCTGTAGATATCATTGGTCTTAACAACCGCGTCGTTAGTTCTGCTTTATCCAGAATGGATAAGGAAGCGAAGCAAATGGATATGGTGGTGAACGAGGGCAAGACGAAATATCTCCTGTTATCAAACAAACAATCGTCGCACTCGCGACTAGGCACCCATGTCATTGTTGACAGTCATAACTTCAAAGTCGTAGATAACTTTGTCTATCTTGGAACCAGTATCAACACCAACAACAACGTCAGCCTCAAAGTTCAACGCAGAATAATTCCTACCAACACGAGTTAAGTCTCTCATCATTTCCTTCCTGTTATATGGTGCAGAGGCATGGACGATGATAACATCTGATGAGCCAACGATTTTTCGAGAGAAAGGTTTTGCGAAAGATTTATGGTCCTTTGCGCATTGGCCACGGCGAATATCGCATTCTATGGAACGATGAGCTGTACAAGGTATACGACAATATTGACATAGTCCTGCGAATTAAGAGACAGCGGCTGCCCTGGCTAGATTATGTTGTCCGATTGGATAAAAACAATTCAGTTCTGAGAGTATGCAACGCAGTACCAGCCAGAAAAAGGGAGAAAGAAGAGGACATCCTCTCCGTTGGAAAGACCAGGTGTAGAAAGACCAGGTTACAATTGGAATCTCTAGTTGGCGTCAATCAGTGGAAAAGTGGAACAACTAGCGCGCTGTTATAAACTCTATACTATATATAGCTTCGAAAGCGGTGTCTACGCCAATAAAGAAGAAGAAGATTTATAAACATCAACTGGGTTTACTACAGCAAGTAACAAGTTTTACGCCCAAATCATCTTACATTTACAGCCAACAAACTTGCTCTGTAAGCAAATGGTAGTAAAGTCCGAGAGTAATAACTCCCTTTTAGTCGTTAGTAACAAGGGACATTCTGTGAAACTTAAAAAGTTTTCGTTTCTGCTCCTTAGCTCGGGTTATCGTAATCTCACAGAGTTGAATCTAAATTCGGTCCTCAATAATGCTTTCCCTTCCAGAGAAGAGTGGGAATTGGCGAGGTAAACAAGGACTCAGGTATAAGCATCTATACGCATGGTTCCAAACTAGATAACCGCGTGGAGGGTGATGTCTTCTCAGCAAAATTAGAAGCCAAAATCGCCCTTCGTCTATCAGACCACTGTAGTGTCTTTCAAGCGGAGATCACAGCAATTAAAGTGCTTTTATTCTGACTAGGAGTGTGCCTACAAGAAGATATATGTATATTTAGGTATATATATAGATAGCTCGGCGGTTTTGAGATCACTAAAGTCTCTTAGATTTCGTCTAAGTTAGTTAAAGAATGCCTTGAGAGTGATGGACACATAGAAATATTGGGGCAGCGTAGTTGGTAACCGTCCGGCCGATTATCTTGCATGTTGCCAACAACTTTTCATAGTCTTTGACCCAAGTGTTGCAGGCCAGAGACTTGAGGATCTTGTTGCAGCTCTGTCTTAAATCCTAAAATTTCAGGGTTGTTTACCGTAGGAATTTTGATATCATCGATAGAAGTCTAGTCTGTTAATAGGGTAGCCGTGGATTTGATAAGGGTATGTTATAGGCTTCCTGTAGAACCCCCGTTTAATTCTTCTTAGTTTAGATTGTTCACCTCGAAATAATGCCGATGTTAGTAGACCGTTCAAGTAATTCATGGTCCAACTCTTTAGCCTTAGAGTTCCCAAATTTGATGTCCTCAAGCAGCGTTGATTACTGTGTCAAAAGCTTTCGATAAGTCCAGGCAAGGACAGTCCTCTCAAAACGCGGTTTCTGGTTAAGCCCACGAGCTGTTTGGGCGTTTATAACGCTAAGTGCTGTAGCAGTTCTGTGCACCAACACTTTTGTCGGCTCATCGCATTTCCACCCTTTCCACTTTAGCGTGACGTTGTCGTAAGCGAACCATTTTTCATCACCCGTAACCATCTGCTTCATAAGCGGATCGATTTTGCTGCAATTCGGAAAGGATGCTCAGATCATAATTTGGCCACTACGGTTCGGAGGTTTAAAACATTCTTAACCATACAAATCTATTAGCCTTCAAAATTTCAATATCAAACCTCCAAAAGTAGTAAGCCTTAAAGATTTACGAAATTCGATTTAACACTCGCTCGATTCTTCGTCAATTATTTCCATTCTATTTCAAATAAAATTAAACTTTCCCACATTCAAAATAGAACTGTTTCTTCCATGAAAGTTGATGAGATGATGTGCATCAATCACAGCTGAAACATTCGCACCGCTTACAACTTACTCGCTACAATCATTCTTGATAGTTGCTGTTGGTCACCCCTCGGTCGGTTTGCGCAAAACACTAGACTTGGTGGGGAAACAATTTCAACTGGCATTCCCCGCTATTTCACACGCACAAAAGCAACAAAGACCAGCAAAGCGAATAAAAAGCTTTGCCAAAGAACATGAACTGTAGCTTAGACCATCATTCATCGTCACATCAACACATATGTACAAGCATACAAACAGGCGCATTGCACATACGAGTGTACATAGAGTGTGTGTGTGCGTGTGCATTCGTCAGCGCTCGCACGGAAAGTGTGAAAAGTTTACATTAATGGGGCGCAATTTAGTTGGCAATAAGGAAAAAAATCAGTGTGAAAAAAAAAGAAAATAGCACTATTGTTTTTGTTGTTGTTGTGTACAGTTTGTCTGGTACACAGCTGAACTGTACATTGCAAGCAGTTATATCAGCCAGTTAAGTTGTTGTTATTGTTGTGCAGCCGTTAATCGTTTCAACACTAATTACCACTCATTAAGTTGTCTTAGCCCCAAATGCTTAGCAACACGACCCAACCCCTCAGCTTTACAAACAACAAATTGCTGCAGTGCAAACACATACACATACAAACTATGTGAACTATGTGAGTGTGTAGTAGTTGAGGCATCAATCTCGTTGCAAATATTTGGTTGAGAAATATGTACTTAAGAAGGGGTATGCGTTCGCTCTCATTTTCCACTTTTCAACCAAGGGAAGTATGATATTTGGTTAGGGATTCTTTGAAATTCAGCAGAGAAGGAAGCAAGTAGCATTTACTTACGAAGTAAACATATTCATATATTTAAAATGTAATACTAAATTTGCTTCAATAAGAGACTTACGTTGTATAAAATGTTGACACAAAGAAAGCTAATTTATGAGGATATAATTAATAAGAAACTCAATAAACAAAATGTATTTCAAAGCTAGAAAAAAATTTACTCAAGTTGACGGCAGAAAATTTTACTAATAATTTTTCAATGTAATTCCAAGTTCTGAGAATCGCCTGCTTATCAAAAATATTCTAAAAACTGCTATATGGTGCATTTATGTTGCCTACTTTTAGGCTGAATAAGCATTTACATCAAGCGGTGACTGAAAAAGTATACAATATTTTAATTTATAGCATCTATGATGAAACATCCCCAAATGGGTTGAGGCTGATCGACTTCGCCGGAGACCGAAATATGGACTCGGACTTCTATCATGCTGCAGCCAAGATATGCACCCGTTTCTGTGTAAAAAAGTGCACAACAACAAACACAAGGAAGGTTCGATATCGAGAAGCTGCAATCACAACATATAGCAGAACGATTTTCTACACGTCTTGTACTACTTCTCTCTGCAAGCACTCATCAGCAACTCGGCATTAGGGAACTGTGGGACGGCATTTCAAGCTCCTTACGTACAGCGGTAAACGAAACTAATGGCTTTCGGACAAGACAAACGAACAGATGGTACGATGATAGGTACCGACAATTGAAAAAATATGGGACGAAACGCGTGAGTACGAAGATTTGACAAGCTGGCCCATAGGGGTAATACTCGAAAATTCTCCGAAAAGATGTTGCGACGAACAGAAGGTTTCAAGACTGGATCATATTTATGTACAACGCCCAGAGCGTACTAAAATTATGGAGGGAATACTTCTCCAACCAGCTGATTAGACCATATCGGTGTGGCCTTAGGCCTGGAAAATTTGACCAGATATTCACCATGCGCTAAGGACCCGTAAAAAGAGGATCTACACACAAGATAAAGAGTCTACTAGCTATTGACGCTGCTACCGAAGTGTCGCTCAAGGAAGCTGCTACCATAATGGAGTTCATCAAGTACCCCAGCAAGTTTGTACTTCCACCTCTTCACCAACTGCTGGTGCGGCGCAACTGCCGAAAAGAAGGAAGTGGCCCAAAAGGAGAGTCGGAGACGGGTGAAGACTTGTTTTTAATGAGCTTCGATCTCTTTGACTCAACAGTTCAACGCCAAAGTATCTTACATGACCAAGCAACCAACGAAACCAAACCTGCGTATGATTGTCTATTGCAGTATCAGGAGCTCAAGCTTCTTCCTCTTTATTGGTGTAGATAGCGCGGTTATAGCCGAGTTTACCACAGCGCGCCAGTCGTTCTTCCATTTCGCTGTTTGGTGACAATTGGAGATTCCAAGTGTAGCTTGGTCCTTCTCCACCTGGTCTTACCAACGAAGTGGAGGTCTTCCTTTTCCTCTGCTTCCCCTGGTGGATACTGCGTCGATACTCTCAGACTTGGGTGTTTTCATCCATTCGCACGACATGACCTAGCCAGCGTAGCCGATGTCTCTTAATTCGCACTTTGTTAATGTCATCGTATATCTTGTACAGCTCATGGTTCCATGGACTGTGGTATTCGCGGTTCCTAATGCACAAAAGGCCATTAATCTTCCTCAAAACCTTTCTATCGAAAGCTCGTAACGCCAACTCATCAGATGACGGGAATGATGAGTGACTTGTAGAATTTGGTCTTTGTTCGTCGAGAGAGAAATTTACTTCTTGATTGCCTACTCAGTCCGAATCAGCACCTGTTCGCATGAGTTATTCTACGTTGGATTTCAAGGCTGACGGCTGTTTTTAGTGTTAATATTGGTTCCAAGATAGACGAAAACCTCAAGCAAGGTCTTAAGAAAGACCTTAAGCACTTTTTATATTTTCAACTACCTGTCTCGTGCTTTTGTCTTTAAGGGAAAAAAATTTTAAATAAGGAATAATTTCTTCTTGTTCGTCTTTGATGCTTGTTCAAGCAGTAATGAGTCAATCAGTCAAAAAACTGTCAGAGAACTGTCCGATCGCACTCATATAATGCGAGATACGGATTACTAAGGGCATCTATTACTAGTGGATTTCTTCATATTAGCCTTGTAATTGAGACCGTGGCGACACACGCCCGCAGAATGGGGCTAACAGATCGAGTAGATTGCAGGAAATGTTCTGCGCAGGATACCAGGGAAATACTGAAGCATCTCTTGTGCACTTGTCCTGCATTGGCAAGACTACACAAGCATTTGTGGTCTCGCAGTATGATACACTGGAAGATGTATCGATAGTGAGACCGCAGAGGTTGTTAAAATTCGAGTCAAGCGCAGACATCTTAAAGGATAACTGCTCCTCATGGACCTTGCAACTGAACTCCTTCTGGTATCGCAAAGGACTAAAACTGATCTCTGCGTGGCTTATTGGTGTACCAGATTAACCTAACCTAACCTATATTGGAGTGCTCCACATATTTACTGACAAGCACAAACCACAGGATCTTAGAACAAAGTTGAAGCAAAATTTCGGCTTTAATTTTAACACAAAACGGTGCTTTAACAAACTTTTCAAATCTTATTATGTGTGGTTTTCTATTTGAGTGCATGTGTGTGGGTGGGCGCCTAAGTGTAGGCGACTACTCGAAAGTTCAACAGGAAGTGCACAGAAAGCGTTGGCTTTGCACAATCGACTTGACAAATGTATAAAACGTTTATATGTGTATGTGTATACTTATATGTGTGTGTACTTGTATATGTGTTTTTGTACACATAAGTATGTATTTGTACATCTTCTTTGCGAAGCAAACGCTATTGTGCATTATTGTTGTTCTACCAGCGCGCGTATTTGTTGTTATTATGCCCATCACTCTTTGCAGCGCTTAGCAAACAAAGCACAAAAGAAGCTGTCGAGTAGCAAGCAAAGCGTCAGCAAAAGCCAGTAGCTGCTGCAGCAGCGGCAGTAAACAATGGAAATTATTGAACTCAGGCAAACAAGTGGGAGTCACAGCCAGTCACCGGCTTCCGCACTCGAGCATATGCATTTCCAAATACGAAACTCAAAAACACAATCTACACATATGAATGTGTTGTACCGTTACAACATGCGCATGCGTGTGTGTGTATGTGCGCTTTGTCGCAGAAAGTCAAACAATCAGAATAGACGTATGGCTGGCTGGCGAGAAGCGTGATGAAAGCAAGTCAAGTCAAGTTGAGTCAAGTCAACCAGCTAGCGCCTGAAAGTCCTGGAAGTCATGGTAGCGAAAATCTCGAAGCGTCAAAAAGTTTAACAAGATTTCGACAACTCAACTGCGACGCAAGTGGCACAGCAACACAGCAACAGCGGAGGGAGCAACATATTTGTGTCGGGCATAGAAACAAAGCGAACTAAGGAAGCTAGCCAATTCAAGAATAACAATAAAAACCAATGTGTATGCCGGTGTATATGTGTGTGTGTGTGGAAGCAAGTAAGCAAGCAGTAGTTACAATACAAATACATTTACAACAAAAATAAGGACCACTAAAAATAGCAACCATGGTTCGAAACACAATGGTTAAACATTTATATATATATAAATATGTATATTTACTCAAAACAATGGTGAATTGCTGCTTGCTCTCACTTGTATTTGTGTTTACGTTTGCCTTGCGTCGCTTGAGGTTTGTCATGGTAATAAGCATACATATACATATAGTTAGCCGAGAGCTGCTTGCCAAAACCATAACTTTTCGAACACGACATATTGCTAAGAAAACATTTTCGTACTCAGCATAGTCTTCTAGTAGCATCGGAGGCGAGCTTGAGCTTACCTGCCTTTATGTTCTAACAGCGGTCGAGCTCTGGCAGCCAATATCGAATTTCAAGTGAGTTTGCGACTTGCAAATCCATCTTTTAGATTTCATCAGCCATTCTAAAGCGATAAAAATTGAGTAAGAACGTTCATTTTCATTTAAAAACCCCAGCTGCACACCATAAATAGGTTGAAAGTTCGTTTTAGAGTTTCTAAGTGACATTTATATGTATATAGGGTTGCTTTGAAAGCGTGTATTTAGAGTCTTTTTTGGCTCTCTATACAATGATGTGCCAGTTTTTCACGTATATCCGATTAAAAAGTGAATTTAAACAGGCCGAAACTGGGACTGAAGGTTATTATAGTTTCGGTGCAACCGGACAACTTGGATTTGATTGGGTTTTCATTAGAAATAGTGTCATTTGGGTCAAAATATTTTTTGCAAAGTCGAGAAAACCATTATATTTTGGCATAACAGGTTAATTGAAAAGTCACACCCGACACATAGATGACGCTACTAGAATTAAATCCATATGATTTTAGTTAGCCATAATCTTCCAAAGACGCGTGTATAAATTTGACAGATGTTGAGTCATTAGTTTGTGATTTATATCCATTTGAGTCAAGCAACTTTTTTTATTTAAAAAAAAATGGACAAAAATGTACTTAACGTTTTGATGGAAAATTGCTCTTTGAAGGCCAAAAATACAGTTGAAGCGAAAACTTAGCTTAATGATTAGTTTCCAAACACTGCCCAGGAAAATCAACCATCTAAGATTGGTATACAAAGTTTAGACGTGTTAAAATGAGCACCAAAGACATTAGAGGCAGTGAACGCCGCCGACGAAAACATAAAAAAAAGTCCACAACATTATTTTGGTTGTCCGTAGAGTGAAGTTGCCGAGATAGCAGGCACTCTAAAGATATCAACTGCATGTGAAAATCATATCATTTACGAATATTTGGTTATGAGAAAGCTCTGTGCAAAGTGGGTGTCGAGCAAATTCACTTCTGACAAAGCACAACGACGTTAATGATTCAGAGCAGTGTTTAGAAATGGTCAAGAGTAATAAACCTGAGTTTTTGTGTAGATATGTGACAATGGGTGAAACATGGCTCCATCATTTCACTCCGAAGTTTAGTTCAACTATTTATTTCCAATTCAACTCGAGATGTTCTAATAAATATTTTGTATCAGAGGGTTGTATGGAAGTTACAGGCAAGGGTTCTTGTTAAATCTTATAGATAATAACACTCATACACTATTATAAGTTTCAATCAATTCAAATATACAGTAAAATGGTTGGAGTAGTTAGTTGGATCGGCTTTGCTCAAATAATCTTATTAAATTTATCTTTCGTCAACATATCGTAGCCAATTGTTATTCATACTAAGTTCTTGATTTAAATGAGAAATTCGAAAGCGAAGAAACCTGTTTGAAGTTGTGTTCTAAAAAGTATCCCAAACTAAATTTGAATATTCATTATAATTTCTTTGCGGTTTGAAAAAATCGATTTGTTTTCGCATATTTCTAATATAACTACAAATATTAAGTCCCAAACCCCGTCCAGTGCTGACTATTCATGTCGCTCAAAGTATTTTAATCGCGTTTGCTCAAAAGTAGTGTTGCTCAAAGTTTCGGCACGATCCTGACAAAACTATAAAAGATCTTCGGGATCTATAATATGCTTAAACACTAGGTATTTTGAAAACTTTCCTTACGATTTCGTAAACTTATTAAGGTTAGGTTAGGTTAGTCCAGTAAGCTCGTGAGTCATGTATAGACCAGTTTTGTTCTTAGCGATACCAGTTGGAGTGCCATTACCTTGTTCATAAGATGCAGTCATCATTCAGGATGCCAGCGCTTGACTTGAATTTCAATAGGTTTTGTGAATTCACTATCGCCACTTCTTCCATTGTTTCATACTTTGACTTTTTTCAAATAGCTGCCGTTTTGTCGGATATTAAAAAAAATTTGGTGTTTGATTAGAAGCATTAAGGGGCTATACCAGTGTGACACTTTCAAAAAAAATTTTATTTTTTTTTTTGCTTTTTCGATAGCTTATATATTCAAAAATATCCTGTGAAATCGGCGAGGTCGTATCTTCAATAGTTTTTGAATGGCAGCGTTCTAAATAGAGACCGCTCAGAGGTGCAAACATATATAAGTAAATTTGCTGACATCATAACTTAACGAGAAATTGGCCGATCGACTTCAAATTAAAACTGGATATAGTTGAATACATTTGTTATACAATAGACTACGATCTTTTTGATTGGTTGAAAATTGTCAATTTGGCATTAAAAAAACCACCATTTTTTTCGTAAAAAAACGATTTTTTTTTCAAAATTACGCCATTTTCTTAATTTTTGATATTTTTCAAAAATCGTAGTTCATTGTATAGAAAATATATTTAAGTTTAATAAACATTTTGAATTTTTTTGATTCAGCTACTCAATCGACCGGAATCATGCCAGCAGTTGAGGCACTTTTTTTTTCGGCACGTCCGCAGACAGCACATAACTCCGTTATTTTTCAATATTTTTTTCATATAGCTAAAAATATATTTTATTACGTCCATATAACGTCGAAACATTCAATCTAGTACTTTCTTTTAAAAAAATTCACGAAAATCGCCTCATTTTTCATGCGTCACACTGGTATAGCCCCTTAAGCAAGCACAAAATTTTTTGGTTTCAAGAATATGATGCTGCAATTTTTAACAAAGACTACGCACCTGCAGTGATTCATTCCATACTTTCATAATTGTGACCTCAATTTTATATTACTCTAAGGCAAGCAATGTGATGAAAGAAGGATTTTTAATGAGTTCAAGCTAAAGTAAACTACCAAAGATATTATTTGGAAGTGATAAGAATTTCGTACCATAGAGTTTGCAGAAAGTTGTTGTATAACACTTTTTCTAAAATATTAGCTACTTTATGTTGCACATAAAAAAAATCGCAGACTAAAAATATTTTTATGGAAATATACTGACAACAACGCCACCTATCAACTTCATAAGCGGTATATAGTACACTTTTACAATATAATATACTGACAAATCATAGCTAAAGTTTTGTTTTATGAGATATTCATTGACATCAGCGAAAGAAAAACTCCAGGAATTAACTAAGGATTTCAAAAAATCGATTTTTTTATTGTCTTATTAAATTCTACAATATAATATAGTCCTAAATTTTCAAGCAGATCCAAGTAATAGTTTCGGAGATACAGCCTTGAGAACTTACGCTCGAGGCTAGCTAAGCTAAGTCGCCGTCTTTAAACGCGTTTTTCTCGAAACTGTCTTGTAGCAGTCGGTTGGCAAGATTTCTCGAGAACCACTCAACCAAACCTAATGAAATTTTACACAGGCCTTTGAGAAACAATTTTTAAAGACAGGTACGAAGGATTTTCTCGATTACAACTACTATTTGAAAAAACAAATGTCGCGAAATGTTCCCTGAAATTTTAATGTTTTTTTTGTAAAAATGTCTGCCAACAATCCAATTTTCAGTTTTTTTCCTTCCTCCAAGTTTTAAGTTAAGGTTTTAACTACAAAACGTATTTTTTTTAACATTAGATGATCCTGTAAAGAGTTATTTTGCCAATGGGGGTGCATATTTTTTCCGAAGGGTCAACGGAACTACGGAAATGGTAGCAATGGCAGAGTTTAAAATATTTTTTTTTCCAAAAATCTCAGGGGCCTTATTCTGTATCTCGATTCGAAAATGTATTCTATTCGAAATTCGAATCTACTTTACAATTATCCAAAAATTGTACCACCCTGTGCCAGAGTAAATACGTACAATTTTCGTTTTTGCTTTCCGAAAACCGAATATATACAGAATATGAAAATATTACAGAATATGAAAAATCCGAATTCGAGTAAATTGTTTTTCGAATCGAGTTACAGAATAGGCCCCCAGGAATTTTTTGTTAAATTGTTGAAAAAAGGCTGTTTTCTACCCGAGGAAACCCATGTATCTCCTTAGGACATATTATGTGTTTACTGACACTTATCGGTTAAGTAACCTGCTATTTACCCAATAACTATGCCAAAGATTTCTGTTAAAAGTTCTTGGAGTTTCTTAAGGGTCAGTTGTCGCTGCTAACCAAAATTCTTGTACACGTGTGATCGTTCATCCATTTCTCACGCAAAGACCTTGCTGTGTATGTTTTAGTTTCCGCGCTAATTGGTTTAATATATTCGAGTTTCGGTAGCCGTGTGACATAAGTCTCATAAGACCATCGGAAAGCTTCCATAAGTAAGCAGTGCGTTTGGTATTATGAAAATTATAATATGTATATAAATGTTTTTATTCATTAAAACAACAAGAAAAAACGTTACCTTCGGCTGCACCAAAACTGATATATCCTCACAGGTGCATTTCTTTTAGTAACTATGTGTTCTGTTTATATGAAAGCTATATGCTATAGTAAGCCGATCTGAGACATTTTTTCGGAGATTCTATTATTACCTTACGCACTAATCCATGCCAAATTTCGTGAAGATAACACGTCAAATGCGAAAGTTTTCCATATAAGCCCTTGATTCCGATCGTTCGGTTTGTATGGCAGCTATATGCTATAGTAAGCCGATCTGAACAATTTCTTCGGATATTACATTGTTGCCCTAAAAAATAACCTGTGCCAACTTTTGCGAAGATACATTGTCAAATGTGAAAGCTTTCCATACATGAACCTGATTCCGATCGTTCAGTTTGTATGGCAGCTATATGTTATAGTCGTCCGATATCCGCAGTTCCGACAAATGAGCAGCTTCTTGAAGAGAAAATGACGTTTGCAAAATTTTAAAACGATATCTTAAAAACTGAGGGACTAGTTCGTATACATATATACAGACGGACGGACGGACAGACGGACGGGCAGACAGACAGACGGACATGGCTAAGTCGACTCAGCTCAACATACTGATCATTTATATATATACTTTTTGTGTCTCCGACGCTTCTGGGTGTTACAAACTTCGTGACAAACTTAATATACCCTGTTGAGGGTATAAAAATTAAAATTAATATGCATATGTACATTAGGGTGATTCAAAAAAATTTTTTTTTTTTTTTTTTTTCAATTGGTACTCGCAAAAATAGGTTCCTAGACACCTCTAAGAAAGTCTCTCCAAATATGAGTTTTTAATTGTAACGGGAAGGTCCCCCTACATACAGTTTTCTATTTTTTCTTATTATCAGATAGAAAAATTTATATCTCGCTTCCAACTACTTGAAAAAATATCTTGTTACTTAGGTTTTGTAGGAAATTGAATGCTCTAAAATATGGTCTCTTATGATTTTTTCGTAAACCCAACCGTTTAAACGATATTAACAGTTAAAGTTTGATTATTTTTGGGAAAATTTTTTATTTCTTATGAATTTTATAACTCAATGAAAAAAAATTATTATGAATAGATTTTTGGAGAGGCTTTCTTTGAGGTGTCTAGGAACCTATTTTTGCGTGTACCAATTGAAAAAAAAAAATTTTTTTGAATCACCCTAATGTACATATGTATATTTTTTTTTATTTTCTCTATCCATTAAACTGCCAGCTTCATTAAGCATATTTCAGTAAATGTCAGTGACATTCTGTGACTTTTTAATGTGAATATTTCAACATTGAAAACTGTAGTGACAGTGACAGCCAGTCGGACGTGAGTGGAAAAAATACAGAAGATATTAAAAATGCAATGAGAATACAAAAGAAGGTGTGAAGTGAGTAGAGAATAAAGGTGAAATAGAAGAAATTTCAAGTCTTTCGAAATTGATTAATGCTGAGAATTATTGTAAAGTTTTCTTGAGAAAGCAATACTATTGGTTATAGCGAGATTTAATTCTTAAATTGGGTTTCTTGAGATTAAATGCAGTAAAAAGGAAAAATATGAAGAAATTTTTAACATATTCTCATACAAACTGATACATGAGAGGTTATTCGTATATATCCATATGTAGCATTTAAAGTTTTTTCCACATAAGATACTCCAAAAGGTCGCTTACTATATTACCTACACACATACATACATATGTACGTCTTAAGCATATCAAAAATGCCATTAAAACATTAGGCTTCACATCTAGAACAAAATAAAGACACAGAAAAACAGATATACGAGAAAACTACGATAAAATGTCCATACATACATACATGTATATAGTCATGCAGAGAAACATTCGTGCCATGCTTAACAATATGTATATGTTATATGTATGTATGTATATGTATATGGTACAGCGTGTTGATAAGTAATATTATTTGACACTTCAACAGCAACAAAAAAGCAGAACACAGACGACGACAGAAGAAATGTTACTATGTACATACATAGTATGTTTATATGTACATCTATTTCTAAATGTCTAGCAGACGCTGGCGAAACAAGAGACGACAAATCACGGACAGAATTAGCAATGGCGTAGCATTAACGGAATACATATTGAAGAGGCGATGGAGGATGTACACATATAGACATACTCCAACATGCACATGTAACTACGTTTGTATGTGTGTAAGTGTAATAAGAGCAGAGCGGTTAGCAAAGAAGCATCAAGACTGTTGTGGGTGAGCATAATTGTTTGACTTTCTCATTTAAGATTACACAAGCAACAATCGTGGTAAGCTTGTCATTACATGGCATATAGTCAAGATGTTACAGTAGAGCGCTGCTTAAATGGACTGTTGATTAGTTCGAAGTCACAGTACGTGTTCTAAGCTGTACTAATTGAGCAAAGTGTTCAACTAAATAGTCAAGGGGTCTATTAAGTGATATCACCGGATTATTATGTTTATAAGAAATGAAGAATTTGTATAATATAAGTTGAAAACTACTGTATGCGGTATTTAAACAAGTTCAGAAAACCAAAAAAACCTGTCTATCTCTATATTAGGAAAATCTAGTGCTTGAAAATCGTCATTTTGACACCGTAGAGTTAGAAGAGAATCTCAACATCTCTTATGCAACGACGCAACACATGGTGGTTAATGTTTTGGGTATGAAGCGTGTCAATGCTTTTTTTAAATAAATAAATCCAGATGCTGAACCTAATCTTCGACGGTTTTCAAGCATGCCGATACTGCTGCAAATTCACGTTCGTTATTCGAACGAGAATTTACATGGACTTGACGTAGCCTCACAGGAAATAGTCTAACGGCTTTAAATCACATGACCGAGGCGGCCAATTGACTGGGCCATTTCGTGAGGTAACAAATTCACCAAACATGATTTTCAATAAATCAATTGTGACTTTCGCTGAGTGGCTAGTGGCGTCCTGTTGGAGCCAAATATTGTCCAAGTCCATATCATCCAATTCGGGCCAAAAATATTCTGTTATCATTGAGCGATAACGATCCCCATATACAGCCACGTGCCGGTCTTGATCATCACGGAGGAAGTACGGCCCAATGACGCATACGAGTACGACGTAATTTTTTCGGGATGCAATGGTGACTCATAGAGTACGTGTGGATTGCTGCCTGACCAATAACACATACTTTACATATTGACGAAGCCATTTAGTCAGAAATGAGCCTGATCGCTGAAGATGATTTATCGACGAAAATCCGGATAATTTTCAAGTTGTTGCTGAGCCAATTCGCGAACATACGACGGTTCTGGTTATCAATCGGCTTCAGTTCTTACCTCAATTTGATCTTGTAAGGATATAGGCCAAGATCTTTTCGCAAAATTCGCTACAACGTCGTCACAGACATCTCCAACGCTTGAGAACGACGTGTGAGAAACTGATTTGGGTCTTCCTCAACACAACCTTAATGATAATTAAAACTTTTGAGTTAGAGAAATTTACCCTTCCGACATACAAATCAGCTGGTAAAATTCTAGATGACTTTATCGAGAAATACTATATTATATATTTTTCGAATCAAAAACCCTCGGGCGGTTCTAAGAAAGAAAAAAATTTATTTGAAGAGACTACATCGTCGTTGTACTCGTTTGTTACGAAAAATAGATAAAAGAAGAAGACCTTAAAATGAAATCAGATGCTCAGAAAATACTAGGCAGAAATTAAATTTCATTGAAAACTAATCATTTCAACAGCTACCCCACTGCATTGAAAACTTCCACGTCTAATCAACCCTGATTTTATTGGAAAACTCATCGCTGTCAAGCTAAAATGTCATACATTAATTAACACCCGCATAGGGAATTGCGCCTTAAATATTTTATAATTATTTACGCATTCATTTAGAAAGATTTTTTTTTTTTGCTTTAGCTTTCTTGGTCATCACTGCCTTTTTTGTACGCCCTACATACTTCATAATGACCGGTGCCAGATGTAATTGAGTTTTATATTCATTACTTGACATGAAGCTACCCGTTGGTGGCGCACTCATGCCAACTAGACTGGAACAATAGGGACGACCTGATGGTGATACTAAAACCCCGTGCAGACACAATGTAATGACTTTGGTAATTACAACAAGAATAAAAATAAAAAAACAAAAAAGAAATTACAATAAATATAAAAAAACAGCAAGACATTACAACAAAAGCCAACAGCAATAACAATGTAGACGTAAAGGAAAGTAATAAAGACAAGACTAACCATGACGTTGCAGTGTCTGTGAAATTATTGGTCAACAGTTGTGAGGTTGAGTTCACGAAGACCGTGCAAGAGAAAAATTTGGAGACAGCAAAGGACAATGGCGTATTTAACAAATGAACACATGCAAGAATGTCGTATGAGAATGCGAGAGTGATAGTAGTGTTGAAAAGTCGCCTGTTTGTCGGAAGAATTGACAATGAAGTCACGACCACAGCCTCACTACTTCGATGATGATGACATGATGATGACGGAGAGGTGATGTGACCAAGCAGAGGGCACCAAATTCGAAGAAGATGAGGCAGAAAGCATGCATTGTTGACTGCATTGACGACAATTTCGTCTATGACAACCTAAAAACATGGATGCGAAGCGGAAATTGTCAAAAATGGCGTAGCGACTGTGACGCATGGGGGAAATTTTGTGGCAAATGACAGGTGTCAAAGAGTGTTGATGTTAATAGCTTGTGCTGGCTTGATGTCAATCAGTGTTTCATGTTCATATTATTATTAATGCGGTGACGGTAATTATTTTGATAGTTAACATGCCTTTTGTAGCCGTTTGATTGATTAATGCGGTGTTAATTTAATTTTCAATTAATGGCGTCAAGTTATGTTTAAACATACATACATACATACATATGCATAAATACATAAGATAAATAGCAAACAAAACAAAGGAATTTCGTTTAAGAAAGGAGGGAGATGGTAACCAAAGCTTTTTAAATTATACTAATCTAATATAGGGTTACCACCATTTATTTTTAAGAGTTGTAATTACCCTAATATTCGAAAAAGTTTAAGATAAATGCTGAAAATATTCAAAAATAGTAAAATTTTTAAATTAAAACTATATAGGGTTGCCAGATTGTTTTTTCGAACAAAATATGATTAATATGAAATGCATACGGAATTTTCAAAATTCGTATATAAAATGCTGCAAAAATTCAAAAATTGTTAATTATTAAATTAAAAATTAAATAAGGTTGCCAGATTCTTTTTCGAAGAAAATATGATTATTAAAAAATGCATACGGAATTTTCAAAATTCATAAAAAAAAATAGTTGGTTTTTAAATTAAAAATTAAATAAGGTTGCCAGATTCTTTTTCGAAGAAAATATGATTATTATGAAATTCATAAGGAATTTCGTATACAAAATGCTTCAAACATTTATAACAAATTTATACAAATATTTCGGACGATATCAGTAGCAGTGCTACCATATTTGTGATTTTTCTTTTTTTTCAGAAAATGTATATAATGAAAAATATACGAGCTATAATAAACTAAATGCTTGGAAATTTCAAAGAAAAACGACTGAAAGTCTTTAAAAATAGTTTAGTAGAAGTGTTGCCATATGATTTTTTAGAATAATGTTGTCATATTTACATATATTATGAAAATTGAAAATACATTCTCTAAGAATTTTGTTTAGTTCATAATACATTTAAAATATTTTAATTTCAAAAATATGTATTTCCGAATTATAGAGTTGCCAGATTATTTGATTCAGGAAAATGCATGTTATGAAAAAATAATGAGTAGTAAATAAAAAAAATTATAAAAATTTCAAAAAAATAGTTTAGTTGTAGTGCTGCCATATGATTTTTTTATGAAAATACATATGTATACACAAGGTTTAAAAAAAATGTTCCATGAAAAAGAAAACAGTTGCCAAACATAACTTTTAATTCAAAAATGTACGAATTGAGAGCAGTCGTACTAACACAAGTAATATACGTCAAAACCAAATACTCACATTCAAAATCTACGCAGAAACTTACAAAGACAAAAAATTTTATTCCAAGGTGCCAGCCGCTATAATGGATTGGTGAAGAGTCTCCCATAAAGGCGGAACGCTTCTTCACTTTTCTGTAAAGGGATTAAAACTGGGGCAAAAATGCACCACGAGGATGTAGAAGGCATACTCTCTTCGATAAAGAGCATTGGGTCTTCCAGCATTCTGTTCCAGCATACAATACAAACGTGGCTTAAAAACAATATTCCTGCTCTCGTAAGCTGTTTGTGGTCAGAGTTGAGAAATATGGCCTGTCGAATACCCCACAGAACGTGGGAGAGTCTCAACAAATCTTTCGTTCGAGCAGCGAGATCATTACCAAGTTAACTTATATGTTACATATGTACTCGATCACTTTTAACTTCAACAAAAAAATTTCATATCGTAAAATGAAACTAATTTTTTCCCCAAAAAAAAAAAAATGAAAAATAATAACAATATCAATTAATTAGCACCTTAAGAGAACCGTATCCATATCCTCAGCGGTTCTCGACAAAAAAAGATATAATGTTTTGATGAATTTTGTTATCTGGTCTAGTTTCTCTAAGGGATTCAGTGATGCAATTTAAGCAACAGATAAGAAATAAACACTATGTTCGGTCTCAACGGTCAACTTTTCCCAATAGCATGGCCAGCAAAACCTCAAAGAACAGCAAAAAATCGAAAAACACTACATGAGGATAGATTTCTAAACATTAGAAGAACTACCCCAGTTTCAGTCAGGTATCACGTGTTCGCCTGATTTACCTTCGCGTAACTTCTGGCTATTCAGCAAATTCACATAACTCCGAGGACATCGTTTTGACCCAATTGAGAATATAAAAGCTGAATCGAAGAAGGCGTGATGGCCATCACGACGAAGGATTTTTCCAAGTGCTATGATGACTGGAAAATTCGTTGGCAGAAGTGTATTGCAGCGGGAGGGGACTACTTTGAAGGAGATGAAATGGACAAAATTCTATTTTCAAATTATCAATTCTGATCACAGTAGTATTCTGGAGAACGTACAATAATTGCATTATAGAAGTTGTTTATACTATCTGAACAAATTTGACTCGGACTGCTTCATTTAAGCTGCGCGCGCAAATCAAATCGATAGAAAATTATTTTCTAGATTAGTACTTGTACTTGTAGTTTGTAACTATTTTCGAGTTGTGTGAACTTTGATGTCCATATGAAACTTATGGTGTGCTTGGCTGCTGTTTATTTACGAGGCGAAAATGCATGTTGGCATCAGAAAGATATTCTGGCGATATTTACCATGAAAAAGTTAAATTGAGTTTGCTTGAAATTTCGTGTTTCCAGTAATCACGACTAAAGAACTAAATAGCACTAAAGCATTCAGTCAAGATCATGAAGTCACCGAAATCTGGCCTCTGTGTGGAAACCGTCGTGTTCTCATCGGAAAGATATTCATCAATCGCCTCATTACTGGTGACGATACGTACATAGGTTTATTAATAGAACCGAAACCAGAAAACCAAGTCAATTCGACCAAATATCAAGGTGCTGTTCATTGTTTTCTTTGATTACTATGATATAGTTCACCATGCATTTATTCCACATGGTTAAATCGTAAATAAGGAATACTACTTAGTATCGAATTTTTTTTTTCAAGCATGAAACATGAGCCATCACTCAGCCATTCTATTCGCCAGATTTGGGTTTCTGTGATTTTTTCTGTTTTCCATTCACTAAATGCACTGAAGGCCCTCCTAGCAGAGGCTTATAACAAGTGAATAGAAAATGAGATTAAACGTTGGCATGCCTGTATTATCTCAAAAGAAAGTAGCAGTAGTTATAGAAAGCTTTTTCTAAGCACTAAGTCTAAAGTAACCGTCCAATATCTCCTGAGTTCAACCACCGAGCAGTAAAAATTTACCCTAACTTTAGTTCTAGTTGTAGATATGTCTGGCATAGCACAAAAGTTGATTAACTGTATGTAGAACGATCATTACATATTTCTCACTCTCCATGCCATCTTCTCAACTCATCTCAGCTAACAAACTTAAGTTTGTTCCACAGCTCTCACTTACACGCTGCAGCCAAACCCACTTTGTAAGATTTTCGCAAAAACAAATTACGCATTTCTAAATGTCCTTAAAACACTACTAACGCGTTCGTTATAACTTTTGAAATTTAATTTACACCATTAAAATGGTTTAGTTGTAAAGGAATTGCCGCTTGTAGTTGGTTGTAGTCGGTGCATAGTTGGTTGTTTGTTGGCGGTGTTGCTATGTCATGTTGTGATGCATTGCGTTTTCTCGTTTAGCAATACTGGTTTCGTCGTGCCGGATGACATTAGCCAAGTTAGAGTGCAGACATTACAAATTTAGACACACTCTGCAGTTACGGTTACAAATACTTACAAATGTATCCACATAAAGGGGATGTGGTTCTACATAGCAGTTTGGGTTGTGTAAAATATTCTTGGGAGGGTATATGCGAATCTATGTAACATCGTGAATGCTTGTAATAGTGTCATTGCATCAGCGGTTGCGACTGTAGGCGCTTTAAGACTATATTACGATGCCTAAGGCAAAATAAAATAATTTTCTTCCAATTTGTATTAGTTTATTAAGACCTTTTTGCTCCTACTGTCCACTGTATCTGTAAGCAACTGTCCCACTATATTTGTACATGTGCTCATAAATTTGGCTTTTCAAACTTTAAAATTCCCGCGACAAAATTATTATTCTCAGAAACTTTTTTTATTATTATTGAAAAAATTCCAAATTTCAAATCACTATGTTTAATCGTCTAATTTTGATCATCAAACTTGTCGCAAATATTTTAAAGTTTGAAAAGTGAACTTTCTGAATATGTGACGGTTATTTTTGAGAAACGAAAGTTTGTTGGTGAAATTTTAGTTCGAATGAAAAAAGGAAAATTCCTAAGTTAAATGTATGGCAACCTAAAAAAAAATAGCGAAACTCTAGAGTTAAGCTACAGTGCCTGGCTTGAGGGAGGATTTTTTGTTGGTCAATCACTAACATTTGAGGGAGTAGGGGGGAAAAAAATTCAAAAATTTTTTTTTGAAGCACCCTAATAAATATATATAATACTATAGGTATAACTGTTAGTTTTCTAATAATCGTATAGTTTTCAATGTAAGATTTAAATCCACTTCTATGCAAAGGGATTATAAATGACTGTTTTCAGAATGAAGGAAATATACTTTGCTTAAGAGAGGAAATAAAAATTCTTGTCAAAGGCAAGAAGATGTATTTGGCACAGACAGCATGAGTGTATCATATCTGAGCCGTATTAAAATATGGTTTTTACTTATTTAAATTAAGTAAGACGTCTGCCTCAGAAATAGGCTTAATATTTTATTACGACAAAAACTGAAAGATCATGGCAAATTTGGGAAATAAAGGATATTAGCATTGTAAAAAAGTTATTTTATATATTTATGGCGTTATAACATAAGTTAAAGAGTGTAGGTTATCTCAAAACTTAATCTATTTCACTTACCAGTTATGGATTGTAGTTAATCCTACACAAATTGTGTCTCCTTTCTCTCTCTCTCTCTCTCTCTCTCTCTTTTTATATTCAATTCATGCGTTGGGTAATTTTATTCAATAAATATTTTACGAAATATTAATAGATAATCTAAATATGCTAAGCACACATATTTCTGTATATATATATATTTTTTTTTTTCTGCTTAGAAGCGCTTTAGGGATATGCTGATGGTCAGCCTTATTTATATAACTGCATAAATATGCTTAAGGATATTTTCACTTGCAATAACGATTTTTTTGATTTTGTTTTAATACTATATTTTTAGATATATGCCACTGTGTTTCACTTTACCACAATTTTGTTATTGTGTGTGATTATTTAATGGAATTTTGATTTTTTAACACTTTTATTATTTTTGCTTTGATTTGTTGGTATATAACTGCTTGCGGTTGTTGATATTTAGCTTTTTGTTGTTGCTGGTATATAACTTTTTGTGTTTGTTTGCTTCTACTCTGTCGATTTATTTTGATTTTTGTAAATATTTTGCAAATGTTTCGAAGACTTTTCGGTAGTGAATTTTGTTGCTACTGATTTGTTGATAAAACTGGCTCGCGGTGGCTATAGTTTGTGGGGTGGCCAAACTATTGCATATTTTTGTCTCTAATATAAATATTTTGCCTCTGTTTTTTGAACGTTTTGTTGGTTAATGGTTGCGCTGAACCCTCACCTGTACGGTTTTGGTTATAACAATTGTTATTATTTTTCTTAACCTCTGCAGTTTCAGTTATAACAGTTGTTATTATTCCTCTTGGAAATTTTGGTGTATTCTCTAAAGTTATTTTAGTCGTGGTTTTCACTTTACGGTTTTTTGTTTTTAACTTTTAGGTTTGTTTCTTTGCCTGCTTTCAATTTTATTTTGTATCAGTTTGTTAAAACAATGCTTTTGTTGTTGTATTTTGTTGATGCCAATGTTATTGTATTTGATTTTTGTTTTTGATTTACTGTTGCAGTTTTTAGTATGGCGCTTCAAAAATACCAAGCACTTTTTGATTTTCTGCCAACTCGTATGCACTACTATTGAGGCAAAACTTGTGTATTGAAAAATAATGGCTGTGTTGTTATTATTTTTGTTTTGAATTTCACTAACTTTATTCAGTTGGAAATTTTAATTTTTTTTCAAATGATTTTTTAACAATTTTTTTATATTTTTTTTGAATTTTTCAAAATAATTTTTTTTACACTTTTATATTTTTTTGTGTTGGAGATATTTTCAAGCTTTTCTATATATCCGTAAATCTCCGCATTTATTATTTTTTATTTTGTTTTGAAAACACTTGATCATTAAATATCTTTATTCACTATTTCGTTTTGAAATTTCTTTTTCAATATATTTCTTTATTCTTTACTTTTTATTATGTTTTGAAATCACTTGATCATTAAAATTCTTTGTTTTTGTATTGTATTTTGAGAGCTCCTTATCATTCAAGCTCTTCTTCCATTATTTTTTATTTTAATTATTTTAGTTTTGAAAATTATTTCTTTATTTTTCGCTATTCTTCAAATTGTCGTTATTCGTTTAATACATTTTCAGTTGCTTTTTATTTAATTTTAATAAATTTTTACTCAACTTTTTTGTGTTATTTCGTAAAACTGCAACGATTTTGATTGGTATTTTGCACAAGTTTTAATTTTATTTATATTTTTAATTTTATTTCCTTTTGAATATTTAACTTTTTGCAGACATTTTGATTCTAGCTCATTTTTGGATAAATTCCGTATTTATATTTTAAAAATCTGAAAATTGAATTTTCTATTAAAATTTTTTCGTATTACTTATGTTTATTTTTAGGTTTCGAAAATTCGGAAATTTTATTTTTGTGTTAAATTTTTTTATGATTTTTGTAAATTTTTATTTTTGTTTTGTATGCTCAAGTTTTTTAGCGGCCTTCTATCCCGTTTTTTGAAAGTCGCGCAAATTCATTTATTGGTTTAGTTTGATTTCTTCATAATTTATTGTTTTTCTTTATTTGCAATAAATGCTTTTTAATCTGTGTTATATGATGCGAACTCAAAAATTTGTTTGTTTTTCTAATTTTTTAATTTATTTTGCTGTATTTTCAATTTTAGTTTTAACTTTTTAATGTTGTGCTATACTGTTGTATTGAAATCTATGCTCCTTTTTCAAAAATTCAAACTTATAAAGATTTTAGTAGAATTTTTTAACTCTTACCTACTGTTTCTTGACTGGTTAGATTTAAGTGATAGGTAGTGGTACGTGATTTCGAATTTTTCAAATTTTATTCATATTTTTAAACATTTTTCTCAGTAACATATTTCAAATTTTTTGATACTAAACTTTGCACTTTTCATTCACATCTTTAAATTTTCGCTCTTTTTTCATAAATGTGGTTTGTTTTTTTTTTGAGATTTTAGGTTTTTTTTTAAGATTTTAGTATAACTTTTCTTTTGAACTCTTATCTACTTTTCCTTGATCTGTTAGATTTCAGTGGCCGTAGATGATGTTTTTAAAATTTTCATTAAAATTTTTAAACTTTCAGTGAACAATTTCTTGTTTGTTACTAATTTTTTTGCTTTTCACTAAAAACTATATTTCTTATAATTTTTTGTAATTTTTGTATGAAGCAGTTTGATTTGTTCGCTTACAGTTTTTGAAATTTGTTTCAGCTATCACATAACCTCGTTATTTGTGGATTTTGAAATAATTGTTTTCTAATGTTTATTGCAGTGTATTATTTTTGAAATTTATGTATTGATTTCCTTTTGATTTTTTGTTTTGCAATTTTGTATTATTGTTTTTATTTTGATGTTTAAATTTTTTATTCTCTAATTTTTTTTGTATTTTTTGAAAACAATATTTTCATAACTAAATTGCTTTGATTTTGTTAATTTCTGCGGTACTAATATTCGTATACAATTTTTGTTGAAAACTGATTTAACATTGCCAGCATTTTGGTTGTAAATTGCTTTAACTTTCTTTGTCTTTCGCTCTTTCTCGATCTGTTTATATTGACTTGCGAATATTTTTTAATAAGTTTCTAAATTTTTATTGTTTATTTTTGCAGCTTATTGTTTCATTTCCGATTCTTCGCACTTTTTATAATTTACAGAAAAACTTCCAAGCTGCTTTTACACAAAACGTAAATGTCTCTGAGCAGTTTAACTGTTGAGTAAGATTTTTTTTTTTTATAATTTTTTAAATTTTAATTTCGTAAATTAAAACTATCTCCAACATAAATAAAGAAGAAATATTTATTGTAGTGTTGAATAGATGTTTTTAATTTTTTTCAAATCAATTTCCGAAATACTTTTGCAAAAATGTTTTTTTATATTATTATTTTTTTATTTCAATTTTTGCCCATAACGTTTTTAATAAACAATTTTATGAGCTCATAGCAAATATACTTCTATCCACTTTACATATTTTACTTTTCTGTATGTTCTATCAAAGAATTTTCCAATTATTTTTGAGCTGAAAATTGAATTTTTTTTATACTGCTATTAGATAGACGAGAATTGCACCGCGACCTTGGGTCTGTAATGCCAATATTGTGTTAGTATTATTTTTGAAGAATTTTTTATTTCTAGTATACATATATGTATGTATATACAGCTTTTAGTTATTAATAGAATTTGGCAATAAATTGCATTTAAGAATTTTTAAATTTTTCGTTTTCTTCTTTCACTTTTAATCACCTTTGTAATGCTTTTTCTGCTTTCTCACTGTTTAAAAATGCTGTGATTTATTTTTAAATATTTGCAGTTATATTTTAATTTTATTAAAATATTTTTCTACGTTTTACTACTTCACATAATGCTGAAATATATTTTTTAAATACTTTTAATTATTTTTCAATTATTTCCAAATTATTTTTGTTCTTCTCAATGAAAGAATGCTGTAATAAATTTTTTAAAAATTATTTTTATTTATATTTCAATTATTTGCAAATAATTTTGGTTTTTGCCTTTTCACTTGCAAATATTTTTGTAATATATTTTTAAATAGTTTTATTTATTTTTCAAATATTTCAATATTATTTTTCGTCTTCTCAGCCAAAGAATTCGGTAAATACTTTATAAAATACTTATTTTTCAGTCAAATTCATTTTTTAATTTTTTCACTTGCAAATAATTCTGTAATATATTTTTTCATAATATTTGTAATTATTTTTTAATTATTTGCAAATGATTTTGTTTTTTGTGTTTTCACTTGCAAATAAATCTGAAATAATTTTGTTTTTTCTTTTCTCTTGCAAATAAATATGTAATGTATTTTTTAAAAATATTTTTAATTATTTTTGAAATATTTCACAATTTTTCCTTTTTTTTCTTCTCACCAAAAGAATGCTGTAAATATTTTTTTAAAATACTTTGAAATATTTTTCCATCACTTCTAATGCTTTATTGTCTTTTTACTTGCAAATTATTTTGTAATATATTTTTATAATATAAATAAAAAATATTTTAATTTATTTTTTAATAATTTCCAAACTATTTTTCACGTTGCTAATAATCCATTTGCAATTTTGTATTAATTTGTAATGAACATTTTTCAATTTTACTTCATTTCAACATCAAAAAAGTATTTTTTGTTTTTATATTTTAAACACGTAAAATTTAAAATTCACGCAAATTCAAACTTTGTAATAATTTTTTTAAATTTACCACTTATTGCTGCATCGCGCATTTTTCAGCCAAAACCACAGAGAGAACTAAAGCAGCCTGCTATCGCTTTTTTTCTCGAAAATCGCGCAAATTTATTTGCTTTTTAATCACAGCTTTTTATTTTTAAAACAACTTCAATACTCACATACTTCAGCTATTACTGCATACGCTGCAATTTTAATTAATTTTTCCGAACTTCTGTATATTTTCAAACTTTCTAAATTTCAATTAATTTTCAACGCGAAAATTAACACGCAAAAATTGCAAATTTACAGCAGCAAAATTTTTGGTTGGAGCGCCAATTAACACACCAAACTATTTGCAAATTTTCACGCGCTGCAACAAAACACAAATTCACATTAACCCGCCTGGGCTAACACACACACAAACACAAATGCGCGGCTGTATGTCGTTGTTGGTATACATATATACATATATGGTTGTATGTGTTGTATAGACAGCTTGAAGACCACAAATTACGCGCCACAATCACTAGCACAGCGCGTTGTCAGATTACGTCGCCGGCAGACGAACACACACACACATACGCGCCGCGCGCTCGTTTGCGGGTACAACGGGTGGTATGCGTAACACAATTTGAAACGGCGCGTCACACCACGGCGTCGGGTGCGATTAGTTGCGGCAAAAGCTTTAGCACTTTTTTCGTTTTCGTTTTTTTGTGCGGCGCGCTCACTGCACCCCCGCTGTGCGCTACGAATACTGCCACGGGGGTTTGTTGACCCAAGTGTGTGCCACGCTAAGCGCTAAGCTGGAGCGTGTAGCTGGCGTTGTATGTGTGTGTGCGCGCGCTAGTAAAATGCCACAACTTGATTTATGAAATTCCAGCAGGAAAATTAAATAATTTACTTGATTTTTTGTTGTTGTTTTAGAAATGAAATTTCTCTTACCGCTAAGTGTTGAGCGCGAATTTTAATGACTTAATATTTTTAACGGCGTAATTTTGCATATAAAATATATTATTGCCTTTTTATGACAATTGATTTCAGACGGCGAATTTCACTGTTTTTACGTTTATGTTTTGAATGCGAAACTTCACTTTTAATAACTTAGGCGCGTACGAGTATTTCCAAAAGCCATTAGCTGGCAGTCAGTCTTATGCTAGCGTACACAAACAAAATTTTTACTGCAATGCACGCTGTTAAATTTAAATTGCTGTGGCAACACGCGCACGCAAGCAGGCAGACACAGACACACGCGCGCGTGCCAATGCTGTGTAATTGCCGCTTTAAAAGTAAGAATTACTGCCACGCACAAAATGCTTTTCAATGCCGTAGGAATCGATTTTTTACGCGCAAATTTCTATTACTTTCCCACAAGCAAGTAATATGTTCAACATTCTACCGTTATACACATTTGTGGTAAAACATTAAATTTTGATATTTTTTTGTACGCGCGTTTTCGCTTTACTTGTGATATATTTATATTTGTTTAACTTTACTTATACGCACAAATTTAACGTGCTTTTCGCTTGAGCGCTTTTATTCAATCAGCAACGGCACGAGAGAGCAGGTACCCAACGATGAACTGAATTGTGTGTTGCATGCCTAACGTAAGCAATGCCAGTTGACAATCTGCTTTTAGGCGCGCAATAGTGGGAAATTTCAGCATTGCGTGCGCACAACATAACTACAGCGTGCATGTTTTTGGTTGTGCGCTCAAAATTTCATGTAGCAAGTTGAAATGAGAAAATTTCCCTGCAGGGAAATTTTTGTTTTATACATGTAAATACACGCAAAGTACTAGTAAGTTAGAATACGCAAAAAATAAGACACATTGAAGGTGTACAAAAACTGGGAAATTTAAAATTTTCGTTTTAAAATACATATAAAATGCATTCTTTATATACCTCCAGAAAATAACGTGCGTTTGAAAATTTCCCAACACAAACTCTGCAGGGAAATTTATGTTTTATAAATGTAAATACGCGTACAGTACTAGTAAGTTAGTGTACGTAAAAAAGAAAATATATTAAAACATTACAAAAAATTTCCGCGCTGGGAAATTTAAATTTTTGTTTCAAAACACATATAGAATGCACAAATCATCATGCTACATATTACCACAACATATAACTTGTATTTGAAAATTTCCCATCAGAAGGGAAATTTGTAGAGCAGCCTTTAATACACAGAAAATCTGTTAAATACTTACTACTACAGAAAAAAAAATAACGTGCAATTGAAAATTTCCCACCAGAAGGGAAATTTGTAAAGCAGCCTTTATCACACAGGAAATCTATTAAATTCTTTGTGGCTGCACAAATCATCATGCTACATATTACTACAACAAATAACGTGCATTTGAAAATTTCCCAAAGCAAGGGATATTTGGAAAGCAGCGTTTAACACACAGCAAATCTGTTAAACACTTTGTGGCTGCAAGCTGCACATTCGCTTTGCAGTTAGCCAAACGTGCTTTTGCCGTTACTTTGTAACTATTATCTGCTTTTTTTGTGTTTGCGCCCCTCGTAATGTGGGTTAAGCATGTGTTTATTAGCTGCGACACCGCCGCCGCTGACACAGCTGTTTTATTTGTGCAGCGTTGATTTGATTCTGTTTGTAAGCTTATGTTTGCGTTTGTTTACGTAAATATAGATTTCTGTGCGAGTGTGTTGGTATGACAAACACATATATATTATAAATATATGTACATAGTATATGTATGTATATATGTCACATATAAAGTACATATGTATGTATATATATATGCTCGCGTGTATTTTGTTTGTCAACAATGTTGCCGCTTGCTTTTTTATGTTCATATAATCCTCCCTCATTCGCAAGTGTTACACTTACATACATATATACTCACGCATTTCTACATTATAGTATTATGTCTGTATATGTGTGTGTTTAGCTGCTGTAAGTGTGTGTATGAAAATGTCCCCTTGTAGATTACGTAGTCTCCCCTCATTTCTAATATACCGGCGCTGTCATGTTAGTACATACTTATCCCATTCATACTTTGTCACTTTGTACTCTCTAAATGGGTTACAGTAATTCTTTCTTGTTCTTAAAGTTGCTTTAAGCCAAGTTAAAAGCAGGTGTTTAACCCCGTAAGGGCTTTCCATACAGTTGAGCATTTTTCACTTCATTATCGTGTTTTGTTTTCAACAAATTGTTCGAGAATTCGTTCATACAATGTTGTTATGGAAAGAAATACACAAAAACTTAAGAACTATGGGTCTAAAGACTTTTATTCTTTGA
The DNA here is from genome assembly GCF_024586455.1 of Bactrocera neohumeralis. Classification (NCBI taxonomy): domain Eukaryota; kingdom Metazoa; phylum Arthropoda; class Insecta; order Diptera; family Tephritidae; genus Bactrocera; species Bactrocera neohumeralis. The sequence goes on along the minus strand of NC_065920.1, from coordinate 60,546,663 downwards.
AGAATAGAACTATTCTAAAACTATTAAACTACTTCCGCAATACTTTTTGTATTTTAGGCAGGTCTAACTATAAAGAATCTAATGCCTTATAAGAAATACTTTATAGCCTAGGAATGGAAAGTTCATTTGCAATTATGTATTCTTAAGCTGAATTTATGAGAGCGAAAAATTTCTAGAATTAGTGCCACTCCAAGTTAGAACTTAAATCTTTCGACAGGGTACATGCAGGTTCCAAAATCTCTCGTAAAAAAACAATAAATCTCAAAATATTTTACAGTTTGCTCTCAGAAAAGGTTTTAAATACCCAGTGAAGTATACAAAAATTTCTCAATAAAAATCAAAAAATTGCTTAAATACTATACCGAAGGATCCTTAATAGAAACCTCAAAACGAGATCCGATATTATTAAGGAGTCTTTTCAGACGTATGTTTTCCAATGAGGCTGTAGTTTCGGAGTTGCCCCTTTTAACAGCTCATACCAGATTTATATTAAGTTCCATTCACCATTTCATAACGATTCACCATTTCATAATTCGCGCGACACATTGCGCTTTGCGTTCAATATTCGGACGCCGTAACCGCCCAGCAGAGTCGGTAATTCGAGCAATCTTGAGTCAGTTTCGCGCCACGTTTACTTTCGTAGATAATGGAAGATTTTGCGGAAGGATCTTAGTTTGTGGCCTTACAAAATCCTACTTGAGCAAGACGATCATCAAACGGTGAATAGGTCCAAAAAGAAATGACCACAGATAAAGATTTTGACATGAAAACTTTGTTTAGCGGTGAACCGCACCTTTAATTGTACTGGTACGTTAATAAACAAGATTATTGCATTTCAAGTGATGCCACAAGCCATTGCTAAGACGCCGTTACATCGTCAAAAAGTTTGGTGTACTCAATGGACAGAGGTAATCATTGGTCCATATTTCATCAAAAATGAAACCAAGCATAATGTTACAGTAAATAGGGAACACTATAGCGTCAAGATTAATCACTTTCGCGTGCCTGAATGAGAGAATGTTGATGTGGACGACCTTAGGTTGAAACAAAACACCGCCACATGGCATACAGCCAACAAAATAATCAATTTATTGAAGAAAACTTTTGGTGAGCGTATTATCTAGCGTTGTGTGTCTATGCCGTGGCCTCCAAGATCGTTTGATTACCACCGCTGGACTATTTCTAGTATTGTTATATGAATACGCTAGTCTACCCAGTTTATTGCTCGAGTTCATTTTTAAAACATAATCTAAAATCTTGGGAATTTCACTAAAATATACATGTTCTATTCCTTCTTGAAAACCACATGTTGATCACACTTTTCATAACGCTTGAAACTTTAGCTCTTGTTTCTCGTTAGATAGTCGTAAAGGTTAGTAGATTTATTAGTTAGCGGCGATAAAAGAGGATATCAAAAAAAAACAAAAATTCAGAATGCACCGTTTTTAACGGTATTCCAATCTCTGTTAGGTATGTTACACACATATAAGGTCAGTTTGCCATCAGAACCTTGAAACAAATTTGTACTTAATTTTAGGATAGTGTGATGTTTTGTGAATCAAAATAATTAACATATTTCTATTATCTTTTATAGTTTCCCAGAATCTTGGCAGAGAACCAAAAACTTCGCCAGTTGTCTCCTTTCTTCTCTATCTGCTGACTGGTCGCTATTCAATTGGTCCTTCCATTGGATGCGTAGTTGGACTAGCCGTTGTCACAAGGTTTCGAATTTTACGGAGATCAGCTTTTTCGAAAACTCCACGAACACTGTGTTTTCTCATTTCGGTAAGCCATCGTCCATGTTTCTTTGCCGTATAAAATAGCTGGAATGAAGAAACACTTATAGAGCATAACTATTTTACATCGAGAGAGGAATCTGCTTCTCAACTGCCTACTTATCTCAAAGTAACACCTGTTGGTAAGAGTCATTCAGAATTTGACCTCTAAGCTTAGATGGTAGTTGGAATTTTTGGCTGCTTTTGAGATATACAAATTCAGTTTTTCAAATTTCTAACTGGCAACAAGGTCGTAGCTCCCAAGACTCGGAATCTTTATGTGTGACCTCCAAGTGCTTTGTTTTGCCCTCGTTCATTATGACAAACCTTTTTCGCTTCTTTTGCTTGGTTGCGGAAAAGGCTATGTTGACGGCTTTGTAGTTATGGTCTACTATGTCTATATGATCGGTAGCATTGTACTTTTAGAGTATATAGTGCCACAGCGGTTCAGATTAGTTGCGCGTTCCAGCATTATACAATATTAAAGAAGACGCACGAGAGAGAATCACCCTATCCGAAACCTAGTCTGATATCGAATGGCTCGGAGAGATCCTTTACAATTGTGGTAGAGCTGATGGTTGTGCTCAACGTCATTCTGCAAAGCATGAAAAGATAACAAAGTTAAACGAATAGGTAGCTTCTCTCGGTGCTGTCGAAGGCCGCTTTCAAGCCTACAAAAAAAGTGATGGGCGTCGATCCGTTTGTCAAAAGGATTCTTCAGGATTTGACATATTGTGAAAATCTGATTTGTGGTGGATTCGCTACTGATAAAGTTCAATTAGTTTATTTTCAATAGACTTAAGTCTTCTACCCTATAAATACTGTCGAAAGAACATAAAATGCTGTTTAAAAACACTGATCCCGCGATGATTAGTATAGAATATGGGATTTTCCTTCTTATGGATAGGGCAGAGGGCACTAATTTCCAATCATTGGACATGTATTCATCCGACTAAAAATTAATATAAATCTGTAGTCTGATATATCAGTTACAATATTTAAATCTCTCTGAGTATTGAGTTACAAAATACGAATCAAACTTTGAGACTGATTTCTACTGCAATAATAACTACCGAATTCAGAGAGCTAATATCCAATTTAGAGAGTTAATGCGACAGATACGAAGACATTGACATAGTTCAGTGAATTAAGACACAGCGGTTATGCTGACTATGTCATGTCGTCCGAATAGATGAGAACATTCCAGTTCCGAGAATATTCGAAGCAGAGGAAGCGGAAGACCACCACTCCGTTGAAAAGACCAGGGGGAGAAGGATTGCCGCCAAACAGCGAAAAGCAACAACGACTGGCGTGCTGTTGTAAACTCCATTATAATCACATAAGCGATGTCTACGTCAATAAAGAAGAAAATAATATCCATAAGAAGTTACTACAGTGAGTTACAAAATTGATTCTAATTCGAAGCAAGGAATTTCTAAGGAAACTCATTCCCAAAGTAGTATTCTTTTTAAAAGCCACTAAAATCTTGGCACTTATAATAAGAAAATTTACAATGGTAAGATTTCAAGGTAACTTAACGGGTAATTTTTCAAAGGCAAAGAGAGAAGCTGTTAGAAATCATTTATACTGAAAAAATATTGAGACAGAAACACGAAAACACCTTTCTCAATTCAAAATCCACAGACACCCATATTGCCATATTTTGTATTTTATTGCTTCAAATAGAATTTAAATTGAATGACTTGTTCTACTGCCTTATTCACTGAAGCGGAAACATTAGAATTGTGACATGAATAATGTTATCCGTCGACGCTTAATTAATACGGACAGGATATTGGCGTGTACAACTGTACATATGTCAGTAAAAGCTCACTAAAATAAAGAGTTGAACCAAAAATGTCAATAAATAAATACAATAAATTAGCATTTTTGTATGAAATGACCTCAATTATACCCTTCTCAATGCAAAGCGAAAGTTGAAAAGAGAGAGTTAAAAAACTGTTATGCTAAATTCACTTAAACGCACGAGCACTTCCGCTTTACGAACCAGGCGACTATCACATTTTCACTGCGCACTTTTTCTTATCGGCTTCGCTTTTACGTTTTTGCTTTCAACTTAATTGAAAATGCAAATTGGCCGCATTGAAGGACTTCAATAGCATGTTGCTGTGGGATGGCGTGCACTTACACTCATACTGCAGATATGTACGAGGGTTGGTTAGCATGTAACTCAATTGGGAATGAAGTCATACTGTTTTTTAGTGTTACACATTAAACTGGAGTTTCTTCTAGAGAAATTTATAAAAAAAAACCTTTAAAAGGGTCTGATAATCCTTATCTGAAAGTTTTGTGAATCTCAAAGTTCACAGCTGTTTAAGTGGAATCCAGTGTTAGCTTTTAAACTAACCTAACATACAATGTTGGGGATTCTCACTAGGGTTATCAAGCATAGAATCTGAAAGTAGTGACTTCAGGTTACCCAGGGCGAGAAACTGGAAATACCTACCAAAAAGTTGAAACAAATGGGCTAGAATAAAATAGTATTTGCTGCATGGGAACTCCTTTAATATATGGTATGGAAATATTTATACAGCTATCCAAGATAATCTCATCAATGAATCTTGATGACTCGAATCAAAATATGGTAAATATCAGCTTAAACAGCTGGGATGTAGACGACTAAACTGTGCAAGATTTATTCAGATCACGTGATGGTAAGCAACAGCTTCTTTCTTAACTGTAAAAGCAAGTTTCAGATTTCTCATAAAAAGAAACTGCGCTTAGTTGGTTAAAAAGTGATGCGTTGGGCGGTCGTTTTAATCAATTGGTCACCTGATTTTTTACACTGCAACTGTCCAAGGCCTTTTAAGTTGCTGCATTGAGAGTCGTGGAAGTTATCTCGTCGCAGCCGGCTGAGGTTTCCCAAAGGTAATTCTAGCATCTCAACATCTTCACACATGCTTTGCATTCCGCCGACTTTCTGAGGGTGGTATCTTAGCTGTAGGTGCCCCTATCGACAAGATTTGTTTAGTAGGGCCTGTATTTTTTTTTATTGTCCAACGACCTTTTGTTGTCCTCTAGAGTCCATTCCATTAAGCTACCCTTGAATGAGCTGGCCCAACATGCTTTCTTTTTCGTTTTCTTCTATTCCTGCATGACAGGGTACCGAGATATTTTAACGGCTTTCCCTGAAAATCTAGTTATAGCCTCCTTGCATAACCCAATGAAGTGAGATTTAGTGTAAGCACTACGGATAACCTTAATTGTCCTTTGGCTATCTACTCAAAAGTAAATGGACTTGTTCGTTCGAGCAGAAGCCCACTTGACGCATTCCATATTGCCAACTATTTCGGCCAGAAGACCAGAATTGTAGTAATTTAGATTGATGCTACTTTCTATGACCTGGATTGCCAGAGAAGAAGCCTGTTTCGGTTTCTGTGACATAATCGTAACTGTTTATATAGATCTGTCTGTCGAGTTAAACAGCTGCCTAAAGGTTTCCTTTTTTGATCTTTTAGATTGTGACATTGACATTGAAATCAGTGGAATGTTTCAATAGGTTAGAAACAAATCTATGTAGGATCTTCTTTTCCTCCGTTTCCAATGTGTCGAATACTTTTAGAGATGGAATGTTTTCGTCCGTTCGGACGACATGACCATTCCCAAGTGAATGGCACTCAGAGAACTTTTCACTCTTCCGTGAACTTCTACACACGGCTCCATTCTCACATATAGTAGTATAAGCCTAAAATCTTAAACTCATTAAACCACCCTCGCACTTACAAATTGCACTGCATTTTGCTTTACACACTGTTGTTTTACCGTTTGTCTATCTTTGTTAACTGTCACTCAATTGGCAATTTTTCCGTCAATCGTTGCTCTTTTTCAGTGCATATTTTGGTCAATTGCCGACATTTTCAAATCCATTGGGGTTTTCAGCATAGTTAAATGTGTTCTAGTTGAGCTTTTGATGTCTGCTCGTTGTTGTCACTGACTTTTTATAGGCTTTTTTGCACGCTGTGTTTTTGGCAGTATTCAAATATTCACTGGCAAATGTAAAAACAATGAACAGGACAAACAGGACAATACAAAAACGGCTGTTATTTAAATGTTGGGATTTGTTACACAGAATCATTGGCAGCGAATTTCCGTGCACATTAAACGTACGATTTGATTGGATTTTCACCGGCATTGGCACACACACACACACATATACACAGAGGCATTTCCATTGCTTTGTTTGTTTTTGCTTTGCATTTGACGTTTGTTGATTGCCGATTAGCTTTGGGCTTAACTTGTGCGTAGCTTTTGACTAGTGACTAGGTGACTAGACCACGCATTTCGGCATTTAAGTGGATTAAGTTAATCGATAGACATTTTTTTGTCTCTTTGACTCGCTTATTTTTCGGCTGCAGTAATGGGTGCCCGCATTATTGCTTTGGCATTAGAAGCGTGACAAATGGTGGAAAGTCAGGCGAATAGTAATGGCATTTGTATACACTTCTATGATTTAGTGTTATTTATAATGATAGCGTGCATAGGCTTGTAATTCAAAAAGGATTGGGAATTTTTGTGTTCATCAAATTTTTTTTTTTGAAAAGAAGTAGAAGCCGAGAGATGTGCTATTAATGACACTCGGAACACTGGTCTATTTTGATCCATAAAGACTTTCGGGATGGCTTTTAGATTTAGTCCTTGCCAGATATTTCATATCAAAAAGAGTGTTATCTAAACTTCACAAAGACTTCACTAGCTATATTTGAGTTGTGTCTTGATCGTATCTAGCAACTACGGATATCCTGTTCGGGGCGAAAAATATTCTCTAAAACCACAGTAGACAGATATATAGCCCATCATTCTTGAAAATTCAGGAGGCTGTTGTTAAAAAAATATTAAAGTAATTTAGTGAAAAATTAAAGTAATTTTTATCAATTAAATTTTTGATCGGTGACTAAAAACTAACCAATGTTAATGTTAATGTTAATGATAATGTTAATGTTAATGTTAATGTTAATGTTAATGTTAATGTTAATGTTAACGTTAATGTTAATGTTAATGTTAATGTTAATGTTAATGTTAATGTTAATGTTAATGTTAATGTAAATGTTAATGTTAATGTTAATGTTAATGTTAATGTTAATGTTAATGTTAATGTTAATGTTAATGTTAATGTTAATGTTAATGTTAATGTTAATGTTAATGTTAATGTTAATGTTAATGTTAATGTTAATGTTAATGTTAATGTTAATGTTAATGTTAATGTTAATGTTAATGTTAATGTTAATGTTAATGTTAATGTTAATGTTAATGTTAATGTTAATGTTAATGTTAATGTTAATTTTAATAGGATCGAAGGCTTGCCTTATGCGAGTCGTCTTTCCACTTCTGATCGAAAAAGTGCTTGAAAATCTACGTGTTGACATCAGAGCAATAGCAGAGGACCTCATGATCTTTAGTGGATCGTTTCAACACAATTTGGTTAATGTTTTGGCTATCAAGCGGGTCAATGCTAGACTCGTAACAAAATTCTTGAATCGATCGCAAAAATGGCGTCGATTGAAAATCGCAAAATAGATGCTTGACAACGTAGCTGAGGATCTTTTTGTTCATCAAGAACTTGGTAATGGTTTGTACTGGCGACAAAATATAGCTTCTTGTATTTTCAAGAGTTGATTCCGAACTCTAAGCTTTGTTTAGTGATGATGTCGATAAGCTTTGGTAAGGCAACCGAGCTTAGTTTTCCATGCAAAAGCTCTAAGTTGTTCGAAGACAGCTAAAAAAACGTGCTTGTCTCTCTACAAAACGGAAAATGGTAGTTCTGCCAAGCAACTAAAAAAGCTATAGCCGCCAATTACACATATACATAAGTAAAAGCTAATAATGGGAATTCGCTTAATTGCCAAAACGAAACGTTAAAGCAGTGCTGTAAAAATGTCATAAAGCATATCTTCTAAAGCTTCTACAAATTTCATTTATTACCTTTTAATTGTTTAATTTATTTCATTTAAAACTATAATCGCGAAATAGTCTTTAAGTGGTTTCGACTTCTTTTACAAACTACAAAAGAGAAAAGCCGCTACTTTCGCTCTTGATTTCTCATACTTTTTTCATTTACCTTACCAAGCATTTCATTGCCTTTGCATGTTGAAATAAACTTTGACGTATCCTTTTCTGCTGGCGCCGCCAATTCTCCTCTCCGCATGACTTGTTGCAGCATTGGCGCTTATCCGGCCATCATGTGGATTATTTTTATCCGCTTTACATCTTCATTTGCTGTATCTTACGAGTATGTACATAAGTATGTATGCGTAGAAAGGCTTTTTTTAACTTATCTGCCTTTATTATACCATGAACAGATTGTTTTTAAATAAGTTTATCCCTGAATTTTGAAGCACCTAAAAGAAAATTTGGGAGACCTTATAAGGTATAAATGATTGGCGTGACGAGCTGAGTCGATTTAGCCGGTTCGTATGTTTGTATATACACGAATTACCCATCAGAAACTGAGATATGGACCTGCAATTTCGCTCTCATCCTTTTCTCTCCCAGAAGCTGTTCACTTGTCGGAATCATCGATGTCGATCCACTATATCATATACCTGCCATACAAACTGACCGATCGAAATAAAGTTCTTGTAATGAAAACTTTTTTATTTGCCAAGATATCTTCACGAAATTTGACACGGACTATTATCTAAAGCAACAGTGCAATCCTCGAACAAATTGTTTAGATCAGACGACTGTAGCATATAATTGCCATACAAACTGATAGATAAAAATCAAGTTCTTCTAAGAAAATTTGAACCTCTGAAGGGTATTATAGTTTCGTTGCAGCCGAAGTTAACGTTTTTGCATATTTCAACTTATCTGCCTTTATTTTTTCATGGTATTTAATTTATTTTGCATCTTCCGCAACTCACTTTCTCCTTTCGTCTACAATGCAATATCATCCTTGGGCAGTTGTTGCTCATATTTTCGTTCGTTTTTGTGAAGGCTTTCTCCACAGCAATTGTTTTTCATTTTTCCTTTATGCAAATTAAGTTCAGCATTCTCTCTTTTTGTCTCTTTTTAGCCACTTTTCGTATATTCGAACCTTTTGTGTTCTCTTTTTTGGACATTTTTTGTTTACTTCACTGCTTTTATTTTCGGTATTTTCCGTCAAGTATTTAAAATTACATTCGCCTTAACCACTTCTTGTTGGTAAGGAAATTCCTCTTTGTTCGCTTTTCGCTTTATTCATAGGTGGCTTTTATTCCATTTTAACGATAGTACACGCAGTGATAATTTGTAAGAATTCCACTTCACTTTTAAATAGCACTTTCACAATGCAATATCCGTTTATAATCTTGCATTCTTCTTTTCACGTTGCCACATTTTCACACTCATACTTAAGGGGCAGTTATAATTTCTTTTTTGTCTGTGCTTCGCTTCACATTTTTTTGGCTTGCTTACGTTTGCCGCTCTTTGCCTTGCAGAAATTGCAGTTATTCGCTTTCGCTTCACTTTTATTTTACCAAAAGCATTTATAATTGCTTTATTAGTGCTTCTTTATGCCTTAAGATGCAGCTATAAGTGCAGCAATTTGCATGCAAATCCACTTGTCTCTACGATATCAAGGAGCAAGCGATTTACGGAATTATTTTATTTTCATAAAAAACATCGAATACGTATTTGTGTCTTAATAGGAGAGATACTGCCAAAGATCACTGTAACGATAAGTGGGTCATACTCACAGCACTGACCTTGATTTTCGAGTCTGGTTGAGGGACATAATCAACTACGTTCTCTACTTAATTAACCTAAATTAAGTTACCCTTTGAAGGTTAGAATTGGTTGTTCAATATAACATAGCTATGTATGTATAATACAAGAAATTCGATAACTTGAAGATCACAATGTTTTTTTCTTTTCTAGAATCTCTAGTAGAATCTTTTCTTCATACTGCGGACTAAAGTGTTTGCCCGGAAAGTAATAAGACTGAGTCGATTTAAAAAAAATTTCGTTACAATTCCTTAAAGACTTTCAAAATAGGATCCGAAGTCGCAGGTCACCCAGCATCGTCTTCATCAGTAACCTCTTCTCGGCCCTCCAAAAAGCCTGATGCCACCGAAACACACTACTTCTTTCTAAAGCCACATCTGGGTAAGCCTACTTGATCATATCAAAACGTCTCTGTCGCAGATTTACCGAGTTTCACACAGAATTTACTCTCTTAAAATTTTGTATATAATATCGTACTTTTGATCACCTAAAGGGTTTACTGTAATATCTAAAACCATTACAGAAAGATCTAAAGTTCTTTATACACGTATAAATAACACAAACTAAGATACAAACTTGTAATTTGACACAGAATCACGGTAAAGAGCGGCATGTATGGTAGACTAACGACACACCCAGACCTTTAAAAGGCCCATAGTGATATCACCTGGACTAAAGTCTTCTCAATCTATTGTCTCCTCTCTGAACCATTCCATACTTCTGATGAAGTTAATCAGTATAAAAAGAATGGAATGTCTGCCAATTAGACAATGACTTGTTTGCATTCCTACTAGAGTTCTTTTGTCATTCTCTTTGAATTGTAATAGTCGGCAGACGCGACCCATATTCCATTCATGCCATGTTTCTCTATTTGTTGAGCAACTTAGGGGTTGATTCCACCGAGATTCAGCTATGTCTATAACTTGTTTGTTCATTAAATATCTACAAATAGTTAGAAACATAAGGAAATGTTAAATATAGTCTTTTTCGAAATCTGATTGCTGTATAGGGCCAGTTCCTCTGCAATGTCCTGAAATTCTTTGCTGGTATATCGTGAAAAAGAATACATTAAGAGATCTAGACGGCCTTCCCCTTGCATTTGTAGTGATTTATGTGGCCTCTGTTGCGCTCTCTTGTTGTCTATTCTAGTTTTGATAGAACGTATAGTATTTTCGCCTTTAATAATTTGGTTTAGATCAATGTTCTACCTTATATGCTGCTCGACATTATATTTTACTGCTCCAAAGATTTGTCTTAGGATCGATCTTTCGGAGATTTGCAGTTTGGTTTTGTCCTTTGCGAGTAGCGTCTATAAGAGGCTCCTTTTTTGAGGCAATAAAAACATTCCAACTATTAATCCAGTTTCCCCGTACGGTTGTTATAAGCGTCGACTATCGTTCAGTGACTTCAGCCAATTTTAGTTTTTCCAGTTTCGGTTAATTTGTGGAGCACCATTCGTTAGATTTTTCAGCTACGTAGACAACCATCTCTGTTGCGACCTTTACTCGATGCAGTTTCTTCAAAATATTACGATTTTTTGGTTTCAAATCTACCATTAACCCACTTCGTACCCAAAATATTAACCAAAATGTATTATGTCGTTCCATAAGAGATGGCATCTCTCCGATGCCAGCACTTGAAAATCGTTGTGTTGGCAACATTTATCGTAATCAAAATTTGTGGATGGACAACTCACCTGAGGCAAGAAAAAGGGTGTATCAAAAAATCCGGTCCTTCAGATTTGAAAACTATACAATCTGATTGGTATATCTTATATACGAGTAGCTTGTTTTTAGACTGAGTCGGATCTTTCCTTTGAGAGCCAGTACAGCAGTGCAAACCTTAAACTGAACTAAAGAGAACGAGATAATAAAGGGATTCCCTTATCAACATATTTTCAGGATAGGTTATCGATATCAGTTCCAATAGTTTGGAGTATTTCTGGACTATTCCAGCCATGACAATTATCTTACAGTAAATTTACTGTGTACTACTGTCTCAAGAGTACATAGTTCTGTTAAAACTGTTCTGATAAAACTATCCATTAATCTTCCTTAAAGAAAGACAAACCGAAAAATAGCACTACAAAACACCAAACTTTAAAAATAAATAACAAAACCCTCTAATGTCATTCCCCATTTATTGTGTGATCTAAGAATAGTACCACCGATAGCCACTAAAATACTAGAGAAAGCAATGCAAAAAATTGCTGAAATTAAGAGTGAAATAAATGACCAAAGTTAAGACAGATAATATGGGATTTCTTTTTGTTTTCTTTGCGCTAAATTCATTTTCATTTTATCAACTCATTTTCCTTTAGCCGCCTTTAGTAGGCCAAGAGAGCATTTAGCAAATGCATTTAAAGGGTCATCGAAAGCTGATAGACGTTGAAAGTAGAACAAAAGTATTGCATACCTCTGCACCGTTATAAATAGGTATAAATGGCAGTGGAAATGGAAACTGGTACAAGTAAAGCACAATAGTTGATTCAGTTAGAGAACAAAGCGAAAAATGTTTGAAAACCGCTTAGGAAGAGGAAAATATAAAAATGTGAAAAGTTAGTAATGAACTACGAAATTTTAGTTGCATGTTTTGATGTTGAGGTCAAGCAGGCGTATGCTTAATTAAAAAGTTTACGGTTTGTTTGCAGACAACAACAAGAAGAAAGTAAGAGAGTTGAGAATTAAGGTGACATTGTGACATTTCGGAACATTGACGGGTTGAGGCTAAAATTTAAAGCGTATGCGAATTTATACAAAAAACAAAATTGAAACCATGCATGTGAGGTTAGGTTTCTTGAGAGCCAAAAACAAAAAAAAAGATAACACTGTGAAAGAGATTCTGAAACAGAAAAGTATGTGTAGTATTTTTATTTTTATAAAAACGTTGGGTATTACAAAAACTTCAAAAATTTTGTATTTTGTCGAAAAAATTGTGCAAATGTGTTTATGGAAAAAAAGGTGAAAATTTCAAAAATGTTATACTCAATCGAAAAACAGTTTTAACAATGAAACAAGGTAAACTTTTTAAAAATCTTTTTTCGCATTTCGAAAGCTTAAGACTTTAAAAATAATAATTTAAAAATAATCCACTTGAATTTTGAATCGAAATCTCAAACAGTTTTTGAGTTACACTTAATTATTTTGCGTACCTTCTAATAATATTTATATAGCCGGTCAGTTCAATTTGCCTGATGGCTTGATCTTTAAGTCCGTCTTTCTCAAAACTGCATTTTCGTATTTCAAAATGATTGCCATACTGTGGTGAATTCCAGAGCTAACGTCATTCAAGGCTATCCAGACCTCAAAATTTAATTACCGAGCTTAAATAAATACCAACGGTCGAAATAATATAATTGTTTTATGATTTTCAGATCATATGCAGGGTTGCAATTGAATCAGTGCCATTCGCTAAATTACAAAAAGAACAGTAGAGGGAACATAGAGCTCCATATTGACTAAGACTGCCGAGCAAAGATGTTGTATTAGTAAAACCAATTAATCAAAATATGATCTTACGAGCCTTAATCACTGTAAGGAATAACAAATATACATCGTGACAAAAAGGTACCAGGAAACTCTAAATAAAATATAAAACAACAAAATATTTAATCATTCATCAATATTTATTTTATCGTCTTCAAAGTAATCCCACCAGATGTAATACACGAATTTTCCAGTTCTCGAAACATTTTTCATAAGCACTTTTTGTGATGGCCTTTTTTTGATGATCAGCTCCTTCAGAAAATTTTGTTTTATCTCTTCGATCGACTGAAAACGGGTTCCACGAACCGGCAGTTTCAATTTGGGAAACAAGAAAAAAACACACGGAGCCTAATCTGGTGGTTGATCGTTAGTCTTCATTGCGTTTTTTGGCTTCAAATTCGGTTAAAATTGTAGCTTGATGCGATGGTGTAATAACATCGTGTAAAATCCATGATTGTACTTCCACAATTCCTGCCATTGTGTATAAATACGGACAAATGGAACTTCTTATTGACCAGCTGTTCTTACGAAACAAACTCTTGATGTGCCAAACCACAAATATCCAAAAAACAAGCTTGATTTTTGAGCGGCTTTGGCGTGGTTTTTTTTTGGTTTCGTCTCGTTTTTTCCTCCGTTCCGACGATTGTTGACTTGTTTGCAAGTCAAGCTCATAAATCCATGTCTCATCGACAGTTATAGAGCTCTCCAGGAGTGTGTGATCGGAATTCGCACGATCAAGCGTGTCCAAAGATACCTGTTTACGGTACTCTTTTTGAAAAAAATTTGAGCTTTATCGGAACGAGTCGAGCACGAACACGTTTCGTAGCAAAAATAGAGATGTCGAGCTCTCTTACTATTTCTCTAACACTTGCCTTAGCACCATTAAACACCATATCCTTCACTTTTTAATTATTTCATCAGTTGTAGAGATCAAAGGTCGTCCAGAACGAGTCATGTCTTCAACAATATAATAAAATATTTGTTTCAATTCAAATACCAACCGTCGAAACAAACTAATTGTTCTTCAGTATGCTGTGAACATCAACCACTCCGTTAGTCAGTGCATCTTTTGGTTGAGCATTACTCGTATCGGCCAGCTTCTAAAGCTCTACGTGAATATATGTCGTTGCAGTCGTATACCTCCAGTGCTTACAACCACATTGTGTCATACCATATAGTGTTGGAAAGGTGAGATTTTAAACTTCATTTAACCAGAAAAATAATTAAATTCGGGGAATTTGAAAAAAGTTAGAGCTGTACAAAAATGAATGAAAATAATGAAGAAATTCGCTATATTTTGAAAATTTTGTATAAAAAAGGGAAGAATGCCACGCAAGCCACCAATGAAATTTGTGAAGTTTACGAAAACAGTGCTGTGTCAGTTCGAGTAGCACAACAATGGTTCGCTCACTTCCGTTCTGGAAATTTCGTTGTGAAAGCTGCACCTCACTCTGGTTCACCTATCGTTGAAAAAGTTGATGAAATTATGGAAAAGATTGACCAGGACCGTAACATAAGCAGCCATGACATCGCTAAGGAACTTAGCATTCATCACTAAACGGTTTTGAACCATTTAGAAAAGGATGACTACAAAAATAAGATCGATGTTATGAGTACCACATGAATTGTATGCGAAAAATTTAGTGAACTGAATTAACATCTGCGAGTCTTTGCTAAAACGAATTGAACTCGAACCATTTCAGAAGCGAATGGTAACAGGAGGCGAAAAGTGGATCAAATACGACAATAATGTGTGAAAAAGATTATGGTCCAAGCTAGGTGAAGCTCAATAAATGATCGCATCGCCAGGATTGACGTCACGAAAGTTATGCTGAGTGTTTGGTGAGATTGGAAAGGAATCATCCACTATGAGCTACTCCAGCATGGTCGAACGATTGATTCTACATTTTACTGTCAACAACTGATGAGATTGAAGCAAGCAATCGAAAAAAACGTCCAGAACTGATCAACAGAAAGGGCTTCGTCTGCCATCAGGACAGTACTAGCCCACACACATCTTTGATGACTCGGCAAAAACTGGGAGAGCTTGGCTGGGAAGTTTTGATGCATCCACCATATAGCACTGACCTTGCACCATCGGCCTACCATTCGCTTCAGTCAATGCAGAACTCCCTTAATGGAGTAAAGCTGGTTTCAAAAGGAGCCTGTGGAAATTACTTGTCGCAGTTTTTCGCCGAAAAGCCAGAAAAATTTTATACTGGTGGAATAATGTCTCTAGTGGAAAAATGGCAAAAAGTAGTCGACCAAAATGGTACATATTTGGTTCATTAAAGTTTATTATAAATATAAAAAACATAAGTTTAAGTCGGATTAGTAATACGAAAAGACTTTTTAGACTACAAAATATCTACTAATAATAATCATAATTATATAATAGGTTTTCATTTCTATCGAAGTTTATCCTAGAAACCGTCAGGCGCTTAATGAAAGAAATTTCAACAGTTCTTCTGTTATTACTCCAACTATACTGTCCATGCACCACCGCCAAACATACTTCAATACTTCTATCACATCATTGCTGATCCATACGATTTGCTTTGGTGTCAATGGGCCAAACATAACTATTAACCCTGATAATACCATAAATATTAACCCCACTGACATTTTTAGTGCAACAATTATTCTTTACTCCGCTTTATTCGCACACTTCAACTGAGTTGCGCACTTTTGGCCCGCCATAAACATACATACAGACATATGCTACACAT
The DNA here is from genome assembly GCF_024586455.1 of Bactrocera neohumeralis. Taxonomy (NCBI): domain Eukaryota; kingdom Metazoa; phylum Arthropoda; class Insecta; order Diptera; family Tephritidae; genus Bactrocera; species Bactrocera neohumeralis. The sequence goes on along the minus strand of NC_065920.1, from coordinate 60,530,952 downwards.
ACTTATACATGTGTATCTATATATACAAGCAATATATGTATATCTAACTGTTTATGTATATGTTGTATTAGCGCTGAGCCAAGTGTGTTGACCCGCCGCCATTTCTTGTAAGATTGTCCTAAAATAATAAAATTTATTGCCTACTTATGGGCGTTTTATTACATTTATTTAGAGATACGAGCTGCCAAGTGTTTTCGGTTCACATGATTTTATGACAGATTTTTATTGCTACGAGATAAGGAAGTGCGAAGACGTGAACAAGTCTGCAAGCGAGTATATGTGTATATACATATATACATGTGACCATATGTACAAATAGTATGTACATATGTATATATATTTATATTTGTAAACAATACATCTCTATTGTAGTTCATATATTTGTGTGTAGTATATAGTTTCGAGGCGCTAAGAATACATATCAAATTGATTTTATGTGTTCATATGTATTGCGTGCCTTATATTTGCATTTACACACACACTCACATATTTTATTGTTATGTGAGTGACTGTGCAAATAAAATACTTTGTTCGCAGGAAAGCCTGACTTAGTTTGACTACATTTTTATTGCATTAGGTGTCAACGTCTTTATTATTATGTGCTAATCCAAAGTGTACACATTGCCAGAGCAACAACAAATACAAAATTATGCACGTGTGTAAATAAAAACAAGGAAGGTGGAAATAAGTTCGGGTGTAACCGAACATTTTATACTCTCGCAAGCATCAAAAATATTTTCAGGTAGTGAAAAATTATATATACAAGTATGTATAAAATGTTACCAAAAAATTCAACATTAATTAATTAAAGAAAATGTAAAGTTTTACAATAATATTTGATATCTATTCTTCTCCTTCATTTCTTTAGACACTTTTTACGTGGTTATAGCCGAGTTACCAACAGCGCGCCAATCGTTTCTTCTTTTTGGTATTTCGCACCAATTCGAGATACCCAGAGCAGCCTCTTCTCAACCTGATCTCTCCAACGGAGTGTCCTCTGCTTCCAGCGATAGGTACTGAATCGAAAATCTTCTAAGCTGGATTATTGTACTATATATCTTCGTACAGCTCATCGTTCCATTGACTGCGGTACTCCCCGTTACCAATGCGCAAAAGACCACAAACCTCCGGCAAAACATTTCTCTTGAAAACTTTTAAGTCCGACTTATCAGATGATGTCATTGTCCATGTCTCCGGACCATATAGCAGGATGGAGATGATGATAGGCTTGTGGAATTTGGTCTTCGTTCAATTCCTTACACAGTTCGATGATATTAATATCACCAGCGTAGGCAAGCAGCTGTACACACTTATAGAGTATTTTACCTGCTCGATTAAGCTCTGCAGCTCGAATTATTCTCTCCAGAAGAAGGTGGAAGAAGTCGCACAATAGAGAGTCGCCTTGTCTGAAACCTCTTTTGATATCGAGTGGCTCTGAGAGATTCCTTCCGATCCTGACAGAGCTTTCGGTATTGCTCAACGTCAGTTTACACAGCCGTATTAGCTTTGCGGGGATACCAAGTTCAGACATAGCGGCATCTCCTTTTCGTACTGTCGAAGGCGGCTTTGAAATCGACGAAGAGGTGGTGTGTGTCGATCTTCCTTTCACAGGTTTTTTCTAAGATTTGGCGCATGGTGAAAATCTGCTCGACTGTAGATTTTTTAGGTCTAAAGCCACATTGATAAGTTTTAATTTTTCACACAGTATTCACGGTCACAAGATAAGCTTATACCATGGTAATTGGCGCACATTTTTCGGTCTCTCTCTTTGTGGATTGGGCCGCGCCCACTTAAAGACAAATCGTCGGGCATGCTTTCGTCCGTCCATATTGTACAAAGAAGCTGATGCATCCTGCACTGTTTGTGTGGTTTTACGCTGGTGGAATCATTGGACCGTATTTTTTCAAAGATGCTGTTGGACGCAACGTTACGGTGAATGGCGATCGCTATCGTTCGATGCTAACAAACCTTTTGTTGCCAAAAATGGAAGAACTGAACATGGTTGACATGTGGTTTCAACAAGATGGCGCTACATGCCACACAGCTCGCGATTCTATGGCCATTTTGAGGGAAAACTTCGGAGAACAATTCATCTCAAGAAATGGACCCGTAAGTTGGCCACCAAGATCATGCGATTTAACGCCTTTAGACTATTTTTTGTGGGGCTACGTCAAGTCTAAAGTCTACAGAAATAAGCCAGCAACTATTACAGCTTTGGAAGACAACATTTCCGAAGAAATTCGGGCTATTCCGGCCGAAATGCTCGAAAAAGTTGCCCAAAATTGGACTTTCCGAATGGACCACCTAAGACGCAGCCGCGGTCAACATTTAAATGAAATTATCTTCAAAAAGTAAATGTCATGAACCAATCTAACGTTTCAAATAAAGAACCGATGAGATTTTGCAAATTTTATGCGTTTTTTTTTAAAAAAGTTATCAAGCTCTTAAAAAATCACCCGATATAACCACAGTAGTAAATGCCAGAAGGACCTACTCGTCTCATTCCTTGTCCCGTTCATCACATTTGTTGAATGGCGGTGATCTCAATATTTACTCTTATGCGCACATCAACCAGCTGGGCTGCGGCACCTTGCCAATTAAGGGACCGGATAATCCAGGTCCATGGCCTTAAATCGTAACTCTTAATACGTTTGCAGTGGTTGTCATCAAAAGAGTGGTCTCTCATCCGACCCTGGCGAGGGGTCTCACTTTAGCTCGCCTCCAAACGGATATTTTTTGGCTACCAGGAGGATACTCCTTCTAAGGCCGGAAGTCGTGAGCTGCTTGAGTCATATGTAAAGGAATCGTTTCTGACCATCTCCTAGTGAATATCATTCAGAAAGCTTTCCTCACTCTCGTGAACTTCTGACCATGGTGCCATGCAAAATCAGGTTAGGAAAATAGAGACGCCCTTCTAACATAGCAAGAAAAGAGTGATTTATAACATCAAACCTATAGTAAAACAGTCGTAAGAGATACCAATTCATATTTTGCAAATAAAAATAAAAATATAAAAATGAAGTTCAAGTCATATTAGGGTTACTTAATAAAGAAAAAAGATCTTTTATGAAGATCATTACTATGGTTTACATAGATTATGTACTATACCAGCTTTATGTGCTGTAGTAGTTCGACCTGAATACTATGTTTGAAGATTGCGGCATTGCCTTCGACAATAAACCGTGCCAAATTTGGCAGCTATATATATGAACCGATAAATGAGCAGCTTCTTTGGGAGAAAAGGACATGTATAAAATTTCAGACCGATATCTCAAAAGCAGAAGAAATAGTTGGCAAATATATAGATAGACCGGCAGATATGGCCAAAGCGATTCAGTTTGCCATGCTGATTGCTATTTATACACTCCAAATTTTCCGCCTAAAGGGCATAAAATACTGTTCATGGTATAAAAATTGTATACCTTCTTAAAAGTGGCAACGAATTAGCAATCTTCACAAATCAAATCGCAATGGAAATTACATATCATGTTTGACAAGTCACTCTCATGTGATATAAATAAATAATAAATTAACAAGAAATTTTCAAATATTCAATTTTCATCAATTAAAAATATTATTTAGCAATTTTCAATTAAAATTTTGATATAATCACTGCAATGAAATCCAATAGAAATGCATTTAGTTTGCAAACTCACACAAAATCTGTCTAATTCCTCACACTCAACACTATAAATTATTGGCAATTTCAGAAAATCGTCGTTCAAATAACAGAAAATACGAAAAACTGGCAGTTTCAAGGCAAAGCCACAAATATTTTTTGTTGCTTTTTTCTGCAGCTTTTTTGCTGCAACTAAAAACCAATTTTATGCTTTTCACATTGGCTAAAAGGCACTGAAAGTAAGAAAAGTAGCCGAATTCAAAATAATTGGATGCCTAAGGATGTGTGGACGTCCACAAAATCCATATATGGATGCTTTTAGCGCACAATTTGTGTGCGTACATATATATATATATATACATATACATATATATGTATATGCATATTTGATATTTATGTTTATAGAAATAAATATTTATACGATCACCTAAGCATATGTGTGTGTGTATGTGTGCTGACAGTTTCATGGCTATTTGCCCAGCTGGCCTGAAGCTACTGCTGTGCTCTACGATAATCAAATGTTTGTATGTATGCATTTTTTTCAACCACTTTTCTGGCTGCAAGAAAAACTAGGTTACTTTGATAAAATTATTTGCCTTCGACACATCGAGATTTTTTCGCTATTTAATAGCACATTTATATATGTACATATGTGCATGTCTAAATATGTATGTATTTTGCAAATAATCACACACACATACACACTCACATTGATGTATATTTATATGAATATTATTTAGTCAAACTCACCCACACCGACTTGAAAATACGCTCAACACAAGAGCATATGTGAATCAATATTTATTTACATACATACCTACATAGATACACACAGATATAACATATACACCTACCCACATATACATATACATATATTCACACTTTTTTTATAAATATTTCACTCCTCATGAAGCCATATTTTTGCGTCGAGTGTATACGTTTTGAGTTATGCACAGAAATTGGCACACAAACACGCGCATAAACATTCATTTGCATTTACCATAGCTTCATATGTATACACATAAACATACACATGTACTTACAGATATGCCCACTTATAAATTTTTATGCGCATAACCTATAAATTCCATTTTATTTTATGTCAACCATCAATGCATTTTTACGAGCAACGTTAGTCGGCTGGCGGCATGCAACAAATTTACATACCAAACATACCTATTTATATACACATATACACACATACTCACAAATAAGTATATATAAACATAAAGGTGCTTCAAAAACCACATTATTTTTCTTCGCGTCTGAGACACCTCAACGAAAATCTCTCCAAATATGAGCTCTTAATGGTAACGAGAAGGTCCTTTGCCTTACAGTTTCCAACTCCTCGAAAAATATCCGCTTTCATAAATTCTATAAGAAATACTCTGCAAAATGCTGACTTACGATTTTTTAGTACATCTAACCGTTTAAATGATATTAACGGTTGAAGTTTGAGTGTTTTGAGAAAAACTTGTTTCTCTTATTCATTTTTTAACTTATTGAATAAAAAAAATCATCATCAAATCAAATCATATGGCTCCCACTATACCAAGGAAAAACTGAAACTGTGGAAGCAAAGTACGAAGGATTTGGTCTCGGGAATAGAGTTTTTTTGTCCCTCAGAGAAGATGACTGTGGCAAGAACAAGGAAAAACTTAAACTGTGGAAGCAAAGTACGAAGGATTTGGTCTCGGAAATAGAGTTTTTTTGTTCCTCAGAGAAGATGACTGTGGCAAGAACAAGTACGTGTACTCTGATAATTATTTTACCGCTATTAGATTCTTATAGTTCCTCCAAACTCAGAAAGTGTTTGCATGTAGAACAGTTAGAGGCAAACGAAAAGAACTTCCATCAAACATGAAGACAGACAAGCGATTGAAAAAGGCGAGTTTGATTCACGATCAACAACGAAAGGAGTAATTATTTACAAATGGATAGATAATAAATCAATATTATTGGCGTCTAATTTTCATTGGACTGAGCAAACTACAGACAAGAGGAGAACGATAAGGCCACGAAGTACATGTTCAAAGCACAACTGCCGTTAAAGATTACAACTCATTCATGGGTGGAGTTGACCATGCAGATCAATTGTGAAGTACCTACGCGATAGGCAGGCGATGTAAAAAATGGTGGCATAGATGGTTTTTAGAGGGCTTTTGGAAATAACTTCCGTTAATTCCTATGGCGTATGCTGTCAAACACATGAAAAAATCACTCTGCTGGAATATATAATAGACGGTCCGTTGTTTCAAGGCCCAATGACGCAAAAGCATATTGGTGCCAATAAACGGAGCTTGAGTCAGACGGCAACACTGTCAAGCAAAAAACGTCGTGGTAAGGGTGCGTCGGTTGCAACTGATGATCGATTTGGTAACTTGGGAGTACATAAGCCTATATTTATTGAAAGCTGAGGAATATATGCGGCGTGCTACAAAAAAAAATTCAGTACAAACTGTTAAGCTGCAATGAAAAAAAAACTTTTTCTCTGCATATATGGCATTAATAAATGAACATTTTTGAGCACCTCAAACCTGATGGTATTTCTAAGTACAATATCCTTTTTTACACAGCGGCATCCTTAAAATTTAATTTTCTTTTTTTGTTAATAAAATACGTATATGAATGATAATATTGAAATATAAATTAGAAATGCTATATTTTTCTGAGCTTCGTCAACTAAGGGTTGAGTTTAAAATTGGTAGCGAGTTACGAATTTTTCTATTTGATAATAAAAAAAATATAGAAAACTGTAAGACGAGAAGGTTCTCTCACAACAATTAAGAACTCACACTTGAAAGCTTTTCTAAGAGGTGTCTATCAACCAATTATTGAGAGTACCAAGCGAAAAATAATTTGGTTTTGACTCACCCTTATGCACATACATATACACATCTAAAAATATATAAAAATATATATTTATTAAAATCTACATATTTACACAAACTAATTTTATATTTGTTAGAAAATATTTAATAAAAAGCTCTATGTATACATAATAAAATTTTATGATTTTCCTATGTGCCGTTTTGTTGTTTCAACAGTTTTGCAATAGAAATGTTCGTGTCAGTTTCAATCAGCCCATGCTAGTGGTCTTCATAAACTGATAACTGTTTCAGAAAATGGATTTGGTTAGTTAGTTTCACTTATAAAAGCAAATTTACAATTGAATATTTAGTTTGAATAAAATACACGAATAAACGTGTAATTTATAAAGTTATTGAAATAACTTAAAGACTTATATCCACATATGTATAAAGGATGATCCATTTCGAGATTCCCTACTCCTTTAAAGAAACAACACAGAAGTTTCAAATTTGGCATCTATTTTGGAAGATTATTTCTTTCAAATGTTGGCCGAAGGGAAAAGTCTAACAGTGTGATATTACACGATCTTGTTGGCCAATCGTCCTGCCCAAAACGTGAAATCATCTGCTTACCGAAGATTGATGCGATGCGTGGGAAGCGGCACCATCTTGCTGAAACCTAATGTCGCCGAGATCATGCGATTCAATTTCAGGCACCAAATAGTTGGTTATCATGATGCGATAACAGTCGCCATTGACGGTTACGTTCTGACCGGAGTCATTTTTTGAAGAAATATGGACCGATGATTCCACCGGCACACAAACCATACCAAACAGTTGTTTTTTCTAGATGAAATGGCAGCCCTTTGTTCCAAATGCGACAATTTTACTTATTTACGTACCCATGGAGCCAAAATGAGCCTAATCGCCGAGCAAAGTTTGGCTCGAAAACGTTGGATCTTCTTGAAACTTTTCAAAAAGGAATTGCTGCTTGAGAATCGACGATTAACAGTCAGGGATCTTAATTGCAGCATTGGAATATCGGAGAGATCAATGGAATCCATTTTGAAAGATCATTGGGCCTAAAAAAAGTGAAAGCACGATTGCTTCCAAAATCCTTAAATTTTTTAGAAAAACTGCGTAGCGTGAACGTCTGTGAAACAATGTGTTCCGACTGCCAGGATGTCATGAAACGTTATACTACTGGCGATGAGTCTTGGATCTATGCTTACGACTCGGAAACAGACGAATCGTTCGAATATCGAGGCAAAGATGAGCCGATGCCGAAAAAAAACACGTCGAAGCAGGTAAAAAAATCAAAGTTTTTCTGACAGTTTTCTTCGATTATCGAGTTGTAGTGCACTCCGAACTATTTCCTTCGTTTTTGCACCACAATAATGCACCGTCGAATACTGCATTGATTCTTCGTGAGTTTTTCGCCAAATTTTCAACACATTTCGTGCCAGAACCACCATATTCGCCTGATTTAGCCCGTGTTACTCCTGGCTATTCAGCAAACTCAAACGACCGCTACGCTGGAGCCGTTTTAAGTCAATTGAAGTCACGTTACATGCGTTGAGGTCTATTCCGGAAGTTGACTTTAACAACTGTTCGCACAAGTGTTTTAAGGCCAAGGGGGATTACTTTGAAGGAGATGACATACATTGGGAATCGGCCACAAATTAGTCAAAATAAAATACTTGTTTGTCTACGATCTGAATTACATTAACCCTGACGTATCGCGGAAACTTGTTTTATTTAGACAGACACCGAATCGAAGAGATCATGGTTAGAATGAGAAACAGCCATAATTTTAGAAATAGTGTTGATACGTTTGCAGAGAATGAGAAACAGCACATAATTCTCTCTGTGGAAGAAATAAAGCGATTGTTGCCTAATACAAGTTTGACACATATATTTTGCTGAAAGGAAAATATGACGAGAAGTTCACACAGTGATATCTCTCTCTGATATATAATCTTAGTAAAAGCAAATTGAAATATGCATACATAACTAAAAGCCTTAAATTCTTATATCAAACTAAGATAGTTTTAGTGTGGAACATATATTTTTGCCCTATAGACTTAAAACAGAGTTCTTTGGAAAAATAAGTCATGAGAAATATGTCTCATTAGGGTGGCTCGATTCCGACTTTTTTCGTTCACACAATAGTGAAAAGTTGCCTTATCTCTCTCTGCAACATTATATATAATCTATAGTAAAAGCAAATTGCAGTAGTTGGTGATATAATTAATATTTCATAACCTAACATGAACTAGTTTGCATGGTGTTCTTAAACTGGAAACTAAGATAGTTTTAGTGTGGAATTGCCCTTACTAACTTAAAAAGTACAAAAACTTAGGTTGAGCTATAGACTTAAAAACAGAGTTCCAAACTTTGAGAACAAATAAATGAACAGTGTGCTCAGTAACTCTTCCACCTTAACATTATATAGAAATTATTGTATTGCTCATTGTGTTAACGTAAGTGGACAAGTTTTGGCGAAAGGTGAGGTTTAATTGGTTTTATTGATAGTTGTTGCTTCGCGGAATTTGTTTTGTTGAAAAATGAGATTACCAGAAAGATAAGCTAGGTATTTTAGGAATTTTTGAACACGACCTAAGATCTAGTGAAGCCCGTTTAAAGTTAAAATAGAAAGCAGTTGCATATGCACAAAGGACCATAAATCTTTCGCATAACCTTTCTGTCGAAAACTCGTAACGTCAACTAAACCGATGTTGTCATCGGTCATGCCTCTGTACAATATAGCAGGACGGTAATGATTAGGGACATGTAGAGATTGGTCTTTGTTCGTCGATAGATACTTCTCAATTGTTTACTCAGTCCGAAGTAGCACATGTTGTTTGAGGCTTACATTGTTTTCGGTGTTAATACTGGTTCCAAGATAGACGAAATTATTTACGACTTCGTAAACCCCCCCCCTGCGGGTAGGGGGGCTCCTGCGTTGGAGGGGGAAGAATATACCCGTGGTAAGGCATGCCTGTCGTAAGAGGCGACTATAATCCACATGCACTGTGTCTGACATAACAGGTCTTGTTTAAATGTCAGCATGGTCTAAGTCAGAAATAGTGCTATAATACTCAGCTTGAAATGATATTATAGACTTTATATTAATTCCTAATATAAAGGCATTTGTTGTTCAGGCGACAAAGGTCACCAGTCATTGAGTTTGGGATTTTGGGAGTTCAACTGGTATTAGCAAAAGCTACAAAGTCTCACCAGAGACTATAACCTGGTACCACGGGGAGCAGTTTGCCCTTGGAGTTTACTCCAATCTGCTCATTGGGTTTGGCCCTTTGTGGAGATTCGTGGTAGCTGTGGTTTGTACCTAAATGCAGGCAGGGCATTTAATCCCATGTGGAGTCACATTGCGGCCGGGTACCGGACCCAGAGTACGGCAGAGGTTTTAGGTCGGCCTCGCACCCGACCTAGGCGGCTAGGGTGTCCCTATCCACCCGAACCAATTGGAACCAGGGTATAAGTGCAGAATGCATTCATAATTTTGTTCTCCAAAGTATGAGTGCTGAATGCATTTATGCTTTAGGGCGCTGATCAACGCATTGTATTGATCTACGTGCTTCTAGAAATAGAAAACGCCGTGAGGTTAGGCCTTCGCAGGCAGGTACTCACGTAAATCACAACGGACTCTGTCAACAGGTACGTGGGAGACAAATTGTGTGTGTGACGACTGGTTGTTTGATGACAAGATATATTTTATCTATAGATTACAGATAAGCATGATATCTTATAACGAATCTCATAAGTAGCGAGATTGAGTCGATTGAGCGAAAATCTTGAGCAGGGTATATTAAGATTGCCACGATGTTTGTGAAACCCAAACGGATACATCAGAAATCCTATAAAGTATATATACTAATGGTCAGCGTACTTAGTCGATTCAGCCATATCCGTGTATCTGTTGTCGCTCTAAAATGCACCCGTTCTTTTCTCTCCAAAAAGCTACTCTTTAGTCAGTACAGCCGAGCTGTTCGTCTGTTTGTATATTTTAAAATTTTAACAGCTCCAAAGATATCAAAGATTAACGTCAAAACGTTTCGGCCAACTAATACTTATATATTAAGTGCTTAGAGTAAGGCCGGTCTTTTTTAGTATTTATGGAAAGTCTAAGATAAAAAGATAGAAAACCTTGTAGGCTCATGATAATTACTGTAGAAATAATATAAAAACAAATTCAAACTATAGGTGCCTTATAAACTGATGGATCAAGTTCAATTTCTTGTATAAGAAACTTTCTTCGTTGACAAGATATTTTCACAAAATTTTGCATGGATTATTTTCCAAGATAAGGCTACAATTTCCGAAGAAACTGATTAGAACAAATCACTATAGCATATAGTTGCCATACAAACTGAACGATCGTAAAGAAGTTTTCGTATAGAAAACTTTTTTATTTGGCGAAATATCTTAACGAAATTTGCCATGGATTACTGTCTAAAGGAACGGTACAATCTTCAAACCACTACAATATATAGTTGCCTTACAAACTGACCGGTTAAAATTCAAGTCCTTGTATGAAATTTGCTTATTTTTGAAGGGAATTATAGCTTCGGTACAACCGATGTTAACGCTTCTTCTGTTTCTGTTTATATTTTATTCAATATCTATTCGTTTTTTTTAATTCATTATTATTTAGTGGCCCTTGGCGGGCTTTCCAGGAACACTCACTATTCACCTTCACTTTCGAACTAATTTTTCAATTTCCATTCAAACACCTTTTTATTACTACAGTTGCAAACATACCGACATACATGCCTGAGTGTACTTGTAGCGCACCTGAAAAATATATCCTTACAGAACTCCATAAATCACTTGCCATGCTCATCACGTTATTACCTTCAGTGATCCCAGAGTTTGCGAATATAATGAAAAAACAAAAGCATGTTTGCAATATAAATTTATAAAACAAACATATTGTGTAAGTGAGCTGGCACGCTAGCAAACGCACACATATACATACATATAAATATATTTATTACTGACACAATACAACCAATTTCCTAGAACACACACACACACACACACCAGACACAGTACACGCGTTTCTAATGGTTGTCACAACGAGGCGTGAGTGGGTGCATGTGTGTGTGTGGCCTGCTTGAGCATGCGGATAGCTAGCAGACGTGTCGTGCTCGTTACAAGCTGCTTGGCAGCAGCTAAAGCCACTTGATATCCTATCAATATTTATCCCCTTTCACGCAGCAGCACACGCACAAACACAGATACACACATTCATGCTCACGGGAGCCTTTCTGCTTATTCATCGCTCTTACTTATTCACACATGCTAAACAGTTGGGGCACAATTTTTTGTTATTTTTTGCATTTTATTGTATTTTGAGCACCAACACCACTACATAAACATGCTGCTGTGGCGCGTTGCATAGATAAAGGCGCCCAAGCATTAGTTTGCATGAATAAAAAGCTCGTAATTTCATGCAGATGCGGTTGTTACAACTTTACAGCTGTCGTTACATACATATGTACAAGTGTGCATGTGTTTGTGTTGTCGTAATTCAAGGGGTTATAAATGTGCTTTCAGCAATATATACCTACCGTTATGTTTAAACATATGTACTGACGGAAATAAATATTTTCACGCAATGTCTCAATTTATTGAAAATCAGTATGACATTTTCAACACCATTTGGCATTGTTGTTGTTGTTTTTGTTGTGCTTGGCAACAACTCAAACGTTCATTGACTGCTGCTGGCGAACTGGGTCATGTTCCGGGTATTTCTGCACTCGTTGTCAAATTGATGTATGAAATGATGTCCTTTGAAATGATTTTTCTCTTTCTTGCATAAACTCCAACACTGTGTATTTATTTCTAAGCTTTTCTGTAAATTATTATTATAGTCGACCTTTGATTTTTCACTCAAATTTAACAAGGCTTAAGGTCAACTAAAAATTAAAAAATATGTATTTTTAATTATTAAACTAAAATTTGGAGGATATTTTGTTTTCACAATGAATAAACCCAGGACTTGGCAAATTGGAAAACATTTTAATTTAGCGCAAATGGCTAGCAGAACATGTGGACCCTCATCGCCATTTCCTCTGAGGCAGATATCGATTATGCTGTGGAATTATTGATCATACACAATGCTGCCCATATAAGTATGCCAGAAGGCGTATTTGAATTCTTTAACCCAGAAAACCTGAACATCTGGTTTATTCTTTTCGACCCTATCATCTTATCTGGTTTATTCTTAATCTCGAAAGTATTTGAAATAATATTTTTACGTACGCTCTTGCCGGTGTTAGAAAGCAAACAGCTTATTTCGAATCATCAGTTTGGCTTCAGAAAACTTGATGCTAAAATTAAACAATGTAATAAAGTAAAATAATCCTATGAAAAATAACAAATACTGCTCTGCTCTGACAAAATCCAGGCCTATTATTCAAATCAAAGGAAAAACTATCAATGCCTTATTATGTGCTGCTAAAGTCTTACCTGCACAATCGGACGTTCTACGTTAGATGCCGTGATGCTGGGTCGGATTTGAGATCTGTTAGTGCTAGCAATTTACTCGCCCCTGTGCACTACATTTTTTATACAGAAGACCTACCAGTGATCAACTCTGTCTGCACAATGACGGCAACCTACGCTGATGATACTGCACGGCTAGCATCAAGTGGGAACCCTAATACTGCCTCCAGAAAACTGCAGTTGCAACTGAATACTCTAGAACCGTGGCTCACCAAATGGAACATTGGTATCAATACCGGAAAGTCCGTACAAGTGGTATATAGATAGATATTGCTAATGAGGTATTGCACCGCGACTTAGGGTCTATTGTGCCCTCAAGTGGCTTTTGTATAGTCAGTTGTTACCAACAAACACATGCGAAGTCTGAAGAATAAGTTGCTAATTTATAAGGTAATACTTAGGCCTTCTGCAACGAATTCAAATTTAAAAGTAATTCAAACTTTTCATAATTAAGTTCTGCGCAACATAGTGGCGGTTTCGTTCTATGTGAGAAACAATCTTTTTCACCGGGATCTAAAGTTGTTTACTGTAAAGGAAATAATCGAAAAATTTTATCATGAAAATATATTTGACACTCTGCTGAACAATAGTTTTCAACGTAGAAGATTGAAAAGGTACCAGTCGTTGTTATTTAGTTATATTTTTTATATTTAAACAGATTCTAAATAGTATATTGAGAAATTTATTTGATATTGACAAGAAACTTTACAAAACTATTTTTTGATTCAGTCATTTTCAGACAAACTTCGGCAACAGATTCCATCCAAAGATTGGATTTTAATCGTTAATTTTATACCACACAGCTATCCAAAAGGACGACAGATATATTCTATATTGAATCAATCTAAACAAATACTTTGGAGTTTGCACAATTGCCTTAGGATTACTACATTCTATTCTTGAATATATCTTGCTAAATATAGAAAGTGTCCTATACAATAACTTTATTCCGATGTTTCAGTTTGTATTGAAGCTACCGGTATACCGGGATGAAGTGAGCATTGTGATACAATTGGTTGGTAGCGAACAAAACTTAATTTTTTTCGGTTTGGTTGGTCAAACATAATCAATAACGTTGCTGGTGATCAAAAGTGGTTCACTTTCGTCAAAGTCAAGTGAAAATGGTCGTGGTCGATACGCGGTGAGCCGGTTTGAAGGGACTGCCAGAGTATCAGTCAACCATTATGAATTGCAAAACTCTTAAGTCGGATCTGTACTGTCAACAGTTGAATCATCTGAAAGAAGCAGTTGTTCAGAAGCGGCTCTTGGCTAATGGAAAACTCGCCACGAGCTCCGGGAACTTGGTTTAGAGCAGTGGTTCCCAAACTTATTTTGTCTACCGCTCACTTTGAGAATAAATATTTTTTTAGCGCCCCCATTTTTTCACCTATTTAAAAACCACTATAACTTCAAATTAATTATTGTGACCTATATATGTCTATTAACGGAGAATTCTAAACGAAACTTTTACTATAACCAGCGACTTGAAAGCGCCGTTGATAACATACAACTGCGCTCAGGTCTCAAGTTAACTCTTACGGGCTCCACCTGCCAATAAGAATGATTATTGAAACACAACTTTATAGTATTAGAACAGAGAATATTTTATTAAAAATAAAACTAAAATAATCGATCTATATATAAAAACTAATGTGAAGGATGAATCTGATGCTCTGATTATGAAGCACGGTAGTTATTACTTCATTTATTGCTGGCAATATTAACTCTTCTGCGATGTTATGTGGTTTGCCTTTTTGAGCAATTAACAAAGAGATATTGTACGAAGTTAATCTCGTCATCTTGCTTAGCAGCCGCCGAAAATAGTTTTGCTACACTTGGCTGAGTATTATGCTTCTTCTCTAGGTCTTGAAAATATGCTACATTCTTGTCTCTCTTATCTGGATGCATTTTATTCAAATGATCTTGTAGTCTTGAAGGCTTCATTGCTTCATTCGAAAATGTTTTTAGACATAGAAGACACAAAGGCGAGGATGGGTTTGTGGGATTTTCAATGAATCCGAATTTAATGTATTCCGCACAGTATTGCCGTCTCTTCTTTTTTACTTCCGACATTGTTTTGCTTTGAGAAATACGTTTAACTTCGCGAGTAGTGTAAAGGAGGCGTAAGTAATGCTCATCTATTGCGCGCAAAACCACAAATGAATATAAAATAAATATTACATTGTTTATATAGGAATGCTTAAGCACAATTATTATATAGTAGTCCAAAAATATGAATTCTTATTCTTTCTAGAAATACATTTGTAAAAAAAGGATCTTTCTCCTTTTCGTATTATCTTATTTTTCCCAGAAATACATTTGTAAGAAAGAATAAAAATCCTTTTTTTATTTTCCACATAAAAGATTCAAGGAGTTCAAAAGCTTAAAACGTGCTCTACATCAGCTACCTACCTGACGTCATTTCGCAAGTGATAAAATAAATTATTCAAGAGCTCAAAGCATTCGCTACATCAGCTCGAACCTACCTACCCTACACCTTTGCGCAAATGATTATATTATGATAGCAAATGCCCACATACAGATTTGGCAATGGCAATAGCAATACGTTTGACAGTTAGTATTCTATAAATTTATCCTGTCGAGATGCCCCGTTATGAAACGGAGCGACCGATTGACATGATTTTAATTTTTTCTATATTCAATAAAATAGGACAGATATATGAACTACGCGGAGAGAAATATAGAACCGAGTTTGAGCAATCTTTTAATTCATATTAGTTGATGTTCACATGTTGTTGTTGAGAGTCGAGAGCTCATGTAGTCGTTGTCTAAGAGGCCTCCTAGCTAAATAAAATTACAAATAACCCCCAGGCCTCTACACAACGCCCCCATTTTCTTTATGGGTCTCTTACCGCCCCCCTTGACACCTGCAGCGCTCACAAGGGAGCGTTATCGCCCACTTTGGGAAACACTGGTTTAGAGGCTCTTATGTTCCTGTCTAACTCGAATCTGCTAAAAAATTTAAACTGAAAATTGGCTGCCCCAACTGTTATCCAAAAGAATGATGGCTTCATTGATAGCGGCATTATGAAATCACCTTCAAAATACAAATCACGATCCAAGTGCAGGTACTTTTTTCAATAGCATTTTTTTGACAGATCACGCATGAGTCGTGCCAAGCTGACATGTTATTTTTGTTCATTATTGTTTGGCATTTCATCATGGAAAGACTTTCGTTTGAACATGTCGTCGCCAGTCATTCTTCCTTTTCGATTGGGGCCAATTGGAGATTCCATGCGATGACAGGTCCTCCTCCACCTTTCTATCAGAGTGGAGCTCTTCTCTTTTCCCCAGCAAGTACTGTGTCAAATACTTAGCCAGCCGTGTCTTTTAATCCGCTGTACTATGTCACTATCGTCTTAAATCGCATACAGCGCATTGTTCCATCGACTGAGGTTTTCTCTTGCGCAAGTTCGCAAAGGACTATAAATCTTTCGAAGAACCTTTTTCTCAAAAACTCGTGACGTCGACTCATCAGATGTTGTCATCGTCCATGCCTCTGTATGCTCCGATCTTGAAACTGTAAACCGAGATAGCAAACACTCTAAAGATATCGACTACGTACATCATATCATTCTCGAATAATGGGCATGAGCAAGCTGCATGCGAAGTGAGTGCCGCGCGAGCTCACTTTTGACCAAAAAGAACGACGAGTTGATGATTCGGAGCAGTGTCTGGAGTTGTTCAGTCGTAATGAACACGATTTTTTGCGTCGATATGTTATAATGAATAGTACATGGCACCATCATTTCATCCGTGTGGACTGCACGGCTCAAATATCACCGCATTTGAAGAAAAGGAAAGTGCTGTTTCACCAAGGCAATACACCACGTCTTAAGTCAGTGAAAACGATTGAAAAATCCATTAATAGGGCTTCGAATTGCTTCCGCGTTCTCTAGGTCTTCAACGCATCGACTATTTGCTGTTCTCAGATCTCAAAAGAATGCTCGCTGGGAAAAAATTTTCGTCGAATGAAGCGGTGATCGCCGAAACGGAGTCATATTTTGAAGCAAAGGACAAATCGTACTACTAAAATAGTATCGATTAGTTGGAGGGAGTAGAAGATACCATTGATTCCAAGGGATATGCATATATTTTCCCCCTTTCTCTTACTGTTTTGAAGATGTGATCCAAGTTTATATTTCTATACTAATAAAGATAGTGCGCCGTTTTAGGATTGATTACAATTAGAGAGAAGACGGTGTTACTTACGAGGTATTAATTGCTTTTAATAACTTCTTTCCGGAGGTTCTTTATTATTACTTATTAATACTACAATTAGAGTTTTAACTATTTAAAAAGTTGTTGAATAATGTTAAGTTAAAAGATTTCTCCAGTATATAGTTGACATTATCACTTATCAACGACGCATGTGTTTGGTTCTCTTTAACAATATTTTTCTCTGCTTTCGGGTGGTTTAAAAATTCTCGATTTCACTTTACACCACAAAACTATGCGAGTTTCATGTTAACCAAAACTTAGCTGTTAGGGCAATTGAAGCACAAATTCATATGCTTTATATTTCTTATTCCCTGTGGCTGACGTATCTCAGCAACCTCAAGTACATTGTCCTCTCCACTCATTTGCGGCATTTCACTCATCTTTCCTGCCTCAGCTGTTTGATTTGTGAGATTTTGTCTTCCTTTGCTCGCATGTCACATGAGACCCAGATACTTCAATCGATACCTTATAGAGGATTGAATACTTATATGTATGCATGTATTTAAAGCCTCATCAATAGCACATTCCTTCAAGCCGAGCGCCGCTTATCAACTTTACATACTAGGAACACTGCCTCGCCGCCACCTCACAGCATACCGTTGCCTCCCAAATAGACACACAAAAATTGTCTAACACTTTGCAGCAGTTGAAGTGTTGCCTTGCGGATATGTATGGGATGTGTTCGGCGAGTGGATATTTTACTCAATTGCCGCAGTGGTCGCCCCAAAGTATGCCAACGAGGGCGCACACTTTATTAGTTTGACACTTGGTACCCCGCTTGTGGCGGTGGTCGGTTCGAGGGCTGTATATGTGTCAATGTGACACCTAACTGTATAGTTGGCTGACTGACTGACAACCGACTGGCTATAGGAGCTGTACTGACTGATGAAAATACTCGTATACCAAATTGTATTTCAGTTCAGCTGCTTCAATTGGATGTAAGGTGGTGGTGGGCAATGCCCCAAGTAGAGTTAATGAAAGCGCCCGCAAACGGCAATGAAGCAACAGGCTGCTTGGCTGTAAAGTAGGTAATGCAGACAGTGATTATTCTCGCTGTCATGTTGGCGGATTGGTTGGTGCGAGTTCGAGGCGGACATTAAAGTATTGTTGAAATGTGTCATAGGAGCAAAGCTTGTATACTGGAAAATCATAAGCGAGTTATTTTCTTAAAGCTGAAGTCTGCAGTCAATGGATTTCATAAGATTTAAGTTGAAAACAGAAATTTGTTAAATGTCGAGATCTAGTAATGTTCAGCTAATGATTAAACTCGTCTATAATTTAATTCTAATCAAAATTGTCACTACTAATTTTTATTAAGAGAAAAGAGATATATTCCGAATCATCTTCCTAAAGTTGAAGAATTGGATCAGAAATATCTAATATCCTGGAGTTCGATCGAAGTATTGGCATAAACAATTCAGTGAGCTATTTTATTTCAAAAATGTACAAGTACTCAAGCATAAGTTTGGATGACAAAAGTGAATTAATACTCTAAAGAGAAGGATAAGCTATTGGGAGCCGGTGGTTCATTGTCGTAAAATAGTAACATATAGTGCCAGTCTTTCTTCCTTTTCGCTGTTTGGCGCTAATTGGAGATTCCAAGTGTTGTCAAGACCAGATGGACTTTCCAACGGAGTGGAGATCTTCTTCTTCCTCTGCTTCCTCTGCTTCCTACGGGCGGGAACAGCATCGAGTACTCTCAGAGCTGAAGTGTTTTCATCCATTGGGAAGACATCACCGAGCTAACTTTTTCTCAATTCATTGAACTATGGCAATGTCATTTCAACTATAAAGAGAAGATTAAGTTATCGAAAGCGGTCCAATACGTACCCAGCCACACCTGCCGACGGTCCATTATCGTAAGATACTATTATAACATATAATATAATAGATACTTTTAGCCGAATCGAACATAGACCGCTGCTGAAACCGGGTGTTTCCGCGGATTTAAAGAAATGTAAACCAGTCGGTGATTGGATTCTTGTACTTTTAAGGGAAATAAAAACTGTGTTGCTATATATAGAGACTCTATTCCTGCGATGCTTTAGGAGTTTTTGCACCGATTCATGTGCGTCATAAGAACATGTCGAAAGAGTGAACCTCGGCCAACTTGTTCCGTAAAAGGCGAAGACAAAAAGATGAGGATCACTGTTTTCCGGGATTCAAAATCTGTAACCTACCTCGACTATCTGTGGAAATGCTAAACCCACAGGGCTCTACTTAGTTGAATTAGTTGTCGGATAAGACGTCGAATTTAAGATAAACTGTTCATTTGTCGAAGAAAGAAGTGCTTTGCCAACATGACAACCATTTTTTTTTATTTCCAAACTTGAGCAAGGCAATCTTCTTCTTCTTCTTCTTAATAGGCGTAGACACCGCTTACGCGATTATAGCCGAGTTAACAACAGCGCGCCAGTCGTTTCTTCTTTTCGCTACGTGGCGCCAATTGGATATTCCAAGCGAAGCCAGGTCCTTCTCCACTTGGTCCTTCCAACGGAGTGGAGGTCTTCCTCTTCCTCTGCTTCCCCCGGCGGGTACTGCGTCGAATACTTTCTGAGCTGGAGTGTTTTCATCCATCCGGACAACATGACCTAGCCAGCGTAGCCGCTGTCTTTTAATTCGCTGAACTATGTCAATGTCGTCGTATATCTCGTACAGCTCATCGTTCCATCGAATGCGATATTCGCCGTGGCCAATGCGCAAAGGACCATAAATCTTTCGCAGAATTTTTCTCTCGAAAACTCGTAACGTCGACTCATCGGTTGCTGTCATCGCCCAAGCCTCTGCACCATATAGCAGGACGGGAATTATGAGCGACTTATAGAGTTTTGCTTTTGTTCGTCGAGAGAGGACTTTACTTTTCAATTGCCTACTCAGTCCGAAGTAGCACCTGTTGGCAAGAGCAATCCTGCGTTGGATTTCCAGGCTGACATTGTTCGTGGTGTTAATACTGGTTCCTAAGTAGACGAAATTATCTACAACTTCAAAGTTATGACTGTCAACAGTGACGTGAGAGCCAAGTGAATATCTGGTCGGTTGTTGATTTTCCAGGTCTGAAGCCACACTGATAAGGTCCAATCAGTTTGTTGACGGTGGGCTTTAATCTTTCACACAATACGCTCGATAGAACCTTATATGCGATGTTTAGGAGGCTAATCCCACGGTAGTTGGCGCAGATTGTGGGGTCTCCTTTTTTATGGATTGGGCATAGCACACTTAAATTCCAATCGTTGGGCATGCTTTCGTCCGACCATATTTTACAAAGAAGCTGATGCATGCACCTTATCAGTTCTTCGCCGCCGTGTTTGAATAGCTCGGCCGGCAATCCGTCGGCCCCTGCCGCTTTGTTGTTTTTGAGGCGGGCAATTGCTATTCGAACTTCTTCATGGTCGGGTAATGGAACGTCTGCTCCATCGTCATCGATTGGGGAATCGGGTTCTTCTTCTCCTGGTGTTGTGCGTTCACTGCCATTCAGCAGGCTGGAGAAGTGTTCCCTCCATAATTTAAGTATGCTCTGGGCATCAGTGACTAGATCACCTTTGGGGGTTCTACAAGAGTATGCTCCGGTCTTGAAACCTTCTGTAAGCCGCCGCATTTTTTCGTAGAATTTTCGAGCATTACCCCTGTCGGCCAGCTTATCAAGCTCTTCGTACTCACGCATTTCGGCCTCTTTCTTCTTCTGTCTGCAAATGCGTCTCGCTTCCCTCTTCAACTCTCGGTATCTATCCCATCCCGCACGTGTAGTGGTCGATCGTAACGTTGCGAGGTAGGCAGCCTGTTTTCTCTCCGCTGCGACACGGCACTCCTCGTCGTACCAGCAGTTCTTTTGCACTTTCCGAAAACCAATGGTTTCGGTTGCAGCTGTACGTAAGGAATTTGAAATGCCGTCCCACAGTTCCCTTATACCGAGTTGTTGACGAGTGCTCTCAGAGAGCAGGAGTGCAAGCCGAGTAGAAAATCGTTCGGCTGTCTGTTGTGATTGCAGCTTCTCGACGTCGAACCTTCCTTGTGTTTGTTGACGTGCGTTTTTTGCTGCACAGAGGCGGGTGCGTATCTTGGCTGCAACAAGATAGTGATCCGAGTCGATGTTAGGACCTCGGAGCGTACGCACGTCTAGAACACTGGAGACGTGTCTTCCGTCTATCACAACATGATCGATCTGGTTGGTGGCTTTTCGATCCGGAGACTGCCAGGTAGCTTGATGTATCTTCTTGTGCTGGAATCTAGTACCACAGATAACCATATTTCGGGCCCCGGCGAAGTCGATCAGCCTCAACCCATTTGGGGATGTTTCGTCGTGGAGGCTGAATTTACCGACCGTAGTGCCAAATATACTTTCAACACAGCCAGTTATTTCCAATAATTCTTTGCCCACCCTGGCGTTAAAGTCGCCAAGCACGATTTTGACATCGTGGCGGGGCCAGCTCTCATAAGCGCGCTCCAAGCGCTCATAGAAGGCATCTTTGGTCACATCGTCCTTCTCTTCCGTCGGGGCGTGGGCGCAAATCAGCGATATGTTGAAGAATCTCGCTTTGATGCGGATTGTGGCTAGACGTTCATTCACCGGAGTGAATGATAGTACTCGGCGACGGAGTCTCTCTCCCACCACGAATCCAACACCAAACTTGCGCTCCTTTATATGGCCACTGTAGTAAATGTCACAAGGACCTACTCTTCTCTGTCCTTGTCCCGTCCATCGCATTTCTTGGACGGCGGTGATGTCAGCCTTTATTTTCGCGAGGACATCAACCAGCTGGGCAGCGGCACCTTCCCAATTAAGGGTCCGGACATTCCAGGTGCATGCCCTTATCTCGTAGTCCTTATTTTGTTTGCCATGGTCGTCATCAAAAGCGGGGTTTCTCTTCCGAGGCTGTCGCTTTCTTTTCATTGGGGGTGTTTTTTACGTGGCGGGTCCCAAACCCAGCGCACAACCCTAAGCAGGGGATGTTTCGCCTTCTCACATTAGCTCGCCTTCGAACGGATGTTCTTAGGCTACCCAGAGGATACTTGGTCAAAGACCGGAAGTTGTGAGCTGCTTGAGCCATGTGTAAAAGAATCGTTTCTGGCCACTCCCAAGTGAATGGCGATCAGAGAACTTTCCTCACTTGCGTGAACTTCTACACATGACTCCATCCGACCAAGGCAATCGTTAAGCATAAATTCGAGTTGAATGAAGAGAAGTCCTACATGTATGTGGACTATCAGAAGTTGGAACATTTCCAGGTATATTGGATCAGTCTAAAAAGAAACTACTCTGTTGAGTAGTAAATTGCCATTTTTTGATTTTCCTTTGCAGTCTAAATTAAAGTTGCATTAATAATAGGAAACTCGGAAAAAGTCATCTGGGTACCTAGTTATACTATATTTAAAAAGAAGGAAACGAAAAGGTAAGCGAGATGGCTCGCTTTGTCCCAGCCGGGAATGCAATACGCTTAAGATGCCTAGGATAATTCATTTCCTTAAAAACACAAACTTGAATCAATGAACTCTAGGGGAATTTCTTGGGTCACTACCAGCATAGGGCGCACCACAAATGTACTTATCGGTAGTGGTGATGGTAGATAACCTTTTAAATATTTTTAGGCAAGAGGGAATTAGGTAACGTTCTCGAATCCCAGAATAGTGGTAAAGTGGAATAAGCGAAATGTAGAGAATGAAATGATGCCGATAGAATATTAACACCCAGCCAACCGTCAGCTATGGGCTCCAATGTTTCAACATAAAAGATATTGGGCTGTTGGGGTGAAAAAAACTCAGTTAACATATCCACTGAGCTGCTGAATAAGGTTTAACTGGTTACCACTTCGGAGCACGACGGGCCTAATGATAGCTGCCGCCTGCTAAGTGGAGCTTCAACCTTTTCAGCAAACCAACCAAGTTCTTTTCGAAAAATCTGCATAATAATATAATATTTTCATTGCATCACTAAAGCTTAAAATTTTCATTTGCTAAGATTATTCCTAAAGATCCTTGGAGTATGGAGTCGTGTGTAGAAGTTCACGCAAGTGAGGAAAGTTCTCTGATCGCCATTTACTTGGGAGTGGCCAGAAATGATTCTTTTACGACTTCCGGTCACGACTTCCGGTATCCTCTGGGTAGCCTAAGAACATCCGTTTGAAAGCGAGCTAAAGTGAGAAGGCGAAATATCTACTCCGCAGTGTATCGTGCTGGGTTTGGGACCCGCCACTTAAAAAACTCTACCATTGAAAAATTATCGACAGGCTCAGATGAGAGACCCCCCTTTTGATGATGGCCATGGCAAACGAAATAAAGTCTACGATTAACTCTTGCCAACAGGTGCTACTTCGAACTGAGTAGGCAATTGAGAAGTAAAGTCCTCTCTCGACGAACAAAAACCAAACTCTATAAGTTACTCATAATTCCCGTCCTGCTATATGGTGCAGAGGCTTGGACGATGACAACAACTGATGAGTCGACGTTGCGAGTTTTCGAGAGAAAAGTTCTGCGAAAGATTTGTGGTCCTTTGCGCGTTGGCCACGGCGAATATCGCATTCGATGGAACGTTGAGCTGTATGAGATATACGACGACATTGACATAGTTCAGCGAATTAAAAGACAGCGGCTATGCTGGCTAGGTCATGTTGTCCGAATGGACGAAAACATTCCAGCTCTGAAAGTATTCGAAGCAGTACCCGCCGGGGGAAGCAGAGGAATAGGGAGGACCTCCATTCCGTTGGAAGGAGCAGGTGGAGAAGGACCTGGCTTCGCTTGGAATATCCAATTGGCGCCACGTAGCGAAAATAAGCATCGACTGGCGCGCTGTTGTTAACTCGGCTCTAATCGCATAAGCGGTGTCTACACCAATAAAGAAGAAGAAGAAGATTATTCCTAAACTATGTATATATCGAAAGAAACAAATTACTATATTTGAAGTTTTTGAAAAGTCATTAATTTTATTTTAAAACTTATTAGATATTTTACATATTTGTAATAAAAACTTCTGAATTTTACATAAACTTATTTCTAATATTTTATGAAAGTTCTTACTTTCATATATGAAGATGCTTCTCAAAGATTTCATAATATTTGTCATAATATAATTTTTAAGAAAAACTCTATAATATTTTGTGTTTTCATATTTTTTTAATTTTAAAATATTGTCAAGATTTTAGAATTTTTTTTTGAGGATCTCAGTTAGACAATTTCTGCTTTAAGCATTTGGTTTTATTTGTAGGATATCGTTAAACTGCTTTATAGTAGATATTAAGAGAAGAAGTGAATAAGGTTTTTAAGTATACTTCCTAAGTTTCAGTAGAAATTTTGATTTTACGGAAAGGAATATAGAACATAAGGCAAGCAAGGAGTACACTAGTTTTAAATTTTTTTAAATGAAAGATAATATTTCAGGATTAACTAAACGGGATATTCTCGTTAAGCTTATACTACTGACTTAATAATAGGTTTTTGTATATTAAAATTATTTTAAATCAACTGCTATTGTATAAATTATATACTATTTTAAGCTAGTTAAAATATAAAATGACGAACATCTAAAGCTACAGCTGTTATCGGTTTCAAAGTCCACATCAAAACTAGGAACTGAAAAAGAGAAAATGTGTATTTGTTTATTTATTTTAAATTATATGATTTTATATACTTGTATGAACAACAGATTACGCTAGTTGATCACTAGCATATACTAATTATAATAGAACACTATTGTGGGCAAAAAATAGTAAGACTTTTTAATTTCAAATTCGCGTGAAAATCGATTTGTCGAAATATTCTTTTTTTTTTGGTTAGTATAACTGTTAAACTTGGCTGTGCCAAATGTCAAACCAAAATAATCATTAGTGTTTAGCATACCCCTGTCTTTCTGAAGTACATAAATGTATTCGGCGATCTTTACGATTAGTGAAATTATACAAGAAAGAAGTTCCATTAAAATTTGTGTTCGAAATAAAATTTCTGGTGTCGAAGCATTCAGAATGTTGGAAATGGCCTTCGGTGATAATTTTTTGACGCTTAATTGGTACAAATTTTTCAAAGTGATGATGAAACACGTCCAAGTCGGCCATCAACTGCTGATCCACACGTCAATAAAACAAAGAAATTGGTGATTGAGAACCGACGATTAACAGTCAGAGATCTTACTGTTACCGTTGGAATATCGGAAGAATCAGTGAAAACCATTTTGAAATATCATTTGGGCCTAAGAAATAGTGAAAGCACGATTGGTTCCAAAATCACTAAATTATTTCGAAAAAACAGCGTCGCTTTAACGTCTGTAAAACAATGTTTTTCGAAAAACTTATTATTATTGGCGATGAATCTTGGTACTATGCTTGCGACCCGAAAATAGACGAGATCAATCGGAATATCGAGGCAAAGGTGAGCCGAACGAAAAAACCACGACAAAGCAGGTCAAAAATCGAGGTTATGTTGACAGTTTTCTTTGATTATCTAGGTGAGGTGCACTCCGAATACCTTCCGAGCGACTAAGATGTCGACAGGAATACCATTTTAGTGTTATGCGTCATTTGTGGCGATATCACCTGTCGGTAGGGGTTCTTAAAGTAGTTCTTAGTAGTTTAGAAGGTACATTAATAATATAATAATAATGAATATTCTACAGTTTATACGCAAATTTGAAAAGGCGTATCAGAGTGTTTGGAAGAAGGCCAAACCTTAAACGCGTTTTTCTCAAAATGGTGTTTTCAAAGTCGGTAACCTATATTACTCGAAAACGGCTAAACCGATTATTCTCAAATTTTAACACGAGCTTCTTAAATATATAACGAAATTTTGGTCGAAAATCGATTTTTTTTTTTTTGAGAAGCTTTGTCAAAAAAGTTTATTTTGCTTATTCTTTTGTTTTGCTTTACTAAATGTTACATTATTTTAACGAAATCTGTTTGGTTTTCTAATTTCAGAGGATCCAGCTCAGAGATATAGTGGTCACCGCAAAAAGTCTCTTTTGAGAGGAGCTCCCGGAGATAAGCCGTAATTCCTTCCCAAATAAATATTTTTATCAATACTAAGTCTTAGAATACAGCTAGTGTACACATTTTTAGATCAATCAATTTGAAAGTATTTTCATAAAAAAATCTGGAAAATTCGTTTTTTTCAGGCTTCTAATTGTACATGACCCCTAAAAACTCTTAAGGAGCGAGCCTTTTTAGCCTGCGGTTGCCCTTTGCTGTTGTTAAGAGTGTTGGAAATAATTTTCACAAATCTGGAAATAATTTTCACAAATCTTGGGCAGCTCATTTGGCTGTTCCTGTAGGAAATTCCATTTCTTTCAAAATACCCTAGATAAGTTTTTGTGCAGACAACTTCAGTAACACCTACTCAATAAGGACACACCATTGCTCAATTACGTTCACAATCATTAGCTATCAGACATGAAAAATTAAAGTATCACATACATATCTACCTAAGTACAACCATACTTTTCTTTATTTAGGAATTAAAGTGAAACTTTGCAGCCAATTAGTAACTTATTTAACAATCTTAATTCTATCAATTGCTTTTTGCATGTCGAGCCGCATACAAGCTGGATGGGTGCCTCTGAAAAAGTAGTAATTAGTTGCTACTAATTTACTAACCAACTAATCGTCGGTGTTGACAAGCAGACACAAGTATGTATGCAATTTGTAAAGTTTGCATTCTCCTTTTTTGCTTACTGGATTTCAATTATCAAGTCGCATGCCAACATTTCAATGCCAAAGTCACTTTAAGCGGCTTACATGTAAATGAATACTTTTGCAAACCGATTGGCATGCGATACAAATGTGGACTTAATTAAGTGTGGAGCGGAGTTTTAACTTGTTATGGCTTCATTAAGTACATTTCTAATTGAAATCCTTTTCTCCTATTGTATTTAAAGTTATGTGGTGGTGTAAAATGTAGGAAACTCATTGTACTGTAGGAAAATAAAGGTATTTTTGCATATGGGAAAGTGAAAGAGGATTATTTGGCATTGAGTCCAGAGCACAAGGTCTTAGAGATCACGTAAGGCTGTTTTATAACTTCCATGAATAGAATAAACTTTTTCACTTCTTTAACTAAATCATTAAATTTAACATCAGTTCAATGTTATGGACATTTAATATTATATCATGGATATTGAGCACACAAGTAGTGTTAATCTTTTCAATAGCCGCTTTTTTATAGATTGCACGTGAGTCGTGTCAAGTTGTTATGTTATTTTTGTTCAGTATTGCTTGGCATTTTATCATGGAAAGACTTACCATCTTGAGACCCAGTATTCAATTTTGGATCATATTCGACAGAATAGACCACGTCCAGCTCGCAGTGAAGAATATATAGCAGCCGTAGCTGAGAGTATACACGAAGATCGTGGAGAGTCGATTCGGCGCCGTTCGCAGCAGCTCGTACTGACGTTTGCAACGAATTGGAGCATTTTACGTCGCGATCTTAAATACAAAGCGTACAAAATACATGCAGCTTGGACAAGAACTGAAGCCGCTTGACCTTCCCAAGATCGCTTCATTCTATGGGCTATTGAAAAGTTCCAAAAGCATCTGACTTTTTCGAGACTCATTTCTGGTTCAATGGGTATGTAAACAAGCAAATCACTCGCATTGGAATGAAGAATAATCTGAAGAGACTCAAAAGCTGCTATTTCTTTGAAAAGAAGCAACGGTTTGGTGTGGTTTGTGGTCAGTGGAATCATTGGTTCATATTTCTTCAAATATGATGCCGATGAGAACATAACCGTCAATGGCGATCGTTATCATGCCATGATAACCAACTATTTGGTACCTGAAATTGAAGCTCGTAATCTTAGCGACATTTGGTTTCAACAAAACGGTGCCACTTCTCACACATCGCATCAATAGATTTATTGAGAGAACACTTCGGTGAGCAGATAATTTCGCGTTTTGGGCTGGTCGATGGCCACCAAGTTCGTGTTATATCACACCGTTCGTTTTTAACGTTGGGGATGTTTAAAGTGTAAATTCTATGCGGACAATCCCGATTCAAATCACCCGGCCCGTACGGGATCCCAGCAGAAATAATCGCTGCAGAGCGCCCAGGAGTACTAGTGAATATGTACAACGCCTGCCTCGAAGCCGGAATATTCCCTGAACCCTGGAAAAAGCAACGGCTGGTGCTAATCAGTAAGGGAAAAGGAGACCCCAATTCGCCATCAGCATACCGTCCATTATGCATGCTTGACACAGCGGGAAAGCTGTAGGAAAGCCTACTTAAACCCAGACTCGAAGCGGCTATCAACGAAGCTGGAGGACTGTCCCCTAGACAACACGGCTTTAGACCCGGCAGATCAACCATAGGAGCCATAAAAT
The DNA here is from genome assembly GCF_024586455.1 of Bactrocera neohumeralis. Lineage (NCBI taxonomy): Eukaryota > Metazoa > Arthropoda > Insecta > Diptera > Tephritidae > Bactrocera > Bactrocera neohumeralis. The sequence goes on along the minus strand of NC_065920.1, from coordinate 60,502,456 downwards.
GCGTCATAGAAAGCGTAGAAGCCGCACAACGCAGATGGCATAAATACAAAAGAATAGTCTTGCTGGCGACTTTCGATGTCCGAAACGCCTTCAACAGCGCTAGATGGGTAGATATGATCGACGCCCTCGAGAAAAGTTTCAAGATACCCGACTACATCAGGGCTGTGGTGCGGAGCTACCTCAGTAACAGGAAACTGCTGTACGAAACTAAAGAGGGACAACGACAGATAGCAGTCACGTCAGGGGCAGCACAAGGATCCATTCTAGGCCCAGACCTGTGGAACATTAGTTATGACGAAATATTAAAACTAGAAATGCCAGATGAATCGTATCAAATTGGCTAAGCGGACGACATTGTAATCACAGCAAGGGATACAGAAGAAGCGCGAAGAAAGCTGAACCAGGTCATGATACGGACGCAAGCATGGCTCGACACACACAGCCTCCAGCTCGCTACGGAGAAAACTGAGCTACTGCTGCTAACAAACAAGCACATACCCCTCGAAATAAACATGCACACGACTACGGATACTCTTAGGACACAGATATCAGGCGACGCAATATTAGTTATAAGCATATGAAAGGAAAAAGCTGTGGGAGCTATAGAAATCACCCGACAATAACAAGAGCGTAATGCAACAAATAAGGAAAGATACGATAATATCATGGCAACAAAAGTGGGAGAATGAAAGTCGTGGCAGATGGACGGCCAGGCTGATAAAAGATCTAGATTTATGGACAAGTCGTAAATGTGCCGCACCCTGTACTAATTGATCAGCTTTGTTTTCAACAGACTTACATTATTTCAATCGCAACCTTTTTATACTCTCGCAACAAAATTGCTAAGGAGAGTATTATAGTTTTGTTCACATAACGGTTGTTTGTAAGTCCTAAAACTAAAAGAGTCAGATATAGGGTTATATATACTAAAGTGATCAGGGTGACGAGTAGAGTTGAAATCCGGATGTCTGTCTGTCCGTCCGTCCGTCTGTCCGTCCATCCGTCTGTCCGTCCGTCTGTCCGTCCATCTGTCCGTCCGTCTGTCCGTCCATCTGTCCGTCCGTCTGTCCGTCCATCTGTCCGTCCGTCCGTCCGTCCAAAGCTGTAACTTGAGTAAAAATTGAGATATCATGATGAAACTTGGTACAGGTATTCCTTGGTTCCATAAGAAGGTTAAGTTCGAAGATGGGCAAAATCGGCCAACTGCCACGCCCACAAAATGGCGAAAACCGAAAACCTATATAGTGTCATAACTAATTAAAAGTAAAATTTTGCACAAAGGATCGCATAAGGGAGGGGCATATTTGGACGTAATTTTGTTGGAAAAGTGGGTATGGCCCCGCCCCCTACTAAGTTTTTTGTACATATCTCGGAAACTACTATAGCTATGTCAACCAAACTCTATGGAGTCGTTTCCTTCAGGCATTTTCATATACAGTTCAAAAATGAAAGAAATCGGATAATAACCGACTAACAAAAAACGTCAGAAACACTAAATTTTACAGAAGAAATGGCAGAAGGAAGCTGCACCTTTTTTTAAAAATTGAAAATGGGCGTGGCGTCGCCCACTTATGGACCAAAAACCATATCTCAGGAACTACTTCACCGATTTCAATGAAATTCGGTATATAATATTTTCTTAACACCCTGATGACATGTACGAAATATGGGTGAAATCGGTTAATAACTACGCCTTTTTCCAATATAACGCTATTTTGAATTCCATCTGATGCCTTCTCTGTATTATATACACATTAGGAACCAATGATGATAGCGGAATAAAATTTTACACAAATACGGTATTTGAAGAAAAATATGTAAATGACTGATAATGAAATCTCGATTATCACTTTATCATTCGAGAGTATAAAATGTTCGGTGACACCCGAACTTAGCCCTTCCTTACTTGTTATTTCATTCGTTAGTGTAAGCTGAATTTGCAGTTCTCAAATAGGTTATGAAAAAAGTGTTAATCAAAGCCTTCTGTGACATGAAAAATCAGTCAATTCAGGGTACATGACAAAAATGTAAAACTCAGAAATAACTGGTAATCTACTGACTGATTCTTCTACAACTTTTGTTCCACTTGCTTCAGACTTTTCTGTTACCAGATAATGTTATGCTTTTGTAAGACTACTTTCATAACAAGGTGATTCACAACAAGACTGTTGGCAATTCTCAGGTTTTTATGCTTTAAAAGGAATAATATTTTTCAATTGGAATGAAATGTATTTTTGAATATGTATGTAGAATTATATTTTCGGAAACCGTTAATATGAAAATATCAATACATGAAATATAAAAAATCAAAGGGAAATATTTGACAACCTAATATTATTTGTATTTTCACCTTGCACCTATTAAAACTTGCATTGGGATGTAATGCTACTGCGTAAAATTCCAAATTAGTAATCTCGCCGTACCAAAAATTATATGTGTACTTAAGTACATACTATACATTTAAACAAAGCAGAGCAATAAAGTTTCGTAGACCTCAAAACTATCGCCGAACACCCACAGCTTGTATAACTATATTCTTAAACACACAACATGTAAATGCCATTGTACAAGCATACAAAACAGAGTTACAGGTAAATATCTGCAGCCGAGCTGGCAAATACCAAGCAGAAATTAGGGGTATTCAAGCAATGTGCAGATCAAATATTTAGTGTATTACTCTGGTTAGTTTAGTTGAGCGGACTAGGATCCCAGTATTTGAATTATTGCTGCTATCTCATTCGAAACAAATTTGGTATATTTATTAGTTTATTGAAGCTAAGAGTGTAAGTGAAGGTGGAATCGATAGATGCTATTGAGCATTGAATATTAAAAAATGGCTGTCTTCCTTTAAGCGCTAAGAGTCAGTCCCCAATTACAGCTGACACCAGCATAGTCCACCTAGAATAGCTGCAAATAGGTCGGTAGTGTGGCGAATGGTTCAAAAATCACTTTACTGCTTATACCATTTATTCTTCGAATTATAGTACAAAGGAAGCTATAATCCAATGAGTAAAATATTGCTAATAAGATGTCTCGAAACCCACAACTTATAACACATATTCGAAGCCTTGATGGATTAATGTCGTAATGACACTCATAAGTATTTTGGGATTGTTTCAATCAAATTTTCGAACGAAGATAATCCAACAAAAACCGAAAAATGAAGCAACAAGGAAAATATCCATGAAGTTTTGACATAAAACTAATGGACCGAAAATAGCCGAAAACTTCTGTATGCGAAGTATATAGAAACAAAATTCTGCTACTGGTACAAACTCCGCTTACGCGGTTATAGCCGAGTTCAAAACAGCGTGCCAATCGTTTCTTCTTTACGCTAATTGACACCAATTCGAGATACCAACTGCAACCAGGTCGATCTCCACCTGATCTTTCCAACGGAGTGGAGGTCTTCCTGTTCCTCTGCCTCCACAAGCGAGTACTGCATCGAAAACTTTCAAAGCTGGAGTGTTCTCTTCCATCCGACGCGGTTGTTGACGCTTGTTTGAAACCACTTTTGGTATCGAACGGTTCGGAGAGGTTTTTCCCGATCCTGAAGGAGCCACGATTTAGCGCATGGTGAAAACCTGGTTGATAGTAGATTTTCCAAGTCTAAAGCTTCACGGGTAAGGTACAATCAGTTTGTTGAAGGAAGAAATACAAAGTGCTTTCCAAAGTAAACAGGACTTTTTGAAGCTGGTACCCCCTGGTGCGCCATCTATATGTCGACTAGTACGTAGTCTTTATCGATTGTCCAGTGAGAATTTTATGATATTTGATTGATTAGAAGGGAAGTTTTTGCCTTTTAAGTGTCAGTATGTTTGTGTCATCTGTGCGAAAATGAGCTTCGAACAAAGAGCCAACATTAAGTTTTGTTTTAAAATTGGTAAAACTTTTACCGAAACCAAAATAAGTTTATGACGATGATTGCCTATCACGTAGCAGGGTGCACGAGTGGTTTCAACGTTTTCAAAGTGGTCGTGAGGACATAAATGACGATCAACATGTGGGCCAATCAAAACCCGTGATCACCGGAAATTCCATCGAAACTGTGCGTGAATTCATCAAAAATCAGCCGAAATCATCATTGAAATTCATGGAAACGTTAATGCGGTATTCTACCTTAGATTTTTGAAGCGTTTGGTGTGTCGTATGTGACGTGATCGGCACGAACGCGAAGATGAAAGTTGGCGTTTGTTGCACGATAATGCGCCGTCTCATCGATCGACGCTTGTGACCGTTTTTTGACCAAAAATCACATTTTAACAATTAACCACTCCCCGTATTCACCTGATATGGCACCGTGCGACTTCTTCCTTTTCGGAAAAATGCATTTGCCCATGAAAGGAAAGCGTTATGCAGACGTAGAGGTCATTCAAAAGGCATGCACCGGCATACTGGCGGCCATACCGGCCAACGAGCTAAAACACTCGTTCGACATGCTTTTGGACCGTGCAAAAAGCTGTATTGAAGCAAAAGGAGACTATTTTGAATAAAATAAATTGATTTTACCAAAAAAATCATTCGTTCTGTTTTTTAAAGTCCTCCTTCTATATAATAATAATTTGAAAGAAGAAAAATACTAGTGAAGGATAATTAAGGAAATTACGGTATTCTGGGAAGTACAGTCATTTCTGTAGATTTGGTTTTTGAAAATTTGAAAGTTGATTTTAAGTAATATATATGACTTTTTTGCATCAAAATAATTTGTCAGTCTATTTCTAGACAAAATTTGGAGATTTGACAGAAATACGGGAAAGAGGTTTCTTCGGTATTTGCTGGAGAACTACGTAAATTACTACCTAAATATACTTTAAGCCCTAAGTTCTGAAGCATAAAACCAGAAACAAACTGCCAACCCCTAACCTAAGCCAGGTAAATGTATTCAATAATGTCGGGACGGCGCGCACGCCATTCCCGGCTACCAAAAATTGCACGCACGAGTTATTCACATTAGGAATAATCGCAGAGGTCAACCCAATCGAAAGTGCAATGACCAGGTCTCGCTCCGGAGGAACCGCCTTCATGATCACGGTTTACCTCTACGCCAGGTAAGTATGCTTTCTTCACACCGAACTAAAGTACTTAAGCAAAGTGCTACATAAAGTGTATGAGAATTGTAGAAGCAAAGATGCGAGCGCATTTGATGTTAAAGGAAAAATGATATTAACAGTGAGGCATGTGATCAGAAGGAGAGCGTTGAAAGGACAAGAAAGTTAGTGCTTACCTGCATAAAAAGAAATACAAGTATACATTATACTGTATGTAGTAGGGGTTGTTTTTAAAATATATGCCTTCAAACATCAGAAAATTACATGTACTTCAATTTTATGTATACTGAATTTTAGTGTATGGAATGCAGATGAGAAGAGTTAGAGGACTTAGGGAGAAGATAACTTTAAAGTAGTAGGTTCAGGTTTTCAACGTAAAATTCTGAGAAAAGTTAATGTTGTCGCATATGTATAATATTAATATTGTGGGTAGTGGGTTTGTCATTAAAACACAAAATGAAATATTCGAATATAGCAGTATATTAAGGTTAGAAAAAAAACAAAGCAAGGGCTATATTCAGGTAAAACCGAACATTTTATATTCTCTCAAGGACCAAAGGCGGGAAAATACTTTCAAGAGTTGCAAAACTGTATATTAAAAACCATTCATTTTTTGACAAAACCGCATTAACCACAAACAATTTTTGTATCTTATTATCCATTTAAATGGGTCATAGACGCCACTAAGTTGTTTTGCTCCATGTCCTAGACATTTATATTAAAATCTACTCAGTTAAGTGAAAGGAAATATATAAAAGTATTATACTCGTATAACTGTGAAAAATGGCTTAATTGGTTTACGGTTATGAAGTACAGACCAAGCTCTCGACAAATTCAACAAGGGATTAACATTTGACATTACTAAAGTATAGTCAATATCATGTTTCTATGTAATTTTGTGAAGATAATTCACACACTGACCCCTCATATTGGGCACAAAGTCTGGAATAATGAAATTCATGATAGGAAGTGTATAGAGGCTGGGTAATTCGTGGCCCGATTTTACACATTTTCGGCACTAACTTGTAGTTTCACAAATTTATTCAGTGTTACATTTTCATTCCTCTTATCTTCCTAAGATAACTCACATACTGGGAAAATAAAGAATGTGTTTCGTGCGCTTCTCTCAACTTATCGTCAACATAATCGGCCTACTGCGCGTACTATTCACAACACCATTACCCATCTTGAGACCCAGCATTCATTATTGGATAATATTCGACCGGACAGACCATGTCCAACACTCAGTGAAGAAAACAAGCAGCCGTAACTGAGAGTGTACATGATGACTATACCAACGTATGGAACGACTTCACGCTTTTCCCATCGAGATTCTATACTGAAAGCGTACAAAATACAGCTTATTTAAGAACAGAAGCCCCTTGACCTTCCAAAGCGGCATCGCTTCGCTCTAAGGGTTCTTGAAAAGTTTCAAGAGTATCCAACGTTTTCGAACCAAATTTTGTTCAGCGATGAGGCCCATTTCTGGTTCAATGGGTATGTAAAATCAAAATTGCCCCATTTGGGACAAAGAGCTACCTGAAAAGATTCAAGAGCGGCCACTCCATTCAGAAAAATAAGGGTTCGTGTGTTTCTGGACTCATCGATCCATATTTCTTCGAAACTGATGCCGGTAAGAACGAAACCGTCACTGGCGACCGTTATCGCTAACCGACTATTTCATGCCTTGAATTGAATGTCGGAATCTCTCGACATTTGGTTTTAATAAGACGGTGCCACTTTCTACTCATCGCATCAATCAATAGATTTATCGAGAGAACGTGGCAGATAGTTTCACGTTTGGAACCAGTAGATTGGTCACCAAGGTTTTGTGATATCACACCGTTAAACTTTTTCCTGTAGAAAAAAAGTCTAAGGTCTATGCAGACAATCCCGCTTCGTTTCATGCCTTGGAGCACAATATCGCTCGTGTCAGCTGTGAAATGCTCGAAAGAGTTATCGAAAATTGAACTCAACGGATGTACCATCGGAGACGTAGCCACGACCAACATTTGAAGGAGATAATCTTCAAAAAATAAAAGGGTAAATAAGTTCTTTCGAATAATAATAAACATTTCCCATTAGATGTGAAGTTTCTGTGTTTTTTCTTTTAAAAAGTAGAGAAGCTCGGATTGGATCACCTTTATCTATAAATGATTATGATGATGAGATGAGTTGAAATCTCGGGCACTGTCTCTAAAAATGGATGAATTCGAATGACAACTCCGCTCACTCCCCATATAACTGTACTGTTTAAAACTAATAAAAGCAGTAAATACGCCAGAGACATCAAAGTTTGCCGCCGAGATGGTATAAGAGAGCTTTATAAGAGCCGATATCAAAATTGGACGATAGGCTTGGTTACCCTTCAGGTAAAATCACATATTTCATAACATGCTCGAACGATTTCAACCAAATTCGGTATGTCACATTCCCTACCATTCTTATGTTACAGTATAAAAGTGGACGAAATTGGACTACAGCCACGCCTACTTCCTATATAACAAAATATTAACTTCCATTGAAACTTTTCCAGTATACAAATCAAGAATCATACTAATATTACAAATGCGAATGTAAGTTTGTTTGTTACGCTTTCGCGCAAAAACTACTCAATCGATCATCATGAAACTTTGTACATATACTCTTGAAGGTATTAGAAGTAACATAGGGTACTTTATATTAAAAAAAAAAAATTACGAAAGATAAAAAAATTGTTTGTCAAAAAATCGTCAAATTTAGCTACTTCAACGCCATCTAGCATTACAGTAATGAAGTTTCAACCCTGAATACTGTAATATCGTCCCACTGTATTACCGGCGGTGAAGACAATATCTAATTCAACTGAATATAGTTTTCAACTGCTTCTAATTTTTCTATATTTATTGTTATTTTTTTCTGTCGTTACATGCAGTATAAAACTACATATTAAAATTTTTGAGGTAATCCGTAATTTTTGTGGTTAGCTGCCACTTTATTAGTTTAGATCTTACTCGCTGATGAATAAAATTGGGTGAAAATTCGCCTTAGACGCCACATAACTAAGAAACGTTGTATACCTGAAGGCACTTCCCAGGCTTTAATCTTTACAAGTTGCGAGAGTATGGACTGCTCGATTATACTTATACTTAGCTCTTTCTTACTTGTTAAATATTGTTTTATTCAGACATTTTTCCCTTAAAACTAACAGAAATTTCTTACAAAAAATAATATATTATATTTCATTCAAGCAGGCCACTATGATAACCACAAACTCTATTAATTTAACCAAAACTTTAACCCTAACCAATGCCACTTGAATACCGCCAATAATTTCGGTATTACCGAAAATTTGGGCAACAACTTCGACACAGAAAAGTTTGACGGCTGGCATTTCATCCCCAAAGTATGCTTGTCAGAATGCAACGAAATGCACGCCAACAATTATAGTACTAAACTGCACAGTTCCGGAAATTTCGCAACCAAATATTTTGCGCCAAACTAAAGTTACACACAAGTTATTTTACGAGTCCTTATAAGCTTCCTTTGTCACGCTCATCTCTCATCTCTTTGCGCACTGAATTATCTAACAACACTTGATGTTGGATGTGTGTGTTTTGGCCAAAACTGTGCGACGGAGTTTATGTTTGTATTGGTGTTGTTGTTGCGTGTGTATGTGTGTGTGAGTAATAATTTTAATACCTCAAAATGGCGACAGCTAAGCCAAGCAGAAATGAGATGATAACACACAGCGAGAGGCGCCAATGTACAAAGGCCCCACACATACATATACATATATGTTTGTATATGTACATAAGTAGTTGGTGATCCATCTGCATATGTGTGGTGTGTGCGCTTGGTATTATTAGTTGCACTATGACCGTAAAGCATAAAAGAGACAGCCAAAGGATATCAGCAACGTAAAAGGATAACTCTGAATGCATGCAACTTTTGGTCGCGTATACATATGTATATAGATATATGCATGTATGTATATCAATATGACTGACACACATACATATATGTATATAAAGTATACACACAGCTGCTTTGCAAAAAACCTAACACATCTCCATTTACTGCTGCTACGAACTCTCTTCTCACACACACACATATATGTTAAGGGTGTCCGTTATTTCCAAGTTGAATTTTTTCATCACGAACAGCGTGTAGAATCGTCGAAGGGCCCTATCAAATATATATATAATTTATCAGCCTGACGAGCTGAGTAGACTTAGCCATGTCCGACTGGTCAAAACTCCGTCTCGGCATATCGCACTGTTTCAACGGATGCTATGCAGGTTCTGTTAGGTGTACCCCCTCTTGACCTGATTGTCATACAGCCTGCTGTTGGATTCAGGTTAAGAAGGGGCTTGAGTGTGTCATTGCTGCGGAATGATTGGATTTCCGATGATGAAGAAGAGGGAGGGATATCTGGGCAGCAGTAGTCCTCTAGACGTTATGGTCAAATATAGGTGGCAAGACCGTTGGAACTATAGTCCTAACGGTCGAGTGATTTATGTGTACTTGCCGGATGTTGTGTTTGTTGAGAGTAACCCAGACTTCGGATTCTGTCTGAGTCTGGGATTTTTGCTTACGGGGCATCGGCCTCTGATTGCATTTTTGCATCACAGGATCTGGTCGGGGTGTTTGTGTGGCTTACGGTCTGAGGACTTGGTACATGAAATTGCAGAATTACCGAAGTACTCGGACATTAGGGATTTGGTTGGTATGGGGATTCGCTGAACTGACGGACACTTAGATGTTAGATTAGTGTGCCCTCCACTAGTCGGAGTACCGAACTATTAGGACGTAAGTATTTTACGCGGCGGTTTTTGTGTGAGTGGTGTCTGAATGTGATGAGTGTACGGGTTCCAACCCCTGGCCACCAGTCCAGAGCTGTATGGAGGCTCAACTGATAGTATTTTCGGCAACGAAGTCTGACCGTAGACTTCTTTCTGGTACCGCGGGGGGCAGAAGTCATTAAAATTCGCCCAACCTGCACATGCGGACTGGCCCTTCGGAGAGAATCGTCATGGTTGTGGTTTAAGCACAAATGCAGGTAGAACTGGCATTTGTACTCGTTCACTGCTCCCAAAGAAGCTGCTTATTTGTTGAAATCGCCAATATCGGACTACTATAGCACTGATTTGACGAGATATCTTAATGAAATTTGACACGAATAACTATCTAAGCCCATAATATAGACTACAAAGAAATTGTTTAGGTCAGACAACTATAGCATATAGCTCTCATACAAACTGATCGATCAAAAATTATTCCTATATGGAAAACCCTTGTATTTAATGAGATACCTCCACAATATTCGGCACAGATAATTGTCTAAGGCAGTACTATAATCTACGAAGAAATTGTTTGGATCGGAGTACCATAGCATATAGCTGTCATACAAACTGATCGATCAATATTTCGTTCTTGTATAGACAACTTTTGCATTTGATTATAAATTTTCATGAATTTTGGCATAAATAATAACCCAAAACAATGGTATAATCTGTGAAGAAATTGTTGAGATCAGACTACTATAGCATATAGCCGCCATACAAACTGATCGATCAAAATCGAGATAAAGATTTTTTATACTCTTCATGCTATAAGAAATTCATATTTTCATCGCAAGCGAAGTTGATTGAAAAAATTTCTGCCTGATTTTCTCCATAAAAATATTCCTTTAAAAGTTATACACAGTTGAAGTTATATATCGTATATAACGCATTCTTACCGTACATCATGACGTATGAGCAACATAATTTATAAGGCACTTGTATTCGATGAATGCTCAGCCAGTAGGCGTTAGCGAGAAAAAATCAACTTGAAAAACTTTGCACATCCTAACATACATAATCACATATCTCAAATCTGTATGTGTGTATATATATACTTATGTATGTACGTGTGTAGTGGAAGCAATTAAATTCAAATGCAAAGTTAATTGAAAAGGATTTATTGCATGAAGGAAGCGTTTTAGCCAAGTCACAAGCGGTGACTGCCTGCGACTATTATATAGAAGTATATACATATCCATAACCCACATATACATATATACGAATATCAGCAGTTGAACTATTTACATATGTGATACTTGAAAGACTCTGCATTTGCGCAACAGTTTGGCTGCATTTAGAGATAGATTTATGCTGATAGGTTGGCGATGCCGCGCCTCTGTGTTCGTTTGTGTTGCTCTTTTTCGGCTTTGTTCCGAGGTGACTTGACTTTTTGACAGGCCAACAATGAGGCCAACTTGAATGTCTGAGTGAGGGTTACACACATGATTTAATCCACAGATCTAAGTCCGTACATGCATCAAAACAACGCAGCTGCTGGATAGATTTGATTATCAAAGAGCTTGAAATACACGTGAAGCGTCAAGTGACTTTTTTTAAGCAAGAAATGTACGAAAACTTTGAGAATGCCATCGGTCGAGATATTGAACTAAACGTACGAATAATGGTCATATACTTAACCTCTCTATTTCAGATGATTCTAGAGAAAAATTAAAACTTGCTATCAGAAAACTTTTACTAGAGACTATGAACTTACCATCTGATCGAATTTACCGCGAACTTATTTGAAATATTTTTTTTTTTTTGGTAAAACCTTTCTTATGTTCATGTGAAGTTCGATCTCATGCCAGAATTAATGAAACCGTTCTTAAAAATCGTGAGAAAGAGAGGTTTCCACCATCTCAAATCTATCGAGTCTGCATATTTTAGTTAATTTTAAACTCTTTCCAAAACACGTGAAAAAATTACATCTAGTAGAGGTCGCAAAAGATATGGTTGACAAAGTAACTAAATATTCCACATTCATAAAGCGTATTTTTTCTGCAAAATACGGATTTTTATTAAAATACGTGAAATTGTTGAATATTTTAACAGTTCGGGTCAAATTTGTTCCGTTGACATGAGTAACAAATCATAAATACAATATTTTTTGCTCAGTCGCAAGGTCTTTATGGCGAAAATGTCGAGAAAGATATGGAAATTATCGCATTATCAAAACTAGCCTTTTGGACCTTATTGGTACTCATAGACGCCACTGACGGTTACGTTCCCACCGGCATCATTTTTGAAGAAATATGAACCGATGATTCCATCGGCCCACAAACCATACCAAACCGTTGGTTTTTGTAAATGAAATAAAAGCTCTTGAATCTCTTTGTCCCAAATGCGACAAATGTCTTGTTTTCATACCTACTGAGCCAGAAATGAGCCTAGTCGCTGAACAAAATTTAGCTCGTAAAGGTCGAATCTTCTTGGAACTTTTTCAGAGACCATAGAGCGAAGCGTTTTCGCTTGGGAAGGTGCTCGACCTAAAATTCTTGCACAAGCTGTATTATGTATGCATTCAATTTAAAATCTCGACGAAAAATGCTCCAAGTTGTTCCATACACAGAGTTGCTGCGAACGGCGCCGAATCGACTCTCCACCGTCTTCATATACACTCTCAGCTGCGGCTGCTATATTTTCAACTTCAAAGCTGTTAAGTTGGCAAAGAAGGGAGTAATGGACAATAATCGGTACCTGTGCGGCTTCAAGGTATCAGTTGAGTAAAATAACTCGAAAGAGAAGCAGCGAGCTTATCATTCACACCAAGATTGGGTTGACCATAATTGTAGAGGTTGTAGGTTAGGTTATATAAAGTCCTAGGCTTGTTCAAAAAATAGATGCTTTTATTTCCTTTACCCGAACACTGCTTAAAATGCATCACCTCATAAATCTACGAAGCGTTTTGAGCTTACCATAAATTTATTAAGATGCTAAATGTCTGTCTGCCGAGTTACTTCAATCTCAGTCTGGCAGAAACCTGGCAATAGACAAGAAAGTAACAAGATAATTCCACCTCGCCTTCGTCCAAATAGCTTTAGCAAAGAGTGTCCGACAAAATATTTAGCTGCGCGTGTACCTATTGGACAGTCAGAACACCTACACCAGCGGCGATGTCAACTTTTTAGGCGCAAGTAATTTTCACGGTTCACTTTGGGCTGTAAGGGATAAAACTGGACATTATCCTACTTTGTCTCCATGCGGTCACACCTACTAATCTAGGATCTTATGTGACTCGCATGCCCTGGTAAATTGGACTGTATTCTAAGGTAAATTGGGCTGTATTCTAACGGAGCCTCCCCAACACCGGGCGCCTTAGGAAGTAACAGTGGCCTTACCGCATCAAGAGGATCTCGCGCTGGGACTCTTGGTTTATCCATATAAAAAGTAGACCAGTAGGCTTACCTAGCTAAGCTGATGGTCGTAAGAAATAGATGAGCAGACAACTACAGAAAAAACAACAACAATATCAACCGACTGCAACATGCCGATTGCAGGTAAGAGCGGATCAGGTGGTAGGCGCAAGTTGAGTTTCCTGAAAAGCACGAGCGGTTCGATGATGATGTGCCTTCCTGTAGTGGTACTCAAAAGAAGGCGTGTACTGCGAACAACATACCGGCAAGAGGGACCTTGAAGCAGGATCAATTGCACGGAGGTAAGTGAGTCGAGCCGGGGATGAGAGGAAAAAGAAGATAAAGCGGGGAAAGAAAATGCTCTCTACACCAGAAGCTGGATGTCCCGGTGGCCCTGACAATCCTCGCAAGGCGGGCATGAGCGGTGCCACTCTTAAGTGGTTAAGGCAGCAGAGAAGCTCTCTCTAAGCAGCAGTAGGGACAGTAACCCTTCTTCGGCTACTAAGAGACGCGCAGGAACTAACTCCACATCCGTTGCAAGACTAGGAGGCGCCGACTGGTTATCGCAACCCCGTCGGAGACCCGAGGTAGCGGAAGGGCTGTACCTCCAGATGTAACCAGACAAACCATGAAGTGAAAGAGCGCCTGATAGCGCCCCAAGAGCCTTGGAGTTATAAGATGATGACAGGAAACCAGCCCCAGACAGTCGGAGGACAACGTTCCGCTAATAAAAATATTCGGAGGCCTTAAAAGACAGACGGAAAAAAATATTCCCAAATCGAAAATATTGGACGTCCTATTGGCTTACGTGAATTACATAGTTCAATTCCCATATACCATAATTTTCACAATAACTAGTTTCGATTTATTTCATAATCCTTTATATGTATCATTCCGCAGTATGTCTATTTTTTATTAACTCTACAATTTCCCAAAATACAAACACAAATGATTATTTTAGTAGTTGCCCCTTCGTTAAGTTAATAGTTGGTCGTAACAAATTGCATCCCATTTCAATTAAATTAACTGCCCAATTTCGGTTTCATGTTGTTCTCTTTAGTATTTTTTGGTCGCATGCCAAACGATTTTATCGACGAACATTTTTCACCGCCTCTAAAAGTTTCTAAACCTAACACTAATAAGGTAGTGGAGAGCAAAAAAACGAACAAACAGCGAGTGACTGTAAAAGTGAAATGAGAGCGTTGAAAGAGTGAAAGTAAAAAATTAGTAATGCAATGCAATTCATTCATTCTTCGTTTAGGGTAAACAACGCTACGTGACTCGAAAACATTTGCCTGTATTATATAATATAATATACATTTTATATGACTGCATACAACAATTTAAGCGAATTTCTGTAGCTGTGGGCGTAAATCAACGAAAATAAACTTCGAACCAGGAAGAAATGCATTAATTATTCTGATAAATGTTACACGACCGCTAAAAGCTTTATTTCTTCTACTCTTCTACTTCTTGTTTATTTTTTATTTTTCAAGTGATGTCATTACGAAAATAATTTTTCGTTTGTTTACTGAATGAATATTTTTGTTTGGCTTGAATATTTTCTAAGAAATAGATATAAATTTTCTGTCTTGCTTTCCTTGAACGGAAATTGGAAAAAGAAATTGGAATTTTTTCTTTGGAAGCAGTGCAAATAACAGTTATTCTAGCTTTTAAAGGGTGATCCCTTTCAAAATTCCCTACTTTCTGAAAGAAAAAACACAGAAACTTCAAACCTAATGACGAATGCTTATTATCATTAGAAAGAACATTCTTTGGCATTGACTTTTTGAAGATTATTTCTTTCAAATGTTGGCCAGGTTACGTCTCAGATGATCCTTCCGTTGAGTCCAATTTTCAATGACTCTATATCATTTCGAACTGGCGAATGATACGCGGTATGTTTTGCTCCAAAACCTGAATCGAAGCCGTATTGACCGCATAGACTTTAGATTTTACATATCTCCACAGGAAAAATTCTAACGGTGTGATATCACACGATCTTGGTGGCCAATCGACCGACTCAACACGTGAAATTATCTGCTCACCGAAGTGTTTTTTCAATAAATTTGTTTATTGATGCGATAAGTGGAACGTGGCACAGTCTTGTTGAAACAAAATGTCGCCGAAATCGCGAGCTTCAATTTCAGGCATCAAATAGTCGATTATCATGGGGCGGTCGCTCTTGTCGGTTAGGTTCTTACCGGTATCATTTTTGAAGAAATATGAACCGATGATTCGACTGGACCACAAACCACTCCAAACCGTTGGTTCTTCTGGTTGAAATGGCAGCTCTTGAATCTCTTCAGGTTGTTTTTCATCGAAAATGCGGCAATGTTGCTTGCATACCCATTGGAACATCGGCTCTTCTTGGAACTTTTTAAGAACCTATAGAGCGAAGCGATGTCACTTCGAAAGTTGATCGGCTTCAGTTCTTGCACAAACTATATTTTGAACGCTTTCAGTTTAAGATCTCGACGTAAAATGCGCTAAATCATTTCGTACGTCAGTCCGAATTTCTGCGGACAACGCCGAACGGACTCTCCACGGTCTTAATGTACTCTCTTAGCTATAGCTGCTATATTCACTGCATGCTGGACTTGGTCTATTTGGTCAAATATTATTCAATTAAATCTCAAGATGATGATCTGTCAAAATAAAGCTTTGAACAAAGTACCTCTACTTGGATCACCCGTTATTTAAGAGTAATTACGAATTTTTGCTTTAATATTTCTATAATGTAGAAATTCAGAAATATCTCTCCAAGAAGATTTTTCAAATTTTAAATTATGATACCGTTTCACTATCGTAGAAAGTCGGCAGGTTTAGTTTTGCAATCATTTCACGATAGCTCCATAAGTCACATTCGACTTGAGACTCCAGCTACGGGCTACCAAACCACTGAAGCGCCTTTCAAGCGGAGGTGCTGTCATTAAGTGCTACCTTAAGGTATTATGTATGCCGTTTCCTACACAGAGATATACTATACTTACGCTCCAATAGCCTAGAGACTATACTTACTTTGAGCTCGTTGACCGCGTGCTCAAAACTAAGCAAGGATTACAGAACCTCGTTAGAAATAGTAACAAGCTTTTCTCATCTTAGGCTTGTATGATTGCGGAATCGCCCGAAATCGCCAAGCGACAATGAGCTCACTAAGGACGGTACCTATAGTCCAACTTTACCCGATTAGAAAGGAGTCTGTTCTTCTCTTGCGTACTATCGTTAGATCTATAGACCTCAGGTAAGCTCAGCTCGGTCCGCTAGTCCACAATCAGAACTTGTGCTGCTGTTATGTACGCCTGAACCAGAGTGAATCATTAAAAAGCCTCTGAACTACTTGCTCTTAGCAAGATCGCTTCGCCGATCTATTGTATTACAAAGAATCACTGTTCACAGTTATCCATGTACGATCCTGCGCTGGCTATGGAGCGAAGATCAATCTTACGACCTATCCTAACCTAACCTGGTTTATAGTAAAATAACATCATTCGAAATCAAGACTCTGTCATTGCTTTTTTTTTGGAAAGTTCTCAATGTAAAAATCTTTCGCGGAAATGGCCGCTTCAGTCTATTTCGATTAATTCAAGATCTGACTTATTGGATGTTGACATTATTCACGGTTCTTCGAAGATTTAATAGACATTCCTTTGTTTATTTTAAAATCTGGGAAAAGTTGTCGATGAGACGACATTCTTTGTAACCTGTTCTGCCAGAATCCAGTATTCTCCCTGAAGAAGTATTCGTTCACGAAAATCGACTTCAAGTAACCAAAAATTGTATCGAGGCGTTCAGATACAACTAGACCTAAATTCTTCTATCATCTTTAGTATAAGTAGCCATTTGACTTGGAACTCATAGCATTAAGAAAATTTATTTAAATTGTACAGTACACCGAAATCCCGAAGAACCACGTCCAGCACCGCCATCAACATCAACTCATCGTTGGAATATCGAAAAGATCAGTTATTTCAAATTCACTCAATTTTTTCGAAAAACACTGCCGCGTTAACACCAGCAGGTCAAAAATCAAGGTTATATTGACAGTTTTCTTCGATTATCGAGCTTCTACTCTTGGTGGACATAATCGCCTAGCAGCGTCGGTAATTCGAGCAGCCATGCGCAGATTTCACACCAGTTCACACTAGTGGATAATGCATGTCGTGCAGTGGCCACCGAATACGCTACTACTGCTGTGGAACAGAGGCATATAGAACCATGATTAATGACTTTTTGAAAGAATGAATTATAGGATGTTGATATGAACAACCTATGGTTCCAACAAAACGCTACATGCCACATAATCAACGAAACAATAATTTTTTTGAAGGTTACTTTTTGTGAGCGCATTATCTCGCGTCGTGGGCCTGTGGCGCGTTTTCCAAGATCGAGCGATTTAACAACGCTGAACAATTTTTTGTTGGGTTATGTGAGGTCGCTTGGCTACGCAGATAGGCTCGGGACGATTGACGCCTGGGAAGAAAATATTCGACGCGTTATTGCTGATATATGGCTCCAATTGCTGCAAAAACTGGTCCAAAATTGGGCTTCTCGCGCTCAATATACTCGATGCAGTCGCGGCGGACCTTCAGTGCCAGTACAACAACTTCAAATATGGATGAGCTCAAACAAAATTTTTCCCATAAGCCGGATGTAAGCACGCCATCTAAATAATGCAGACATTTACAGCACATATCTAAGTAGTTACTTAAATATAAGGTATGTACATGTAACTTTACAAATATTTATTCAATTCAACACACAATGGTTAACCAATCGACTAACCAACCAGTGAATCAACTAACGGCATTACCAAACCGACTGACCAAATGACCAAACGATCAACCGCTCGAATAAATGATATACACACACACATGATTCTATAGCTATTAGCTATTTATTTACACTGGTGTGTAGTTATGTGCACGCAACTAACTGTACAGCCGACCAAGTAACGAACCAATTGACTACGCCAAGGAAACCGCAAATTCGCTGTACACATAACCATTCTGGCAAACAAATACATGCACGATTACACCCATATGTGCATCCGTCGGCTTGTAGACATGTTGGGTGCAATTGGGCATACGAAAATAGGAAATAGACATTCATTTGTATATGTGTATGTATGTTTCTATATATAAATATGAACGTTTTGCAAAGATCTGCTTTTATTTGTTATGCACAAACGCACGTTTGAGACTTTGCTAAGTTGGATCTGAAGTTGATGTTGACGCTAACATAATAACTAAAGCTTTCATCAATAGATTTCATATAAGAATTCGATTTTGATCAGTTTTGTATGGCAGCCATCTGCTATAGTGATCCGATTTCTTCGTATAATGCACCGCTGCCTCAAACAATAATCCGTGTAAATATCTCGTCAAATTAAAAAAAAAATACGCTGTATTAGTACGATTAGAACAATTTTTTCGAAGATTATACTTTTCTTTCCTTGAGCAATAATCCGTGTCAAGTTTCGTGAAAATCCCTTGTCAAATAATAAAGTTTTCTATGGATATTAGGATGTCGCCGAGACCACGAGCTTCAGTTTCAGGCATCAAATAGTCGGTTATCATGGCACGATAACGGTCGTCGTTGATGGTTACATTATCATCGGCATCATTTTAGAAGAGATATGGACCGATGATTCCACCGGCCAACAAACCATACCAAATCGTAGCTTTTTGGATGAAATGACAGCTCGTGAATCTCTTCTGCTTCCTCTTCGTCCCAAATGCGAATATTGTGCTTGTTTACCTACCCATTTAGCCTGAAATGGACCTCATCGATGTACAAAATTTGGCTCGAAAATGTTTAATCTTCTTGGAACTTTTCAAGAGTCCATAGAGCGAAGCGATGTTACTTTGAAAGGTCGATCGGGTTCAGTTCTTGCACAAGCTGTAATTGAACGCTTTAAATTTAACCTTACGACCTAAAAACCTTCTGACCTGCTCCAAGTCCTTCCATACGTCATGGACACTCTCAGCGATATTAGCGACAGTATACATTTATACGATTGGCTCGGAAATGGAGAAGAGAGTTGGTGCGGGGATATATTATATAGTGTACAGAGTAAAGCGTAAGGCAGCCCATTGAACTGCCGGACCACTGAGGTATATTTTAAGCAGAGGTTTTGGTTATTGGGAAATCAGAAGAACCCGCCTCTATTGCATCAGCAAGCAACTTCAGATTTAACATAAACCTGAACAGCCAAGAATTATTCAAGGCGATAACCTCATTTTGTATAGCGTAAAAAAGTGTCTTGGGTTGTAAGGCGTCAGTGGAAAGTGTCGCCAATTGGCTTCACTAATCCTGGAAGCCAGGCCATTAAGGTATGGAGAGATTAATGAGATAGTGATCGTTATTGCCAATAGTAGGGTAGAGATAACAACTTAACAATGGTAAACCTATGCATTGTTTATACGACAATCTGGACAGGAGCATGACAAGAACGTATTAAAACGTGATGGAATTACCACCGTGGTGCAAACCTGCAAAAGCTATATTTTAAAACGGCTGATCGACAATACACAAAGTTCTTACTGGCTCTCGATTGAAGGGACTGCAGGATGAAATTAGACAGAGAAAAGGAACATTGGTGGAATACTCACTGCTCTCTGTCTGGTGGCGGCCTACAAAATAAGGCTGACAGATCGAGAACACTACAGGAAATGTCATGAGCGAGGCATCAGGGAAACAACGAAGCATCTATTGTGTACTTGTTTCGACCGCTATAGGATAGTGGAAGAGGTATCGCTGATAATGCGCAGAGCCCTTTTAAATACGTTTTAAGCGCTGGCGTCCTAAAAGACTAGAATACTCCTCATTGTATTCGACACATCATTTGAAACGCTAAGGAGCAAAAGTCTGGCTTAGTAGCCTAACAGACTAACTTAACCAAAGCTATTTCCTTGTCGATCTGAAGTCGATAAAAAGAAGAGGAGAGGCGTGGCTGAATTTTTAACGGTTAAGAATGTTTCCTCCCGACTTCCTATAGAAAAAAGTTATATTTAAATATTGTAAGCATAGAAAACGTCTATATGTAACTATTGTAGGAAGACTTTGTTCTAATAACCTCAAAATTTATGGGAAAATTTCAAATAATCCAGTAATTTCGCTGCAGAATCGCAACAAAATCGATCCATTGCGGAATCAAATGGTTACTGTTGTTGAAAAATGGTTCTCTTACAATAACTTCCGGTGAAAACGCTTGTGGTCGATTCAGGGGAGCAGGCGCAAACAGTGGCTGGGCCAGGGTTAACGTTAAGAAAGATTTGGCTGTTTGCGTGTTTAGTGGGATTGGCAGAGAATTATTTACTTTTTGCTGCGCTCCTACTTTCAAATTCTTCATGCGAACCTGTACTGTCAACCGTCTGAAGGAAGCAATCACTCAAAAGCGGGCAGCTGTGTCCAACAGGAGAGGAATTGTGTTCCAACAGGACTACGTCAGGCCGCACTCGTCGTTAGTGACTCATCAGAAGCTCCGAGAGATTGATTTGGAGGTTCTTATATATCTAACACATAGTCCGGACGTGGCACTAAACGATTACTACTTGTTCCTGTTGTTCTTGTCTATGGTGAACGATTTCACTGGTGAAAAATTTGATGCAAAAGAAACTTGTGAAAATTTTTACTCATTTTTGCTAATCAATTATCTCATTCTAAGCAATTTCTTAATTAACTGACACAATTTATTTTCACTTACGAACATTATATGCTCAACCACACAGGTAAAGGTGCCCAATAGAAAAGCTTACAAACTTGCAAGCGATCGAATTAAAACGAAGAGGTAAGGAAGCAGACAAAGAATCTAAATTTCAACTTATTTTTGGTGCTTCAAAGTTGCCCACAATGGCATTTCTCATGTTTTTCTACTTTACGAAACATTAATTCAAGTGCAGCGAATTTATTTGATTGTGTCTGTATTTTACTGTCAATGTGCGAGCTACACATACACACATAAAAACTTAAGTGCATATTAATGTGTGTTTGTGCAATTTCGCTAGAAGTGAATGGCAATAAACCAAATGCAATTCAATTGCATTCTGATGCTTATTGTTCAGCACTTGCTACCGTTATATAAGTATACATATATTTTTCATTCCCTATTGCTTTATCGCTATCCTTCGGAATGCATTGGAACACATTTCACTCCATTGGGAATTTCGTAATATTTGCGCGGCACAATATCTAACAATAGAAGCGATGGAAGTTTAGTGAAAGCATGCATATGTATGAACACTAGGGTGGTACTTAAGTATACTCTAAAACAACGAATAAAAATTTTGGTTATTCGAATATATACTCGATTGTCTCACTCATTCGCTTTGTGGCTTGTGGCGCCGTCCTATTGGAACCACATATTGTCCAAGTCAATATCATCCAATTCTGGCCAAAAATATTCGGTTATCAGTAACGCAGTAGCGATTCCCATTCACAGCAACGTACCTGTCTTGATCACCACGTAAGAAGAATGTCCTGGTTGTTGTTGTTGTAGCGGTGGCATTCTGTCGAGTTGACAGTCCTAGGCCGGATAAAAAAATGGGTCCGTTCCGGTTACGTAAACTCGTCTGTCGTGGGAACGGCCAACCAGGTCTTCTACGGCGGTGCGTTCTCGTTGCCATCGCACACCTTCCAAAAATGTGTGTTCAGCGTCGCCTTCTCTCGCGTCGTTGTAAAGACATAACGGCTCTTCGACTTTTCCCATTCTTTGGAGGTATTTTTTGAAGTATCAATGACCGGATAACAGTTGAGTTATGTTTGTCTATAAGTTTAGGTCTTTTAATAGTCTTGCTGGCCATCTGTAGCCACTCTCATTCTCCCATGGTGTCTTGGTGTTGTTGTATCTTTCTTTATTTGTTCTATTGCGCTCTTGTTATCTTCGAATGTTATCTTTTGCTCCCACAGCTTTTTCCTTTCGTATGCCAGAAAATCAATTGGACCATTTCAGCTTATAACTAGTTTTGCATTACCTGACACTGTTCGGTAGGCTGATACAACTCTCAGGGCTACGGTGCGGTGCACTCTGTTCACTATCTTACGCCGGTTTTCTTTTTTAACCACATCTGCCCAGATCTCAGCTCCGTATAATAGAATGCTGAATGTCGCGAACATTAGGAGTTCTCTCTTTCCTTGGCTGGGGCCTCCTTTGTTGGCCATTAGTTTGCTAAGTTGATTTTCGATGCCTTTCCTACGGCGATCTGGATTTGTACCTAGAAGGTTAATCCGGATTAACCAGTCCAGTCTTAACCCTAAGAAGTTTACTGCTTTGTGTGTCCTAAGAATATCCGTGCTCATTTGGATAGTTATTTGGAGAGGTATGTGCTTATATGTTATTACTGGTAGCTCTGTTTTTAACAGCGAACTGGTGTGCGTCAAGCCATGCTTGCGTCCGTATCATGACATGATTATGCTTTTTTCACGCTTCTTCTGTGTTTCTTGGTGTAATTACTGCTGCAATGTCGTCCGCGTAGCCAATTAAGTACGATTCATCTGGAATTTCGAGTTCTGATGTTTCACAAGTTTCTTGTGCTGCTCCTGACGTGAACGCCATCTGTTCTTCTCTAGTTTGGTACAGCAGTTTTCTGTTACCAAAGTAGCTCCGCAGCACAGCTCTGAGGAAGTCGGAGACTGTAAAGCTTTTTTTCGAGATCATTGATCATATCCACCCATATAATGCTGTTGAAGGCGTTTCTAAGATCTAAGGTCGCCAGCAACACTGTTCTTTTGTATTCAAGGCATATGATAAGTTTTGAGTTGGAAATCTTCAATCCGTAAGATTTAGTGTAAAGTTAGGACAGACTACACCAAAAATATTAACGAATGCCATTTTAAAAATAGCAACCCTGAATATTACTGGATGGTGCATTGTTCCGAAAGATGCTCTAAAGCTCAGGGAAGCTGAGTATATGAAAATATTCAAACAGAGACATGTTGAAAAACTCTCCTCGTTAAATAGTATCCCTGAAAACTTGAACCACTTCATCGCACAGGCTACACGTGGAGGTTTTAGCTCTGCTTACATACCGAAGAGGGCTATTTGAACGATGAACAGTCGCTGGAGAAAAGAAGCAGTGAGCTTTATCATGAATGGATCGAAGTTTGGAGGGGAAGTTTTCTAAAAGGAGCCCTCCAGCAAGCTTAGCTTTAAGCTACCAGTCTACTGTAGTGTTCTTCATTAAGATGTAGCTGCTGTTAAAGTAACAGTAGATTTGCGGCGCCGAGGTTTAACCTCTTTTAGTGAAGTGAGCATTCACTTTGACGCGCGGGCGCGGCAATACTAACGCTTAGCTCGTAAACTGTGCGTTCAAACTTAGACAAGCAGTGTTTGCCCTCACTGGAATTTACATCAAGCTGCTAACCCAACCTTACCTTAAGGACAATCCTAATACAGTTGCTGCTATACCACACAAAGTGTTTCTATATTTCAACAAACCTATATATATACGATTCTCAGTATGTTCGCGCCAACAGCTACCACAAGAGTGCAACTAATATGTATGTAAGTATGTGCTTGTGTAAATTTATTTGTTGCAGCGTGACGCACCTGTAAAGGCAAGCAACTTGCAGGCACTCATAGATATACACATACGTACATACATATATATACACATTTAGTTGACGGTGTGTAGATTTGTTATGTGGCTGGTTTTGTTTGTCGTAAAATTGCAATATTAAAACAGGAACAAGTATGGCTGCATTTGGTGGTGGTGAAATTATGTGTTACATATACGCTTGTGGTGTAGCGGAAACGGAAGTTTACATTGCACAATTTAGTGGTTTCAGATTGCGTACCTAGCGACACAAACATACGCGAAAATATATATGTACCATATATATATACATATATTGGTAAAGGCATTTATTTTTATATGGATTAGGGTGGGACAGATTAATTGAAAGGCAAGCAAAATTAAATAAAGAATTTCGAACTGCTTGGGCTTTAGATTCAAATGGAAGCGCCAAGAAACCAGAACCGCGAACATAGCCGAAAAGTTAAGGCCGCGACAGCTGTCCTCCGACTCAGAGGATTTGGGTACTGAGATGATTGTGAACCCGGACATTCTGGAATTGACACACACAATTTGATTTCATTCCAAAATACTTGGATTAGCAGGTCACCGAACCTCCTCACATACCTTCGAGGGAGATATGAGAGGAAAGAACTCTTACGAATGGATCAAAGCTTGCGGAGAGTGTTGTTGGAATACACTGTCAGGAACTTTTCATCAGTTCCTGTTCAAGGCTAACTAACCATCGTCTTCCAAGTGGAGGGGACTGCCGTAAAGATATCAGGAGATCTATTAATAAAAGGATGTCTAGAACTCCTTATCTCTAGCATCGTGTTATTATATAATTAGATTGGTTTGGGTGCCTAGTCACAGCTGTACGACCTCCATTAGGTTCTTCTAGTTCACTACTAGACTGTTGGGCATGAGGCCAGCTCCAGAACAGACCAGCAAGACCAACAGCTGTGCAATGGCAAGATCCTTCTGGCCCAGGGTTAATCGCGAGAGTTCTAGTGTTGCAGTTTTAACCGAACGGGAGTCATGCAGACAGATTGAACATCTTACCGATTGCCAGCTTCATCAGCTGTTTGAAAGTAGATTAATTATAATCATCTTAACACTTTCTCTTCGAACGTCCCGCTTATGTAAGATCAAGACAAAAACACCTATGATCTCATACTTTTAGAAGTCCAGCGTGAAGTAGTGGAAATAGAAATAAAACTACCAAGCAGATTTATGATAGCTTCAGAGAGTTCTGCCGGTAGCTGATATCCAACTAAAAGAGTTTTTCGTCTGGCATCACAAAGGACTGTAAGTGTGATCCTCCGCCACTTAACCTAAATCAGTTTTACGTCCTTAGTTACCAAAGAAGCCAAGAGAGATTTTTTGCTAAATTCCCTACCCTAATGTGTGTAATCTACTTACCAATAACCCTTAATTTATTTTTTTATAAAAAGATTCAACCAAAATTTTAATTATTTTCAACTTAAAGAACTAAGTTTTCCCACTAAACGTGCCAACTTAATGTGTGTCTTGTGTTTGCTTTACAATTGAATTGAATTGAAATCAATTTGGTTTAAAAGCAGCCACGTGGTGTACAAATGTTCCTACATACATTGTTTTTTGATTGCCTTTGGACTTCTGGCTGCGAATAAATGCCCGCGAAAGGCTATCAAAAAGCCAGTGAAAGCCATGTTATGCGTTATGTGAATTGTGTAATTGTGGTATTACAGTAAATATCAGTTAAAAATTTTATTTTTGCTCTTTTTCTCAAATACATATCGGCCTTAGATTGTCACACGTTGTATAGAACCTGGGATAAGAAAATGGTTTATAAAAGTAGTAGAATTATAACGAAATAATCGAAAGGTTTCTAAGGATAGACATATTATTTTCAGTTTAGATAGACCACTGTACTTACCGTATTAAACTGTTTGAGATATTTTCGGAAGAATATCTGAAAAAGAAAAAAATTAAAAATTATTAATAAAATTTTTTTACCCGAAACTAAAGAAAATGCAAGTCAACTTAGAGAGCAGAGAGTGCGAATGAAGCCAATATATTTTAATGGACTCAAGTCATAAATGTCCCATTTAATTCACATAAAAAAGTCTACAATAGTAATTCACGAAAGCAACGTTTTGTTCCTCATTTCCATTAATGGTCAATAATAGATTCAGCCTGGAAAGGCTTTACGAACCTGAATGTGTCGTCACGCTCTGGTGTGATTGTGATTGATATTTTAGCCAAACACGAAACAATAGTTATCCCTCAACCATCGTCTTCGCCAGATTTGGTTTCCTTTGACTTTCTTCTGTTTTCGAAAGAGAAAAATACGCTTCGGGGAATGCGTCATGAGTCTACTGACCTATTATATAAGAATCATCAAGTAAGCTTGTGGCGTCTTAAATAAAAAGCTGTCAAACACACAACAACATTACACGAACACAAAATAAGATTGTAGGTATGTTAGGAAGAGTGCAGTCCCATTCGTGATCAATTTGTGAACGGATACTAAAATTATTGAAAGTGGAGTCAACCTGCCTGCTTTTTCTTTGACAGTCCGAGTACATTTGCTTACCAAGCTATAATAGATCTTTTTGCGATGGCAAGGCCGTAAGTAGTGCCGCCTAGCTCTTTGTGTAAATGATCGCTTTCTGTATCCTCCCGTCGTTGTTGAATAAAACTCCATAGGAAGATAGGACTATTTTTGTACATATGCGCATTCAGTTGCATGGACCTGTTTGGATCATATTTGTTCTTCGAAAATATCTGTTGAGTAGTTTTTTGTAATAATTTCTACTAATTTATAAAGCTGTGACTGTATGTGATTGACAAGTGGCCAAAGAGGTTTAGCAAGTTACGAGTAAAATCTGTCTTATTTGTACCATTAACCATTAACATAAAGTCACAGACTTAACAAGTGGAAACTTAAATATCGGATAAACAAGCCAATTTTAAAATAAAATAAAAGAACGAAGGTATCTGGAGACACCTAACAATGTGACCCTATGGTTTGTTACGTTAAAGGATAATAAAATCACAAAAATTAACAAATTCACTTATATTCTCTGCCTCCACTCTCATCTGTACTTAAGGAACTACAACGCGACCGTTTAGTGGAAGAAAGACTATGAGGATAATCCATCAGCTGCTCGATAAAACATGTGAAACTCAGCTAAACATCTGCCAAATCTTTGATATTTAATTATGTTTATTCAAAGAATAGATTTCTTCGCCGTCCGGCCCGTTTTCTCGACTAAACCACAAGTCATTTAAATAATCTTAACAGCCGGATATTACTGTGGCAAAAAAGCAGCCGGAAATTGTAATTAAATTCCCCGGATAAATGAGATATTTCAAAAAAATAAGGTTTGTAATACTGTACTTAGTTACTATGGCAAGTATGAGCGCGAATTGTTAACCGGTTTATTTGCATCAGCTGCTTAAGTCGGTACTCTTCAGTAGGTCCTTCCGATTTTTACAATGGATAAAATGATCGAACAAACAATTTATCTCAAATTTTGTACTTCTAACCAAATTCCATTTGGGAAATCGATGCGAATGTTGGAAAATTCTTACGGTGCATCAGTTTTATCAAAAACACAAGCCTACGAATGCTACAAAGCCCTCAAAGACGGTCGAGAGATTGTTAAAGACATGCCTCGTTCTAGACGACTTCGACCTCTTCAACTGATGGAAATAGTAAAAAAGTGAACGATATGATGATGCTTGAAAATCGTGAGGTGAGTGTAAGAGAGATGGCAAGAGAGCTCGACATATCTCCTAAGTCCGTTTGAATGATTTTGGTGGATATTTTTGGTATGAAACTTGTTCTTGCTCGACTGGTCCCGATAAAGCTGAATTTATTTCAAAAAGAGTACCGTAAATACATCTCTTTAGACATACTTGATCCTGCGAATTTCGATCTCAAATTCATAGAGATTTTTTGATACTCGTAGTTTGGTGCATCATGGACAGAAGAGACAGACGGTCAAAAAGCAGGTTTTGATCGTATTGAGGCGTTTGTTTGGGAACAGCTGTCGAATACGGCCGGATTTGTGAAAGAACAATTCATGTGTTTTACAGGATGATAATGCACCATCGCATCGAGCCACGATTGTGACCGAATTTAAAGCCAAAAACGCAATGAACATAATCGATCAACCACCGTATTCACCATTCATTTGGCTCCGTAGGATTTTTTCTTGTTCCCCAAATTGAAATTGCCGCTCCATGGATTAGCAATTAGCAGCATTAAGGACGTTGAAGGCACGGATCCTTAGTAAAATTTCGGTAAAGGACTACTTACAATACAAATGAGGGCCAAGAGCTTCAGTTCATAGCGTTAGCATCATTTGAAAAAAAATATATATATTTCTAAAGCTCGATTCAAGATACTGCAGAAAATGCTGCTCTTTAACCTACTACTTACTTCGACAATTATTTTACGTACTAACTGCAAATAACATATTTCAGCTTTAACTATAAATTTATTCCTTTTCTTAGCTTCACCTACCAACAGCTAAGTATCAAAAGGCGATAAAATTGAACTCTGCCTGCAGGTATTCTGATATTGTGAAGGGCGCAGCATTGAAATGCCCAGCATTTCTTCAGCGCACACAAATATTAAATGGCATTTGCATTGTGTGACCTGAGATGCCAACGTTAAATGCTAAGGAACGCGCGTACTGCAAGTTGCCAGCTGTTTCTCGCCCGCGGGTTAAGGTTAAATTCCAGAATAATTGCTGAAGCAATCAGTGACACTGAAATTGCGTTTATTGTTGTTTAATGTAGAGGGAGCTTAGCTATCTGCCAACTTGATTGTATTTAGTAGAAGAACTGGCAGGCAGTAGCAGCGTTGCCAACCAGTAAATTGGTGGTGGGTTGCAGGGAATGTGTTAGAGGAATAGATAAGGTCACAGTAAGTATTACTTCGCAGCAAATTTAAATTCACAAACTTTTTTTTTTTGTTAAATACATTTTATTTGCAATCTATTTTAGTAAATAATAAGCAAATTTGACAACAAACCCATAATTTGACTTATATTTTTGATCTCCCATGAACTTTTGAAACGTAAATTTCAATATGAGAAATTAAATCAAAATCGTTTAACAAAAACGAAAGATACTACTTTGAGAGATATATTCCAAGAGTGTGAATGATGGTGTTCTGTGTCAAAGTAACTAGTCTTTCTTAGAACCTCAACATGAAAAATTAAATCGAAAGAGCTACAGAAACACAACAATTGAAACCATCCTTAAGCTGTGAATCTCTTCAGTGTTGTTAGTGTTACTCTACCAAAGTCCCCGATATTTCAAAGAACACAACTAAAAACATTGTCACTATTTTCTAAACTTATTCGCTCATATTTTAGCTCAATAAACGTCTCCCCGCGATGTTGGATATCTTTGAATTTATGAGAACACAGGTAGGTAGGTAAGAGTGTCGTGCCTAAGAGTTCAATTTGCGCTGAACCGCGCCATTTTGAAACAGTTCTCATAAGTTTAATTGCAATCTCGTTTCATTGTTGTTTTCAAACCCATTGAGAGTAGAATGAATACAACTCTCTTAAAACTCTTTAGACCATTCACTCATCTTTAACATCTATACATATAATTTTGCTAATAATGGTCAGCAGTTTTTATATATTTTATTTTGTAGAAACCGTTAATATAATATATTCAACGCTTTCGTTTTGGTGGATGACAAAAGGCCTGTCGTCATAAAACTCAGCGCATTCTTAAAAAATTAAAAAAAACATATATTTCCGCACTCTACAAAATAATATATTCAAGGATGACAAAAGAAAAAAATTCCTTATAAGAATGGTCAGTTTGTATGGAAGCTATAGAGATCTGAACAATTTCTTCGGAGATTATAGTGTTGCCTTGGACCGATTTCGTGAAGATATCTTGTCAAATAAACAACTTTTCTATGCATGAACTTAACCTCCCTCTTTCAGCTTTGACAGCTAGTAGTACTCTATCGGCGGTTGCGACGGAGTTTCGTGGGGAAGCAAAACAGATCTGCAAAATTTCAGATCGATATCTCACAAACTGAACGACTTCTTCGTCTTTAGTGGCGTAGACAACGCTTACGCGGTATAGCCGAGTTTACAAAGCGGGCCAGTACTTTTTCCTTTTCGCTGTTTGGCGCCAATTGGAGATTCCAAGTGTAGCCAGATCCTTCTCTATTTCAACTCTCTAACGGAGTGGAGATCTTAGTCTTCCTCTGCTCAACCCGGCGGTTACTGCGTCGAATAGTCTCAGAACTACAGTGTTTTCATCCATTCGGACAACATGACCTAGCCAGCATATTAATTCGCTGAACTATGTCAATGTCGACGTATATCTCATGCAGTTCATCATTCCATCGAATGCGATATTCGCCGTAGCCAATGCGTAAAGAAGCAAAAATCTTTCGCAAAACCTTTCTCTCGAACACTCGTAACATCGACTCATCAGATGTTGTCATCGTCCATGCCTCTGCAGCATATAACAGGACGAGAATAATGAGTAACTTATAGAGTTTTGTTTTTGTTCGTCGATAGAGGACTTTACTTCTCAATTGCCTACTCAATCCGAAGAAGCACTCGTTGGTAAGAGTTATTCTTCGTTGAATTTCAAGGCTCACGTTGTTTCCGACATAGCTTCTTGGGAGAGAAAAAGATGATCGGTTTCGCAAAACCGGAAGGTCTATTTCGCGCATATTTTTCGTATGACATTGAAACCGTAGAACAATCTGGCGAACGACGCTTCAAAAATAAGCCGAAACTGAAAAACCCCTACAAAGTTGGTCGAAAATCAAGGTGAAACATTTAAACTAATGATTTTCGCTAAAAGCAGCGTTTCGTAAGAAACTTGACTGGCCTCACAAATAGTTCAACATTTTGAGGAATTTTCTACTGAAATAAAAGGATGATAATAAAGTATAATAATGCGGTCAGTGTTTGATCCTTAGAGGCGTAACAATTAAACAATCTACCTGTAAACTGACTATGCAATAACTCACAAAAAGGTACATAGACCCACGGACAGGTACACAAAATTTAAAAATAATATCAAGGTTCATTAAACATCTACCTGCTCGACTCATATGCTCGGCCTTACACGGGCTGGTATAAATATGACAACCTTTTTCTTTTCATCATCATGACATTATCAGATACCGACTTCGAAACATCGACGCTCTGAACACCTTATGATTATGGACTTATCTGGGACCAACAATATAAATTTAGGAAATAGGAACGAATGGACGGAAAGAATTGGCCGAAAACGCCGACAAGATTTTGAAATAAAAATCATCGGAGAATTAAACAAATTAAAACAGGATGAAACCATAACACCAGTGCGAGAAGAGACGCCAAAAAATATAGTAGAAATATCAAAGACACAGACACCACACAACGCTAATACTTTTGATATACTTATGAATCTTCTACGTATGGAAAAAGATTCGATCCCTAATAATTTGCGATCAGTGTTGCCCTATCCAATGAATATGATGTTACCTATACAAAGCATATCACCCATTAAAGAGAAGGCATCTATTAAAAAGTATTTAGACGTATTGAGTGAGGGAACGGACATCGACAAAACTGTTAAAAGAAGGAGCTTAACCAAAGCTAATTTAAATAAGTTATTTTGATACCTTAGATAGTATATATCTTATGGTGAGTGTAGATAGTTTAGTGATTAATAAAACATAAAAATCTCAAAAAGATATGTTCTTATATTGTTTCGTAGTTGAAGGTTTTATTATTGGCCGTCAAGCCACTGTTTCAACTTGACTTTTCACCGATATTGACGAGGCCTTCACGGTTTCGGCTTATTTTTGAAGCGATCTTCGCTAGGTTGTTGAACATTCTCACGACCAGTAATGATTCGCTCAAAAGTCGGGTTTTCAGCTACGTTGTCAAGCTTATATACATGACATCGTTTTTGCTAAACATTCATTCTGCCACGAGGTAAGTAAGTTGCCATTTATATTTCGGAATTTGGAAAGACTTGCTTTGCAATCTGGGAACTGACAACTTGATCGTAAAGTTTGACATTTTCGATGTTATACATACTCAGAACGTCTTGACATACGGTCGCTACTTGTGCTATTTACAGTAACTTGAAATGTTCATCGTGGCCAAAAAATTAAAATGAATCGTAAACACTTTTACGCGATTATCTTTCACAACTTTCGACGTGTATCATCTCAGCAACAGTGTATCGAAATTAATTCGGCAATGAAGCTTCATCAAAGACCAGTGTTTGTCGAAGGCTTGATGAATTTAAACGAAGTCGTAGATCACTGCAAGAGGGATTTCGTGAAGGTCGTTTAAAATCAGTCGGAAACTATTGATGCTGTGCGCAAAATAATATTGTCAGACTATAATGTGACCTATCGTGAGATAAGGGCAATTATAGGCATTAGTGTGACCAGCATACATTCAATGTTGCACTAATATTTCATTAAAAAAATGGTTCACAGTGGTTGCCACACATTTGCAAATCGCTCAAAAAAGACTCTTGTCTATTCATTGGAAGAAATATAAAAAAATATGATAGCGGTATTACGGAATCGTGAGAGTTGATGAATTGTGGATTTACACGTGTGGGCCTGAAAGTAAACAGCAGACGACTGTATGGTTGTTTCACGATGAGCCGAACCCAACAAAAGTTGTTCGCGCATGAAGCACTTACAAACTAATGGTTGCCTGTTTTTTTGGAACAACTCGATATACATATTGCAAACATACCACAGTACAACGCAGAACGGTAAATTCTGAGTAGTATACAACCATTTCTTTCAAGAAATCAGGAAAACCAACTGCGAAAGACGAATCACTCTTCACCACGACAATGTAAGCACTCAAACCATCGTTTTGACGAGTCATCCTCCGTATAGTTCTGTCGTTGGACCCAATGACTTCTTTTTATTGCCGTACGTTAAAAATAAACTAAGAGGTCAACGTTTTTCGGCACCTGAAGTGGGGTTTGATGTGATCAGAACTCATGTTTTGGAGAAACCTCAATTAAGGTAGCAAAAACGCTTAGAGCATTAGTAATATGGTGTACCTACAGTCTGCCGACTACTGGCTCTAAGACTATCACGTCTTTTAGTACGATTATAGCATTCACAAGCGTCACTCCAACTCGACGATTTTCAAGCAAGTTTTCGATCATTTGTGTCCGTCATTAAAGGTGTTGTGTCATTCAAATACTTGTGTTCTGGATAAAGTAGACACCCTGCCATACAGGGTCCGGCACTCGAACCAATAAAAAAAGCCATAAATTCGGTTTGGAAAATTATTTATATTTATTTTAAAGTACAAAATGTGTGTAAATAATCATAAATTCAGGACCAATTCAATTTTGCTCGATATGACCACCTTTCGCCTTAACTACCTGCCTGAATGTGACTTGCCGGTATTTTGACCCAATCACGGACAATGGCTTTCTTAATGAAGTTCGGAACGTTGTTTTCCAGCTATTCTTGGTTCACTCGCGCTTTGTAGGACGGCGCTGAGTCTTGTTGAAACGTCCATGGTTTGCGACCGAAATGTTTGTTTGCCCACGGCTTCAAACCAGCCTCCATAACACTTTCCCGATAATATGAAGCATTTACTTTGACGCCAGCCTAGATGAAAACAATTGGAGAGCGCCCATCTGCGGTGACAGCGGTCCAAACCATTATTTGTGGCGGGTGCTGCCTCCTGGTAGCCAACCGATGACTTAGATTCTCGTATGAACGGTCGATCAAGTAAACCCTATCGTTTTGAGAGTTTACGGATTGCTCAATTGGAAAATTTTTCCGTCAGAAAACACAATGTTCGGAATTTGACCGCTTTCGGCCAAGCGAAGCAACTGCTTCGCTCTCTCAAGTCTTACTTGTTGCTGCTTCGGTGTGAGATCATGGGCCTTTTGGAACTTGTAAGGCTTGACCTTGAGCTCATTTTTCAATATGCGTCGAATGCTGCGGTCGGATATTTTCAGTTCTTTAGCCATTTGATTGGCACTTCGTCGTGGATTTCGCTCAAGTCGCTTCTTCACTTTCCGAACCATCTCACGTGACGTTGTAGTCTTTTGATGACCACCTCCATGTCGTTTTGCGATGCTATTAGTATCATTGTAACGAGTGATGGTGCGATAAACAAAAACTTTATTCACATTAGGGTGTTTGAGCTCACGAACAATTGCTGGCTGTGATTTTTCAGCTAAATATAAAGCAATCACACTATTACGTTTGAATTCCATCGCTGATCACTTATTTTTTTGCGTTCACTTTTGACAAAACGTCGCTTATGTATACGTTTGAAGAATACTCCGAACTGTCATTCAGCAAATTTATAAAGAGCTGATTCCAGTGCGACAGTTGCGCGAACGGTCTGAGGTTGGTTACACTTCGAGTGCTGGACCCTGTAGTTCTGCGATATTTTCATCAATTCTGTAGCCCTGATTCCACTGAAAATTTTCAAGAAAACTCGTTGTTAAATTTTTTCCAGAAGAATCATCAAACAAACTTTCGCCTCATAAACAAACGGCTTCTAACTTCACACGAACATAACAAAATTTATACCAATCTATAAATCATTTTTATCGAATGATAGCGGACTCGTAATATTACTGATTCGCGAACAGTTTGTATGTAGTATAATATGACTCTGAGTTCATTCTTTATGCATTTTAGCTTGGTTAGTCATCGTTTCGTCCAGAGTTTTCCAGCTCTGAGAGAACTTTGTATCTCGTCTCTTAATAAAGACTCTCGAATAGTTTGAAAGTAGCATGATATGACTCTGTCTTTATTCTTAATGTCATTCGTCGAGAGTTTTCCAGCTTTGAGAGAACGAATAAGACTTAATGTAAGTACCTAGCGCAAGGAACTTCATCTCTCGTCCTTATTTTACACATCTATTCAAAAATATCTGAAAACGGAAAATACAAAATTTTCACAAAATTAAAGTAAAGTAAACAAAGCGTTCACCACACAAAGTCTGCTTAGATAACTCCCTTATGCACATGCATTTGGTATTTTATGAAGAAAACTGGCAGCTTTGTAAAAATATTTGTCACATAACTTTTTGTCTAATTTATGGCAACTGCCATTTTCACCATACTCACGCGGGCGTTAAAGTGTGGCATGTCAACTGTGAAAACAAAAGGCAACAGCCAAGCGCGCTGAACCATTTATCCTTTTGGTTAGGTTAGTTAGCGCATAATACTGCATAATAGTATGAATGTGACTGGCTGAACGCTTGTCTCTTACTTTCTTTTGTTATTATCGCTTTATGGTATAGTTTTTAGCATATACAGCACTTTTAGCGTTCGCGTGGAAAAAATAATATAGAAGAAATTACTTTTTTTTCTGCAATAGTTCTTTACTTTTTGTAACTTTTCCTTTTCGCTTTTCATAAAAACTAAATCCGCACAATTTGCGCTTTTTCGCGTTATGATTTGCTAACAAGAGCTTACGACTCTCGATTGTGCTTTTGCAGTGCGAATTCATATATTTATAAGTGTGAGTATATGAGAGGATGTCGCTTTTTTCTTTTGAGGCGATTAATATTGTAATGATTTTAAGTCAGAGGAATAAGAAGTATTAAATAAAATTAATGGCGCGAAATAAAAAGAATTTAAGAATTACATAAAAATTAAGTCGAATTAAATAAATGGCATGAAAAGTGTTATTAATGGTAATCGCTAACGAAATGAATTTTACCATAAAACGAGGGCAATCAACTGAAAGTAGAAGATCATAATATTGAATGGGTGGTGGCTGAAGAAACATATGGAACGGTTTCATTAATTTTCCGCATTTGGGACGAAGAGCAACCCGAAAAAATTCGAGAGCTGCCATTTCATTCAAAAAAACAACGGTTTGGTGTGGTTTGTCCGCCGGTGGAATCATCGGTCCGTATTTTTTTAAAAGTGATGCCAGTGGAAACGTAGCCGTCAATGGTGATCGTTATCGCACCATGATAACCGACTATTTGATCTCTTAAGTTGAATCACATGATCTCGGCGAAATTTGGTTTCAACATGACGGTGCCACTTTTCACACATCGCATCAATCAATGGATTTATTGAGAGCACACTTCGGTTAGCAAATAATTTCACGTTTTAAGCCGGTCGATTGGCTACCTATATCGTGTAATATCACACCGTTAGACTTTTTTTCTGTGGGGATATGTAAAGTCTAAAGTCTATACGGACAATTCCACTTCGATTCAGGCCTTGGAGCAAAATATCACGCTTGTCAATCGCCAGTTACTAATTGTAATGCTCGAACGAGTCATCGAAAATTGGACTCAACGGATGGATCATCTGAGATATAGGTGTGACCAAAATTTGAAAGAGATATTCTTCAAAAAAAAAAATAAATGCCAAAAATATTCTTTCGAATGAAAATAAACATTACCCATTAAATTTAAAGTTGATGTGCTTTTTTTTTAAGTAGAAAACTTCGAAATGCATCACCCTTTATGCGGTTTTTTCTTTCAAAGTTTTAATATTTATTTGAGAAAAGCTTATACGATAGGCGATAGGAATTTTCAAAAGTATTTCCCGCTAAAACCTATACAATCTTGCCATCTTCCCGGTAATTTGTAGATTCCATTCCAAATGAACAGTACCAACTTGGCTTCTAAGAACGAATCAAGCCAATTTTTGATACCAATTATCGATGTTTTGATCTGTACCGTATTCCAATGACGTCGTACTGCAACAACTGGTTGTCAGAAGAAGCACGCTCTAAGCTATAAGACGGGTGAGCAAAACTTCCTAGCCGCTGGTTTGCAAATAGTTCTCAATTTTCGGCCATTCTTCAAAGTTAATCGCCCGCTCCACTTTGATGAGTTGTTGGCTTCTGGAGTATCCATTAATGGTTTTTGTATGCGGTTTTGCTCCATTAATCCCCATTGTTACGTCATGGTTATTGGTTTGACTGGTTTTCCAGATTTCAAATATGATTTTTTGCCTTTAGGGTTGTCGTAATGGATTCAATTGCTCTCACCTGTTACAATTCGATGCTAAAACTACTTCTTTTTGCAGCATTGAAGCAGCATTTCTGACATGTAAAAACGTCTTTCAACGTTTATTGGTATCTTATTGCACCTGATTTTCTTTCTTCTGTATGTATCCGGTTGTTTGCAAATATTTTGATATGACTGCTGTAATACTCTTGAAGATTCTGGTAGTTATTCTGTGTTTGGCAACAATTTTCATCGGCTATTGCTTCCAGATTCTCGTCATAAAACTTTTGACGTTTCCTGATTGTACCGGCCTTACTGGTTTACCTAACGTTTTCTTGATTTGGAGCAAAATCCCAACTCAGCTTGGAGAGCTTTTTTATCGTTCAGCATAAACTCCCACCGAAATACCCTAATAAAGTATTGAAAATAGAAAAACTCCGCTCTTTTTCAGACACAAAGTTAAGTGCAAAGATTATTCTTTTACGTTTGAAATGAATGATATATATGAACAATGTAATAATAAGGTTATATCATCTCTTGGCAAGCCACACGAATAAGGTTATTGCAGGTATATCACCGATTTCATATACAGTTGGCATTAAACGTAAATATTCATGAACAAAGACCAAATTCTACAACTCATTTATCATCCCCGTCCTGCTATATGGTGCAGAGGCATGGACGATGACACCATATATGGTCCTTTGCACATTGGACAATACCACATTCGATGGAACGATGAGTTGTACCAAAGAGACAGCGGCTACGATGGCTAGGAATGAAAACACTTTGGCTCTGAGAGTGTTCGACGC
The DNA here is from genome assembly GCF_024586455.1 of Bactrocera neohumeralis. NCBI lineage: Eukaryota > Metazoa > Arthropoda > Insecta > Diptera > Tephritidae > Bactrocera > Bactrocera neohumeralis. The sequence goes on along the minus strand of NC_065920.1, from coordinate 60,464,938 downwards.
AGTACTCACCAGGGGAAGCAGAGAAAGAGAAAGATCTCCACTCCGTTGGAAAGACCAGATGGAGAATTACCAGACTGCACTTGCAATCTCAAAATTGGCGCCAAACAATAAAAAGGAAGAACGACTGGTGCGCTGTTGTAAACTAAGTACATATGTATATACCATCTGGAGGAAGTATCGAATGTATTTGCTTCAACAGCAGGTCAAATTATTGTCAGAAAAGATAAATACTTAAATTCATTAGGATATCGCACAAATTTAGTGATATTTCCGGTATAAAGTTAACCATAGACTATGAGGCTTTCTTATTTGGTATCTGAGGGCCGCAAAAACTGCGATTCGACCTTTACCAGAAAATTTCGAGATATACCCATTAAACTTAGTAGAGGGTGGGCTCAAACCAACTTTAAGATGTTTTTCAAATCACAGATACTTTACTCTATTTGGATCTTGTTTATAAAACTTACGTTTGACGACTAATTTATGGCTGAATCATAAGACTTTGAACTTTTTCGATTGAAAGTAGTTTTAGGGTGCGGCAATGGTCCAACATTACCTCTCTATCTTTATTTTGATTCAAGTTATTGGTTGTAAGGATAGATGGACGAAAGCAAACGGACAGAATGGCAAACAAAGTCACGCAAATAAGCTCGTCTCGTCATACTAATCAACTCATCAAATTTATTATTATTATATATAGTATATCTATCTCGAAATATGGAAACGAGTGGACCACAAATAATCAATTTACAAGTGCCATTTAATTTTGGCAATCGCATTAGTTGTCCTAAGCAATTATTATACTCTCGCAACAATGTTGCTAAGGAGAGTATTATAGTTTTGTTCACATAACGGTTGTTTGTAAGTCCTAAAACTAAAAGAGTCAGATATAGGGTTATATATACCAAAGTGATCAGGTGTCTGTCTGTCCGTCCGTCCGTGCAAGCTGTAACTTGAGTAAAATTGAGATATCATGATGAAACTTGGTACACGTATTTCTTGGCTCCATAAGAAGGTTAAGTTCGAAGATGGGCAAAATCGTCCCACTGCCACGCCCACAAAATGGCGGAAACCGAAAACCTATGAAGTGTCATAACTAAGCCATAAATAAAGATATTAAAGTGAAATTTGGCACAAAGGATCGTATTAGGGAGGGGCATATTTGGACGTAATTTTTTTGGAAAACTGGGCGTGGCCCCGCCCCCTACTAAGTTCTTTGTACATATCTCGGAAACTACTATATATGTCAACCAAACTCTACAGAGTCGCTTTCTTCAGGCATTTCCATATACAGTTCAAAAATGGAAGAAATCGGATAATAACCACGCCCACCTTCCATACAAAGGTTATGTTGAAAATCACTAAAAGTGCGTTAACCGACTAACAAAAAAGTCAGAAATACTAAATTTTACGGAAGAAATGGCAGAATGCTGCACTCAATACTTTTTTTTTTAATTGAAAATTTAATGGCGTTGCGTCGCCCACCATTATGGACCAAAAACCATATTTGGGAACTACTCCACCGATTTCAATGAAATTCGGTATATAATATTTTCTTAACACCCTGATGACATGTACGAAATATGGGTGAACTCGGTTCACAACCACGCCTTCTTCCAATATAACGCTATTTTGAATTCCATCTGATGCCTTCTCTGTATAAGATATACATTAGGAACCAATGATGATAGCGGAATACAACTTTACACAAATACGGCATTTGAAAAATATGTAAATGACGTATAATGAAATCTCGATTATCACTTTATCATGCGAGAGTATAAAATGTTCGGTCACCCGAAGCCCTTCATTGTTTTAATATAATATTTCGCCTCGGAGCGCTCAAACGTATTGAACTTAACGGTGTCTACACAGTGCAAAGAAGATGCCAAAATACAAATAACTGCGCAAACCGAATTTAATGGAGGCGAATTTTCACTCAGCGCCTCCACAGCGCGTAGCAGCGCCTTGAAGCGCATTGTTCTGCCCGCTCGGCGGTCAGCTGTTGGTTACTGTTGTGGTGGGATGGTTACGTTAAGTTTGAAACTGCCATGTCATAATATAGTTGAATTTATTGTTGTAATTTTTTGTACTACTACGAAAAAGGTAATATTTGTTTGGGGGAAACTTGACAGTTTTCCATTGTTCAGTTTGTTTGCCGCAATTAAATGTTTCAACCATTGCTTGCCTCATCAGACTTTAGAAATTTTCTGGTAGAATCATTGTCAACTTTGTTTTGGAAATCAACCGCACGTTATGGGTATTAACAATTTGTTTATCTTTGGAAAACAAGTATAACGAAATTTTGAAAAAAAAACAAACACACACCTTAACTTCAGCTGCAGCGAAGCTATGAAACCCTTCACATACCATTTTTATAACAAAACACATAAGGAAAGGCTAAGTTTGGGTGTATCCAAACATTTCATACTAGTGCAACTTGCCAAGACCAACGTCCGGAAAATTCCATCAGGTGCTGGGAAAACTTTATATTAAGTACCGACGGAAGTTCTGATGGTTGATCAAGAGTGATCCAGTAATCTAATACTAAGCCGCATAAACTCCTCGACCAGTTTTGAGACCTCAGGCAGCCAGTATTACTGCTCTGCTGTGAATGTAAAAGCTCACCTCTCCGAAGGTAGCTGTAGTTTTCTCTTCTTATCTCTATGACAGCATCTTCTTACTGAATTGACGGAGAGCTGCTTACAAGAGCCAGGAAACTATAGTAATACTAAACTTGGTCGAGGAGTTCACCAGTCTCGAGCCTACAGTCTTGGACATCGCTGGAGGCAGAGGCAGTATTACCATTATGAAAATCTAATCTGCTTTAAAGCCGCTAGAATGGTCCCTAGAAGTCTGACCCATAAGGAGAGTCTCCAATAACAGACTTCACCACTAACCTTCGCTATGAACTTATATTCATCCGCAAACACGCAACTTCGCTTCTCCTCTAGCTATTTAGTCAATTGAAAAGTCCCCGGTTTACCATAGTAAAATACATTTTTTTGACTAAATTCGTCCTATTTTTATTCAACATAGTTCCCCTTAAGGCTGAAAAGGGTGTCATTTGCTACAAAATAGGCCTCAGTTTCGGTTATTAACTCTTCATTCGACGGAAATTTCTTCCCAGCGAACATTCTTCTGAGATCTTAGATCAGGAAATATTCGCTGCGAAAGCCAATTCATGGATTTATTCCATCGTTTTCACTGACACTTCAAGGTAGTCAATCAAAATCATTACAAATACAGACACCATTACCTTGTCAACCGTCTATTGCGTTATTCCACTCTTTGGAGGGAGTCTATCGAGTGCTATCTTTTGACTGACGATTGGACTTTGCAGAGAAATGATGGAGCCATGTTTCATGCATTGTCACCTATCGTTGCAAAAACTGTGGTTTATTGCGATCTAGAATCCAAATACTGCTCCGAATCATCAACTCGTCGTTTTGGCCAAAAGTGAGCTCGCGCTGGACCCATTTCTTACAGCGCTTTCTCATATCCAAATTTTCGTGAGTGATGTGAAGTACATATTCTGTTCCTTTTCATTGAGGGCGTTATTCCAAACCCAGCGGACAGCCCTGGGGAGGAATGGTTCGTCTTCTTACTTTAGGTCGCCTTTAAACGGATGTTTTTGGCTACTCTGATGATACTTGGTTTATGATCGGAAGTCGTGAGCTGCTTGAGCCATATGTAAAAGAATCGTTTCTGGTCCACTTCCAAGTGAATGGCGCTCAGAGAACTTTCCTCACTTGCGTGAACTTCTAAACATGACTCCATTCCCCTCGAATAGCAATGGATTGTCGGCCGAGCTATTCAAATACGGCGGCGAAGAACTATTAAGGTGCATGTAGCAGCTTCAATGTAGAATATGGTCGCCCGACGATTGGAATTTAAGTGTGCTCTGCCCGATCCACAAAAAGGGAGACTCACAATCTGCGCCAACTACCAATCCTCCTCAACATCGCGCATAAGGTTCTATCGAGCGTACTGTGTGAAATAGTTGCTTTTGATAGCGCGGAAATGAGCTGCCTTTATGCCGAGTGGTCTGAACTTGGTATCCCCGCAAAACTAATACGGCTGTGTTAACAGTCATTGCGGTATTAAGCACCATGAGGATCGGAAAGAACCTCTCCGAGCCGTTCGATACCAAACGAGGTTTCAGAAAAGGAGTCTCGCTATCCTGCGATTACTTCAATCTACTTTATCTCCATCTATGTGTCAGGCCGAGAACTTTTCAATTGACCTGTTATACGAAGAGAGCCAATCAGCAGGTAAATGTTAGATGGTAAATGCGGATATATTTCGACCGAAGCGTTAACTTTAGGATAAACTTATGTATATAATATAAATATATATATATATATATATATATATATATATATATATGTGAAGATATAGCATTAAACTTCACATTCGATTAAATTACTTGGATTTAAATGCACTTAATGCACCAGAAGCTAAACCATAAAATTCTCCACATGTCCGACATAATACAGTCAGCCATTTCACTTTCAATATACCGTTTGTGGCACATAATCCTGTCACCAGATGCACTTTAATGCAGTCTAGTGTATACATATATGTATGGTATAATATATACAGATGCATAATGCAAGAGCGTTGCCAAGCGACCTCCACACCGTAGCAATTTGTGTCGCAGCTGATGCCGAACGCTTTAATCCCGTTTATGCCTTAACACTGTCACATTAGCCGCGTAATTTCTTTCTGAATTTCTACGTTTCTCATTCTGTGGCAAACTGATGCAACATCTTGCATTTCGGGCTGTCACCAGCAATGCAGTCTCTTCATTCAATGTGACATTTAGCGAGAGAAAGCACGAAAAAATAAAGCGAACATAACAACAAATACACAAGCTTAGCGCATAGCGTTGCAGAACAGCGTGGAGCAAAACCATAAGAAAATGCAAACATTTGGCTTAGAATTTATAGCATTAGACGAAGCCAACGACCAAAAGCATTAGCATTAATGCCAGCAACAAAAGCAACATCAACCAACAATATTAGCGTGGAATATAGCGGCAACAACTACAACAATGGTGTCTACAGGCAACAGCAGGAGTTTGCCACGTCGCTAACAGCAATATGCTTTCGCTGCTGGAGTGAAAAATATTCCATTTTATTTATTGTTAGAGCGTGATTAGCAAGCGCAACAATTTCAATAGCCTACTTTTAGGCGCGCAACACTGCTGTAGAGTACGGCAAGCAGCTGGGAAGCAAATATGCTTTTGTTAAATTAGTGCGATAAGTTTAAGAGGGTGCATCATGTGGTGGTGCGAACTTTTTGTTTTTGAATGTTTTTTCTTGACGAAAAGGAGAGACAAGCTGAAAATATTATTTAGTATAGTAAATGACAATAGGACGATGTGCATTTAATACAATGATAGCAAATTCTTTTAAACTAACACAAAGTGTAGTTATTTATTTGTAAGCTGGAAAAAATAAATTAAATAAAAAAGGTTGCCACATGCATGCATTTCAATAATTTGTTAAGATAGCATCAACATTACAATGAAAAACTCTATAGCATCTGGGATCCGCAAGGTATGATACACTGGAAGAGGTATCGATAGTGGGGCAACAAAGTCCGGTTAAATTGAATGGTTTCCAGTTATTTAAAACATATTAATACAATTAAATTACTTAAGAAAATTTAAAATTTGCGCAAATAAAGAAAACATTTTTTTTCAGAAATAAAATAATTTATATACTTATATTATATATTTTTTTGAAAATGGTTGCAACTAACTTTAATAAAGCTCAGTGTTGAATATATATTTTTGGGCAGGGTTGCCACCTAATTTTTATTCCATTAAATTTAAAAAATATTTTAATGGTGAGAAAATTATTTTTGAATAGTGTTGCCACCTTTTTAAAATGTTTATTGGCAACTCATGATTTGTATTGGAAAAAGTAATTTAAGTTTATCACTACGAATATCACTAAGAAATAATACATATTTTTAAAATATTTTTGAGCGGAGTTGCCACCTATTAGAAATTTTTTATTTAGTCTATCACTACAAATATCACAAAGAAATAATATAATATTATATTTATAAATAATTTTGATATTTTATAATAGAGAGGTCAAGGTAAAAAAAAGACTTTTTTTGTGAATTTATTTCTCAAATCTGAATTGAGTAATTTTATTCGGACCTTCTGTACATAATAGAGCACATTTTTGACAATCTATGGTAATTTTTTCATGTAGAAATATTGAAGCATAAGCCGGTAACAAAGCTTCTCCCATAACGACTTGAGAAAAAAAGACTTTGAGGTGTTCACCATAACTCGGCTAAAAATTATCCGAAAATAAAAAATAAAGAAAAATTAGTTAAACTATAATCAAATATTCCCCCCAACGTTCTCTGATAATTTTTTTTTGCATTCAAAAATTTTTGGCGGCCATCTAAAGTGTAAACTGTTATTTTCCACTAAAAATTCCGCCATTTTGTGGGTGGAAAACACCCTTAATGAAAAACGAATGGTTTCGTCAAAATTATTTTTGAGAAATGTTGCAGTCTTTTTAAAAACTTCGCTTAATTTGAATTATACTAATTAGCATAGGTCTATCACTTCAATTGATATAAGGAAATAATATATTTTTTTGCGCAGAGTTGCCACGTATTTTTTATTAAATTAAATTTATAAAATATGAAAAATATTTTAATGATGAGTACATTATAATAAAGAGGTTTCAGAATGGTCTTCTTCAAAATTAATTTTGAAAAGTGTTGCCACCTTTTCAAAAACTTTATTTGTATTGCATAAATTGTATTAGAGACTTCAATTGTCATAAGGAAATAATACATATTTTTGCGCAGAGTTGCCACCTATTTTTTATTAAGTTAAATTTATAAAATATAAAAAATATTTTAATGATGAGTGCATCATAATAAAGAGGTTTCAGAATGGTTTTCGACAAAATTAATTTTGAAAAGTGTTGCCGCCTTTTTAAAAACTTTATTGGTATCGCTTGATTTGTATTATAGACTGTAGTTTAGGCCTATCACTTCAATCATCGCAATAAAATAGTATCGATATAGTTTTTATAATCCTTCAAAAAATATTAACGCATTTTCACTTGAAAAGTTCTAGTTTTTCATACAAAAATGTCTAATATTGCTTTAAAGACCGTCAAAAAATAAACTGCATTTCGCAAAATGTCAACAAAATTTTTGAGTTTTTCAAGTACAAACAGCTGTTTACACGCCCCGGCAGCATGTCGCACAACATGACGCACAAAGTTTGCGCTTTCGCAAGATTTTTGTGGAAAATATAGGCGTTTAATGCAAAGTGCATATGCTCGTCTATGTGTTAGCGTAGGCGGCGAGCATGCAAGAAGATAGTTGACATTTTTAACTTGAGTTCGTAAGTTTTTTAACTTTAAACTCTCTTATTTTTGTTACTCTCGAACACATACTTTATAAGTGTGACACGTGATGTTTGTCCCCAGCACGTGACACATGTAAGTAGCTGTAGAAAAGGGGCAAAGAAAAATGAAATAAACCCTAAATACTAGTTTACTCGCACAACTTGCATGCTGCTGCTTTGGCTTTGGCTTTACGTTCGAAAATGACAAACTGAAATTACGCTTGTTTGCACAGTGTTGCCTTGCAGTACAAAAAGGATTGCCAACAAGCGTATTTGCCGTTCAGCTGCTCGTTTTTCATCATCACTCATCTATTTGCGCAACCATATTGGCTTCGTCATTTGCTTTACAGTTTCGTTTTCGTTTTTTTGTTTTTGTTTTTGTTTTTTGCTATTTGGTTCCACCCATTTCACCTTAACACGTTCGCACTCTTCTATCAGCTCTACTGCCAACACAATTTCACAGATTTCAGCTTTCAAAACCTCGTTGCGCTCCGCCCCCACTGCGCCACAGTGCTATTCATTTTTCTTCATTTTGTGTCTTTCAATGTCGGCATTTTGCTTCCAATTCTCTAATCCTTATCATCTCGAACGGTGTGCTGAGTGTGAACTTGAGGACCTACCGAGCGGCAAAGTGGCATGAGCACGTCTCAAATAGCTTCAAGCAGCAGCAACATCGAGCATTCTTAGCTGTTTGTATATATATTGACTATATTTTGACATATGTGCCTCTGTATATTTGTGTGGGAATACACACCTACATCCAAGCTGTGTAGTTGTTGTATTTGTATGTTAGCTGCTCCTCCATGGTGTTGTCGATTGTGGGCTTACATAACTAACGCCAGCGTATAATCCAAGTCCTTTGCAGCTTTTTCTTGATATTTTGGTCACCGAAGAGTTAAATAATGTGCGGTGAAAATTGATCTGCGACAGATTTTTTCTGTGGGTCAGTTGAAGTGGAAAAATGCTTACATATCTTCGTGTGTTTGCTGAGATTGCAATCGTATCGCCTTTCGGTTTGGCAAAAAAAAAAACAAGAGAAACATATTAACTCCGGCTGACCCAAGCTATAACCGCCTTCACAGTTGCATTTCATATAGTATAAAGGGTTTTGATCATTCAGTTCATATGGCAGCTATATATCCAGAGATTGTAGCGCTGCTTTGGGCAATAATCCATGACAAATTTTCTAAAGATATATTCTTAAATAAAAAAGCTTCCCATCATACTTGAGTTTAATCAGTCAGTTTATATGGCAGCTATATGCTATAGTTATCCGATCGACGCAATTTGTTTGGAGATTTTAGCATTGTCTTGTGTAATAATCTGTACCAAATTTCGTGAAGATATCTCGCCAAATAAAAAAGTTTTCCTTACAAGAGCTTTAGTTAAATTTGTAAGTTTGTATGACAGCTATATGCTATAGTGGTCCGATCTGAACAATATATTCGGAAATTGTAGCATTGCCTTGAACAAGAATACATGCCAAATTTTATGAAGATATCTTGTCAAATAAAAAAGTTTTCCTTACTTGAACTTAATTTTGATCAATCAGTTTGTATGACAGCTATATGCTATATTGGTCCGATATCGGCGGTTTCGACAAAGGAGGCGAAAAACCCATGTGCAAAATTAAAGATCGCTATTTCAAAAACTGAGAGACCATTTCGCATATATACAGACAGAAGGACCGACACGCAGACGGATATGGCTAAATGGACTGAGCTCGTCAGGCTGATCATTTATATATGTATGTACAATTCTTTATACGATCTCGAACATTTCATTCTGGCAGTTCCAAGCTTCGTGACAAACTTTATTTATGTATTTTAAATTTAAAAAAGAATTCGTTGTCTTTTCGTAGAGATCACATAAGTACCATAACCTCTATATAACATTAGTAAAATCTGAAAAAAATATCTTAATAATACCAACACAAAGTTTACAAAGCCTGAACAACTTTAGTTACGGTAGTGGGAGAAACTGTACTTAATCTTCTTATAACTCTGCGGAGATACCGAAAATGCGCTGGCTTCGGTGGTCACCAAATAATTCCAATCATCTACCTTCAATTGCTATTATTTGAGGGTAAGTAGCTGAAACGGGATGATCCCTCTGAATGCATGATTCACGTTGAACAAAACAGCGATGTAGGAATTGTGGGAAAGACACTATGTTACGAGTACCAAATATCATCCAGCATAAAAAGCGACTAAAGATTTATTCCGTCAACTCTTTGAGGACACTTATATACATATATAGGATTGAAATAGGAGGACAACATTCAAAAAGATAAAACTGTTTCAAAGAATGTCCCCACAGAGTGGAACAGACCGATGGAAGACATTTACCAATGTTTTTAGGCCAGACTAAATTCCATAGAGCATGGAGACGAGAACTAGTGTTTGTGTTCAACGATTTTTTAGCTTTAGAATAGACTTGCTTACTGTGTCAAACTTGAAATATAACGCGGCATCTCTGCTACGAAACAGAAATATTCTGAAACTCTCTCCTTCTTCAACTGCATCCTTGAAAACTTGTATCACTGCTACGCAGAGCCTATTCCTAATGGTTTTTCTTTCGATGTTTCTGGAAAAGAGGCGAAGTGAGCTATTTCACGGATGTGTCGAAGCTTGCAGAGAAGATTAGAGAAAGAGTTTGCTGCATAGAGCTCTCCATCAAGATTGACTTTAAGCTACTGGATCACTTTAATGTTTTATTTTTCAAACAGAAGTGGTTACCAACAAGCAGTAGACATGTTGCTCTGAAGAGCATGCGAGAGTTGTTATCAGACTCAGAGAATCTACGTTCCTAAAATAATGTGTGTATGAACACTCGGAAATCTTCACACACTTTGACTTCATACCGGATCACTTGGATTATGGAGTCGCCAAACCGAACTCTGGCGGCTCCTTCTCTGCCCATATACCGGCGAGGGAGTTGTGGGTTCCCACCCGTTGAAATCCGTTGAAAAAGAAAGGTAGTGAGCTTCTTTACGGACCAAAGTTTGGGAGGAAGGTTGGTGGAGAGATTTACTGTCTCTATCAACTCCAGCTTCAGACTTTGTGACCATTGCAGTGTTTTCCAAGCCGAGGTTGCGGTCATTAAGGTAGCAGTAGATTCTCCATTAGAGAAGTGACCATTCTCACAGATAGCAGAGCGGTGATACTAGCTTTTTACTCTTTATCAGTGCATTCAGGGTTGATCAAAGAGTACCTAACCACTAGCATCGAATGTCTTTGTGATAAGACCGGTACGGGTGCCAGGTCACAGCGGAATCGCAGGAAATTGAATAGGCCCCAGAACCTTTATTGGCAGAATAGGAGCGGGTTGGTGCTTCCGTATCCTTTTATGTTCTCCCACTAGATACCTGTGCTTCGCAGGAGCTGACCAGCGCTGAGCCACCATCGATACATGCGCAGTCGCGAAAGCCTTTTGGCCCAAGATCGATCGCAAGAGAACTAGTGATCTTTTTGCCTTCAGTAAGGCTAGCCTCTCCCTAATTAAAGGGCTTTTAAAAGGTCATTGTCTTATTGGCGTCAATTCTATAAGGCTTTATCTGCAGCAGCTGTATGGAAGAATATGAGGTTGAAATAACTCAATGCTTCCTTCTTGATTGTTTCGCGTTTTGGAGGTCAAGACGTAAATATCATACCTTCAGACATCCCACTGAACTGGCGGGAATGGAAATTGAGCGACTGTATAAATTTGTATTGGCTACTAAGCGTTTTGCGAGTTCATAAGTTCGAACACAGGAGTTCTTCTTTTCTATGGCTTCGCAAAGGACTACAAAAAGCAGTCCACGTGCGATCTCTCTAGATCAGCCATCTAACCTAACCTTACCTAAGCTCAGATTCGTAATCACCTAGAAAACCCCCCGTAACAAGTTTCATTGACCAAGATTATTAACAAAAATATAAAACGTGGAGTTTTCCATTCAAAATCCAGCATATTTTTTGAAGTTAGAAAAAAACCACGATGCGATGGGGCAAAACAGACTCCGAGTACGAGCTCAACGATCCCAAAAACATATAGAAAAACAGGTCTGGTGAAAAGAAGCGTTTAAAGACTTTTTTTTGAAGAAATATATTAGGTTTTCAAATATCTCCCTTTCGCCTTTTTGTCTTTTGAATTTCACGGCTATGTATAAAGCGCTACAGAGCTCGTATCTGGCAATACTATACATCTTTGAAAGGTCTTGACATAACCTACAAAACGACGCTATGCATGATTAGTTTGGATATTGTGTTCAATAGTTATAGACGCGCAAACATGGAACTCTATCACTTCGAACTGCGGAGGAATGGTTTCGACGATTCAAAGTGGGTGAAAACGACACCATGGATAAGCCAGCCGGCGGAAGACCTGTGACGACGAATCACCAATCAAATCATGGAAAACATCGAGTTAGACCGTGACATCGCCCAGAAGATGGGATGGGATTTTAAACCATCTGCAGAAGACTGGATACACAAAAAAGCTTGATGTTTGGGTGCCGCATGATTTGACGCAAAAAAAACCTTTTGGAACCGAATCAACGCCTGCGATATGCTGCGGAAACGGAACGAACTCGACTTATTTTTAAAGCGGATGGTGACTGGCGACGAAAAATGGATCACATACGACAATATCAAGCGAAAATGGTCGTGGACGAAGGCCGGTGAATCGTCCCAAACAGTGGCCAAACCGGGATTGACGGCCAGGTGTGTGTTTGACGGGATTGGAAGGGAATCATCCACTATGAGCTGCTCCCATATGGCCAGACACTTAATTCTACCATTTACTGTGAACAATTGGACCGCTTGAATAGGAAGGATGTAGTGTTCCACCAAGACAACGCCAGAGCACATACTTCATTGATGACTCGTCAGAAGCTACGGGGGCTCGGATGGGAGGTTTTATTGCATCCGCCATATAGCCGGGACATAGCGCTAAGTGATTACCACCTGTTCATGTCCATGGCGAACGCCTTTGTTGGTGTAAAATGGAACTCAAAAGAGGCTTGTGAAAAGTGGCTGTCCGAGTGCTTCACAAATAAAGAGGGGGGCTTCTACGAGGGGGGTATTATGAAGTTGCCGTCTAGATGGAAACAGATTATCGAACGAAACGGCGCATATTTGAACTAAATCCGATCACTGTAACACTTTTTAGAAAGCATTTAATACGAGAGCTGCTATATATATTCTGGCCTAGGGCAACACTAAATGTTGCCAGGTGCAATCTGACATTTCCATTGGAAAGTTTGACATTTTTTAGCATAACATCACTCAGAACGTTTTGTCATTTAATCGTGAATTGTTTTATTTACAGGGAATTAAAAAATTCATCTCGGCCAAAAAATGGAATTAACTCGTGAACATTTTCGTGCGATCATTTTTCACAACTTTCGACGTGGATTATCACGACAAGAGTGCATCGATGAACTAAAATCTTTGTATGGCTATGAAGCACCATCCTATAGCACTGTAAAAACTGGTACAACGAATTCAATCGTGGCCGACGCTCGCTCAAAGACGAATTCCGTGAAGGTCGTCCAAAAACAGCCGTTGTGCCAGAAAACATCGATACCGTACGTGATCGATACCGTAAAACCGTCATGGATCCCTTCAGATAGAGGCACAATTTGACAATCATTCGATATTGCAAACACCTGGCCGTAAAAAAGGTTTGTTCTCGTTGGATGTAAAGAAATGCTGAAAAAATACGATCGCGGTGCTTCAAAAGACGTTTATAAGATCGTCACAGGTGACGAATCATGGATCCATGCGTATGAGCCCGAAACAAAACAGCAATCGACAAAAAAAAAAAAAAAAAAAAAACAAAAAAAAAAAAAACCATTTTCGTTGATAAATATGCCTATTTACATTATTAGGCCAGAATTATATATAGCAACCTACGTAAAGAGCAAAAAAGCGGAAGCGAGATATTTGACAATATAATATATTATTATTTATATAGTTATTTTAATTTTTTTTAACACTTATCAATAACTTTTGAAACTAGTTTAATTTATATTAATTTCTTTGAATTTATTTGGTTAATTCTAATGAATTTTCACGAACTACAATTTCTTTGAGTAATTATATATATTTACCATTCAGTTCTCCTACCTTTTTCACTTAATTTAGCTTGATTTAAGATTAATTTACCTTAATTTAAAATAATTCAATTTTCAATGCAATCAGTTCACCTTTATTTGTAGAATTAAATTTTATTGTTATATTTACATTATTAATACACTTTTGTCTGCTTTGATTCATTTTAGCTAATTTAATTTCAATTTATGCAGTCTTCATATACTACCGCCATCTGCCAGTGCGTATGAGCAACACGTACATTCGTGATTTGTAACAATGCTTCACTCATTTCGACTGCTAAAATATTCACACACACGCACACGTCTGCGTATGCATTTGTATTCATGAAGTGCATTCAATACTAATTTTGTGCATCAAAAACTTTTTCGTTGATTTTTATAAACAATGCGCACACAGAATACTAATGAATGCCAAATGTCTTCATAACAGCCAGAGTGCATTTAGTAAATAGTGGAATTTCATACACTAATTAATTATTTACACAAAGGAGCTGACTTCGAAGTGGGCAAATTTAGTGTTATGAAAAGTGATTACGAGCAAATCAACGACAGACAATGGATCAACTGCAACGCATTGAGAAGAATGAGAAAGCGAGCGCAGCCAACTAGAAACAATGCAGGGTAAGAAAGTCAAGCGAATACAAAAAAAAATACCGCTATATTCATGTGAAAAAATGAAAACAAAGCATATAAATAGGCATTTCATAAAAATGGCATAAGCCAGCGCAGTAAGTCAAGTGCAGTCGCCAAGAAGTTGCACGGAGTCATGGCAGCGTAAATTTCACGCGCTCAAAAGTTTCTCGAGATTTTGACTTTTGCCCCAGCGAATTCTTCAACACTGATTGTCAAATATTCACGAGGTATACATATGTAAGCACATAGTTATATGCATAGATTTTTGCATATGCAAACATACACACTTATGAGTACATATGTGCGCTCAGGTGTATGTGTGCCCTTATGGCAAGCCATCTTAAGCATTATCAAAAGTCATTCAAGTCATAATGCATTACTGCACACAGACTTCCAATAAGTTGTGCAAGCGTAGGCAGACAGTCAGCCAGGTAGTCACAGTCACGTAAGGAAATTTTCAAATTTTCCACACGAGCACATGAATTCGGAGCAGTAAATGTGTGTGCTTGTGCATATGATTTTTGAATTTTTTTTAATGTGATTCGCTAGACTGATCTCATTAAATTTTCATTTTTTTTGTATTCATCTATAATAAAGGGTGTTTTTTAAAACTTGTGATTTTTGTATTCATTATAAAGGGGCTTTTTTAAGACTTGTGGTTTGTGGTTGTGGATAGAAAACACATATAATCTATTGTTATGGCTAAAAAATTGTTTTTTTATAAAGACAAGAGTTCGCCAATATGTTTTAGAAGTGCTTTCGGAAAATTGTTGGCAGCGGCTGTCTGGAATAAATTCATTAAATTTATTGTTTGTTGACTGTATGGCAAGTAGCGCCGTCTCTTTGGTACAAAAGCGTGTCTCCATCAACATTCTTCAGTTCTGATACAAATACCGTCACTAATCCTGGCTTCATAGCGTTCCTCATAGACTGTACGATTATGGCCGGCTTCACTTTAGAATAAATATGGACCAATGATCCTTTTTACCCATAGAGCACACCAAATAGCGACATTTTGAGGATTTAAAAAATAAATCCAGCAAAGGTATTGTCTCATTGAAAAACACAGATTGGAAAAAACAGCCGTTGGTATGACGAAATTTTTTTGCAAATAAGCCTAGTCTTGGTGTAGTATTTTTAACCGTTGAAAACATAATTTGATATATTTTTTTCATTGTGAAAGTGCGAAAAAGTATTCGTTGTATCCATAACAGTCAAGCTACTTATGAATTTAAAATTGGTTTAAGGCAGTCAAAATCCTACATTATCCGGCCGGTTTAGAATACACCCAAAATCTATACTTATACCATATAACGGGGCTTTCAATAGAGAGCTACAAAATTTAAATTTAAATAAAACAAAAGCGGATTGGAATATCAATAAAATTCTTTATTCCTGTCAAAGCGCGTTCGATGCCATTATGTATGGACTTGGATTTCTTTTGCATGGCCACCATGGGCACGCTTGCAGAAGTCCAGTAGCTGAACCCAAATTTCGACGGTTTTCATGCATAAATCGGCTGATACAGCTGCAATTTCACGTTCGATATTCGTACGAAATTCATCAATCGTCGCTGGCTTGACATAGCCCTACAGGAAATATTCTAACGGCGTCAAATCGCACGACCAAGGCGACCAATTGATTGGGTCATTTCGTGACCAAACTTGGTTTTCAATAAATCGATTGTGACATTCGCTGTGTGGCTTGTGGCGCCGTCCTGTTGGAACCACATATTGTTCAAGTCCATATCATCCAATTCGGGCCAAACATATTGGGTTATCATTGAGCGGTATCGATTCCCATTCACAGTAACGTGCCGGTCTTGATCATCACGGAAGAAATACGGCCAATGACGCTGCCTGTCCATTAAGCGCACCAAACCGTAATTTTTTCGGCATGCAATGGTGACCCATTTTGTCAAAAATGAGCCTCGTCGCTGAAGATGATTTTCTAATGAGTATTGGGATAATTTTTAAGTTGTTGCTCAGCTCAATTCACTATCATACGACTATTCTGGTTTTCAAGCGGTTTCAGTCTTTACGTCAATTTGATCTTGTAAGGATGTAAGCCAAGATCTTTTCGCAAAATTCGCCACAACAATGTCACAGAGATGCCCAACGTTTGAGAACGACGTTTGAGAGACTGATTTGGGTCTTCCTCAAATGCTAGCGGCAGCAATATTCTCGACACTACGGTCACTTCTTTGTCTCACTGGTACGGGAACATTATGTACTGTGCCTGTGGATTCCTGTGGATTTGTTCCACTAGACGCTCTATTGTTGATCTGACAAGTGCCTTATGACGTCCATAAATTGGACGTAGCGCTCTTAAAGTTGAGGCCACTGACTCCGAATTTCGATAGTAAATTTTAATAATTTCGACTTGTTGTTGGATCGTATATTTTTTCATAATGAAATTGCAAACTTCACTCAAAAGAAATGTCAAAAGCGCGAGAAAAAATTGTCTTATCTAGATCTACCAACAAGATCCTATGAAAAAGCCCCTTATTAAGGTTAGGTTAGACATCCACACCGGTTTTTCTGTAACTACATCAAACCCCAATAGCAAAGTTAAAAATACGATCCATTGTAATGTTCAGATATCGTAAGTACGGATACTGAATTCCCAAATGTAGGATCGAGAAAGGACAGCTATTACGATGAGAACTGTCGTGTTGCAGTGGAGAAAAAGCAGGCAGCCTTCACCGCAATGCTGCGATCGACCACAACACAAGCGGGTTGGGATAAATACTGAGAGTTGAAACAAGAAAGAGGCCGAAATGCGTGAGTATGAAGAACATGAGAACGAATAGATACGGCGACTAACGGAAGATTTCAAGACTGAAGCATACTCTTGGAGGACCTAAAGTGGTGATCTAGTGACACTTCTCCAGCGTGCTGAATGACTGGGAAGGCATAACATCACGATATGGTGAACCCGATTCCCCAATCGATGACGATTGAGCAGACGTTCCATTGCCCGACCATGAAGAACTCCGAATAGCAATTACCCGCTTGAAGAACAACAAAGCGGCAAGGGCCGATGGATTACCGTCCGAGCTATCCAAAAACGACGGTGAAGAAGTGACAAATTGCCTGCATCAGCTTCTTTGCAAGATATGGTCAGATGAAGGCATGTCCGAGGATCAGTGTAGCCTTAGATCTGGAAAATCTCCAATCGACTAGATTTTCACTACGCGCCAAATCTTGAAAAAGACCTGGCAAAGCAAGATCGACACACACTACCTCTTCGTCGATTATAAAAAGACCTTCGACAGCACGAAAAGGAACTGCCTTTATGCCGCTATGTCTGAATTTGGTATCCCCGAAAGGTAATACGGTTGTGTGAACTGGCATGGGGCAACATTAAAAGCTCTGTCAGGATGGGCATGGGAGGCCAGGACAGTACAAATACTTAGAGGATTATAAATGACTATAGAAAATTTTGCTCGGAAGCTATTTTGGAAGGACGCTTCTAATGTAATTGAAGGCATTTGATCAAATAACAAGCCGGGACCCAACTAGGGGAAAACCTTACTCAATTTGTGAATTAATTGGTCCCTTAAAGCAGAAACAATAAGCTCAGTTCAAACTGATATTTGGAAAAATATAATTTTGACATTAAATTCTTATTAAATATGAAGGCCGCAATAACTGCAGAAATCGAAAATTTTTCTTAGTAACTTGGGAAATTAAGAAAAACCTGTTAAAAATTTTTTTCTTTTTAATTTTTTGTGTATACTCACTAATTATATACATATAAAAATATTAATACTAATCAATCTCTCAAAAATTATTAAGGCTATCACAGCCTACACAAGCTTTGAGACGAGTCAGAGTTATGTTCATCTCAAAGGCTGGCAGGGCTCCTACGTTACAGTCAAGGACTCTCCTCCTTCTTACTAGAAACTCTGGAGAGGCTGATGGACTGGTACATAGGAGGACCCATTCCAAGACGGACCATTTATTAGGAACGCTGCACGCTTATTGTAAAAGCAAGTCAGTGAATACTGCCTTGCAAACTAACGTGTCATTTCTTGAGGAAGCCGTTATGGTGAAGGAATTTGTTGGGGACGTTCCTTGATATTAACGGAGCCTTCGAAGCAGTCGTAACTGTTCTGGATGGTCTTGATTTTCATCAAACCTCAAATACCACATTTTCAGTCTTCTGTGAGACAGAGTGATTGAAACGGAATAGGGAAACGCCTGTGATCGTTGACTTACAAGGTGTAATTCTCTATCTTCTTCTATGAATCCTCCTCGTTAATATCTTAAGTAAAAACTTGAAGATCGTGGATGCCGGGTGATTGCAAACTGTGCAGACGATGTAGCGCTAGTCAGTTCCTGAGTACTGTGTACGAGTTGACAAAAGGGTATCTCAAGGAATTGGGCAGCCTAAAATGGTCTCGCCATCAACCGAGACAGTTTTATTTACTAAAAAATACTACAGATCCTGGTGGTATCGTTGCCGCAACCGGCGGATACAATGATCTAGAGCTCATCGTAAATATAAAGCTTTTCGTGAAGTCGAATATTGAACATAAATCAAAAAAAGCATCAATTAGCTTGTCCTGCTGTAGAGGAGCCATTCAAAAAGGTGGTCTCTCACCGAAAGTGGTTCTCTGGCTCTATGACACCATAGTCAAGCTCATTAAGTTCTATGGAGTCTTTATGTGGTGGAGGGTGGTGCTTATCAGCGCGTGTGGTGCACTAAGGTCCACTCCAACCATGGCAATTAACGCCATCTTGCACCTATTGCCCGTAGACATCATCGGAAGGTGTATGGCTGCGATAGTTGCTATCAGACTCAGAGAATCTGGGTTCCTAACAGAACACGTGTCTGAGCACTCGGAAATCCTCACACACTTTGACCAATAACGGATCACTTGGATCATGGAGTCGCCAAACCGAACTCAGGCGGCTTCTTCTCTGCCCATATACCAGCGAAGGAGTTGTGGATGGGAAGAAGCCATTGGATTAGAAGGGTAGTGAGCTTCTTTACGGCTGGATCAAAACTTGGGGGAAGGTTGGTGGATGGGTTTACTATCAGGATCTCTCTACAGACTCCAGCTTTAGACTTCCTGACTATTGCAGTGTTTTCCAAGCCTTATTGCAGCCATTAAAGTAGCAGTGGATTTACTACTCCGTAGTTCATTTACTACTCCGTAGTTCAGCCTCCTACAGAGAACTGACCTTCCACTCAGATGGCAGGGCGACAATACTAGCCTTGAACTCAATGAGTTCAGGGTAGGTCAAGGAGTGTCTAACCTCGCTATCAGTAGCATCGCGTGTCTTTGTGACTGGTATGGGTGCCAGGCCACAGCAGAATCGCAGAAAATTGTAAGGCTGATAAGTTAGCAAGAAAAGGCACCCTAAAACCGATATCGGTAGAATAGGAGCGGGTCGGTGCTCTCGTATTCTCTTGTGTTCTACTACTAGATAGCTGGGCTTCATGAAAGCTTAGCCAGTGCTGAGCCCTAATCCGTACATGCGTTGTCGCAAAACGCTTTTGGTCCAATAAGACGAGAGAGCGGATACATTTAGACATCCCACTGCACTGGCGGGAATTGAAATAAAACGCCTGTGCAAATTTGTATTGGCTACTAAGCGTTCTGCTAATTTAAAAGTCCGAACACATGATTTTTTCTTTTCAATGGCTTCACAAAGGACTACACACGTGTGATCTTTAATCAGCCATTTAACCTAACCTAACCTATGATGTCACAGGTATGCCTCTCAAATTTTGAGCAAAATCTTAATGTGATATATTCAACCTTAATTTTACTTCTTATAATATTGGAACTTAAAAATTATTTTTCTCTTGGGACCACCTTAATGCACATATATATATTATTATTACATTTCCTTTAGTTACTTACCAGCCCACAATAATCGATATCGATAATTTACTGCCAGCAGACGCCTTACTCAGCTACTTTCCTGCAAGCCGGCTGATATGAATAACCTTTAATGCGATTAGACACATAATATACATACTTACATATATACATATGTACATATGCATAGTATGCATTTTTTCTGGTTTGCTTTTAACTTTGTTTGTCTGCCATTTCTGTTGCTCGCCGCAGTTCACTGACATCCACCAGCAGCACTTAGCTGTTGACCACAAAGTTAATTCAATTAATATGTGTTACGCGCACTATATGCAACAAATGCAGCAGAAACCAGCAAAAAAGCTCTTCATAAGTTGTTGAAGTGATGTAGTAGTTGAAAATGTATAAATATTTTTTAATTTTTTATAAATATTTTTTTTGATTCTTTATTTTATTTTATTTTTAATTTCTTATTTATTAATTTTTTTTTGAATTTCTTTATAATTTTTAAATTTTTTATAAATTAGTTTTCTTTTAATTTTTCGTTTAAGTCCACAAATCTATTTCTCTATTTTTTTGTAAGTTTTTTATTTATTTTATATTTCATTTATTTTCGTTTTTTATATATATTTATATTCTTTTGTATATTTTTAATATTTTTAAATTTGTTTATTAATTCTTATTTTTTCTTTTAAATCCAGAAATATTTTTCTATATTGTTATTTTTTTAAATTTTTGTTTATTATTTTTTTTTGTATATTTTTTGAATATTTTTAAACTTTTTTATTAAATAATTTTTGTTTTTATGTTTCATTTAAGTCCACAAAACCTTTTCTCTATATTTTTTTTAATCTTTTATAATTTTTTTTAAAGTTTTGTAAATTGCAGCTGAAGAAAATTTTAAAAATTGTTTAAATTTTTTAATTTTTATTTTTTTTGAAATTTTTTTATTATAGTTTTAAATTTATTGTAAATTATTTTTTTTTTAATTTTTCATTTAAGTCCTAAATCTTTGACTATTTTTTTAATTATTATTTTTGATTTTTTATTTATCATTTTTATTTTTTATAGTTTTTTACTTTTTTATTTTAATTTTTCATTTTTAATTTATTTTTTATATTTTCAATATTTTTACATTTGTTTATTAATTCTTATTTTTTTCATTTAAATCCAGAAATCTTTTTCTATATTGTTATTTTTTTTAATTTTCATTATTTATTTATTTTTATTTTTTATAGTTTTTTTACATTTTTTTTTTTAATTTTTCACTTGAGCCCACAAATTTTTTTCTCTATTGTTTTATTCATTATTTTTTTATTTTATTTTTTATATTTTCAATATCTTTACATTTGTTTATTAACTCTTCTTTTTTTCATTTAAATCCAGAAATTTTTTTATATCGTTATTTTTTTTAATTTTTATTTATTTTTTTATATATTTTTTTAATATTTTTTAACTTTTTTCTTAATTAATTATTTTTTTTTATTTTAAATATTTTTAAATTTGTTTATTAATTCGTATTTTTTCATTTCAGTCCACAAATCCTTTTCTCTATATTTTTTTAATCTTTTTATTTTATATTTTATATTTTTTTAATATTTTTATAAATTGCGGCTGGAGAAAATTTAAAAAATTGCTTACATTTTTTTCATTTTTAATTTTTTTTAATATTTTTAAATTTTATTTTTTTTTAATTTTTCATTTAAATTTTTTTAATTTTTTTTAACTTTTTTTAATTTTTTTTTTTTTTTAATTTTTTTAATTTTTATTTTTTTTATTTTTATTTTTTTTTTTTTTTTTTTATTTTTTTTTTTTTTTTTTTTTTTTATTTTTTTTTTTTTCACTTGAGTCTACAAATTCCAGTCTCAATTTTTTTAGTCATTATTTATTTTTTTCATTTTATTTTTCTTTTTTTTTATATTTTTAAATTTTTTTATTAATTAATTTTAATTTTTGATTTAAATCCATCAAACTGATATTATATTTTTTTCATTTTTTATTTTGTTTTTTTTTTTTGTGTAATATTTTTAAAAATTTTTCATTTTTCATTTAAGTCCACAAATCTTTTCTTCAACCATTATTTTTTACGTAAAATTGTCTTTCGTCTTTTTTGATGAAAATATAGCTTCCTCACGCCGTTAATGTAACGAGTGGGTGGGCACCCTTTTGTAAACTAAATGACACATTATACTATAAAAGTGTTGTAGTCTGCTTTCAGGCGCAAAATAATGGGAAATTCGCATAAAAGTAAGCAACTGCAAAACAAAATTGAGTTTGCGTGCTTTTGCAGTCAAGCAAAGGTAAATATGTGGAGAGAGAGCGCGAAAGAGCGATAAAGTAAGAAAAAGTGAGAATATGTGCTTCCACCAAAAATACCATATCGAGAACGTAACGCCACAAAAGAGAGAGAACTGATAAAAACCGTATTTTTTTTTATAAAAACACGCGCTGCTTTTGCTACAAAACACATTTTTTCTCTGCAGGCCAACAACTACTCGCTCAAGAACGCTGCTTTTGGGCAAAACTGTAATGTGGGTTAAGCATTTGTCTGTTATACTTTGTAAAAGCTTTGCTAGAGGAACTTCTGTGCCTTACTCCCACTTATATATTTTTGTTTATTTGTGTGTGTTTGTGTTCATATAAACAAAAATACAACTTTTTCTGCTGGAAATGCTGTCAATGTTGCAAAACGTGATCTCGTAAAAAAGTTAGTCGCATGTGTGTGAAGACGGAATAATGAAAATAATCTGTGCGCACGGCGATAATGTGAAAGCGTTTTAACAATTATCTACTTTTACTCTTTTATTGCTGCAGAATTTTTATTGCGTACGTTTATAGATTGATTTTCTTGGCGCGAACAGGTGATCAATTATGCCGATGTGCACACAAATAGACATAAATCAAGCAGGAAATGAAAAGGTGGAATATATTTTGGATTATGGTACATAATTGATTATATTAGATATATACATAAAACGTCCATTAAAAAGAAATCCATTATTTTTTAAATAATTTGAAGCGTTTTAGCATAGTTAAAAAAAACCGATGTAGGTCAAATATGTACTGTTTGTTTCGATAACATGTTGGCATTTTGAAAATCTCATAGAAACCCTCATCCCAAATGGTATGAAACTGAGATAAATGATTTTCACAAACTTCTTTTGAGGCGAATGCTTCTCCAGAAAAAGCATTCGCCATAGTCAGCTAGAGACAGTAATCACTTGGAGCCAGGTGCGGTCTATACAGTGGATGCATCAAAACCGTCCGACTAAGCTCCAGGCGCTTCTGGCAAATCACTATGCATGGGTGTATTCAAGTGTTGTCTTAATGGAACAGAACTTCTCTCCTATTAGCCTCTTCTGAGCGATTGTTTCTTCTTCTTCTTCTTTGCTGACGCAGACGCAGTTATAGCCGAGTTAAAAAGCCGATCAATATTTGACGCCAATTCGAGTTACCAAGTGCAGTCAAGGCCTTCTATATCTGATCTTTCCAACGGAGTGGAGACCTTCCTTTGCTTCCACCGGCGGGCTTGCTTCAACGATCCGACACTACAGATTTGAACTGAGGGTTTTAGTGGAGTATTATCAGACAATTGCACCAAACGCTCAGAAAAACCCTACTTCTTCTTACTTACCTAGCTATCTATACTGACTTGACCACCGTTTGAGCCGGCTCACCGCGAATCGAACACGACCATTTACGCTTGAGATTGTCGAGCACCACTAACTATTTTTTGCGTTAACTTGCGCAACACCCATACATCGATCCTCAAAGTCCAACTCTTTCGTGGTGTCGAATACATCTGTGGCCAAATGTATTCCAGTCGATAAGATATTCTTCGCTTTTTCCGAACATCTTTGCCATTATTTAGACTTCAGCATGGTATCTGGAGTTTTTCAACGCATCATCGACATCTGTCCTCGAGAGCCACGAAACTACCCAAGCATTTCAATTGTAGCTATACAGCTTCAAATACTACAAAAGAGTAATCTCATTGTTTAGCTTTTTTTCCAGAGTCAGTAAACGCGCCATCCATCCTGCCGACAGCGGTTCCACGCCCATATTTTTAATGCAAGATATGATCCACGCTGTATTTTGAGATATCTACTGTCTCAGCTATCTGTCGCAGGTTTAATTGGCGATCTCTCAATACGAGATTGTAGACTTCTGTCATGTTATTCTCCATGGTAAGTATTTTCAGGAAACGTGTAGCTCATCAGAACTATTTGCGATCACGTTGGAACCCATTGAACAAATTTTTACATTCACCATGGAAGTATAAGAATTATTTTAATTTTCTCTTGACATAGCGTCAATATCTTGTGCGGAGGTTAGGTCAGCATTACGCTCTCTTGCACTCATAAGGATGTCAACTCAACAATCGTAGTCAATAATTTGAAAAATTATTTATTTTTGTTTAAAATTGTCTAATAACATCCAAAAACTTTTTATGGCCTTGAACCTACGGGGCTAATTTCGTTAGAAATTGTTCTTTCCGATCCGCGAAACAGTTGACTTTAGCAACTTTGCCTTCAATTTTTCGGCTTGGCTCATCTTAGCAATGATGCTCGGTCGATTGACCGTCTGTTTCCCGGTTGTAAACATAGATCCGACACCCATAGCCAGTAATAATACGTTTCATAACTTCCTGGCAGTCCGAAGGCATAGACGTTCACGCGACGCTGTTTTTCGAAAAAATTGAGTGATTTTTCTTAGACCTAACAGATTTTTCAAAATGACAAACGACGCTGTTTTTCGAAAAAATTTAGTAATTTTTCTTAGACCTAACAGATTTTTCAAAATGGTTTTCACTGATCCTTGCGATACTCCAACGATGCCAGTAAGATCTCTGACTGTTAATCGTCGATTTTCAAGCACCAATTCCTTTATTTTATTGTGTTGACCATCAGTTGATGTTGATGGTCGTTCTGAACGTGGTTTGCCATCAACCCGTTCTCGACCGTCTTTGAATAATTTCTACCAATCAAAAGCACTTGCTCGCGAGAAACAATTATCACCGAAGACCTTCTCCAACATTCTGAACGTTTCGGCAACAGAAATTTTTCTCCACACTCAAAATTTTTGGACCTTCTTTGTTATTTCTTTCGTATGAATCACAAAAAACAGTTAAACGGTATTAAATCGCACGATTTCTTATAAAAATCGTTGTGTCAGAGAGTGTTCATTATGTAATGGTAGACCAAACTGGATATGAATGAAGTAACTGCTGTTCAAAAAACCAACAACGAAAAAAGTTTTGCCTCATGAAAAACCAGACATCTAAAAAAACACCCGATGTTTTATGAAAAACAAATTTGATTTATTTGAAAAAAAAATTATTTAAAAGCAACATTTATCATGAAATTGCCTCAATTCAACTTAAAAACAAAACATTCAAATTGTACAAGATTTCCCAAATCAATTAACACACTTTTCTTTCAAGTGGTATTGCACAATAGAAGCGCCGGCAGCTAGTAAATTTAATAACCAAATGATTTCCAACTGCCGTTGTTCTAATTGTTTTACAAATATTAACCGATTTTCGCACAATAAACAAGTCAAATATAAAAACAAAACAAAAGCATGAAAGCAAAACAAAAGAGCAATAAATGAAAAATTCGCGACTTTATTAATCCACTTGCAGGGCACGTTGGGAAATTGTTAGCCGAGGCCGACGGCAGCCAATTACCATAAACCCAACTGCCCGCGTCGATTTGTAATCAAAGTGCGTAACCAGAAAAATCGTTTCAAATCAACGAACAACGAGTAAAGTGCGGCACGCCATTCGACGCAATCCACGAGCGCTTTTGTTTTGCTTTTTTTTGAAATCTCAACATTTAAATGTTTAATTTTTTCCGCTTCCGTTGCAGCCGGCAGCTATTTGCTTGGCTTACAATTTTGTTTGAATATTTGAATGTCGAAAAACCAATAATAGCAACAACAAAATAAACAAAAACAAATACAAACACACGAAAAAGTTTTTGCCAATAACAACAGCAATATTGGCTTATAACAAAGCAACAATGAATTTGGTGATTTTTGCAATAGGTCCAAAGGTAATTGAGGGGAAAAATTGCCAACTGGTGGGCAATTACCAAAAAAAAAAAAATTGTAGAAATTTGTATGTAGTGGCAATTGGCATACAACAAATTGAAAAAAAGAAATATGAACAAAACAAAGAACGAATTGGAATCGAAAGGATAGGCTTACGCAGCAATGTCGATTTGCGTTTTCAATTAAGCCTAAAATTGTTGGCGAACGTTGGGAATGACTGAGGAGAAAAGGTGTGAGAATGAGCGGGCGATAGTGCGAAAAATAATTTTATTTAAAAAATATTTCAAATAATTATCATCAAATAATTTTAATGATATTCTGATTAAACTTCAATCTTTAATCTTAAATTTTAAATCCTAAATCCTAAATTTTAATTCTTAAATCTTAAATATTCAAACTCAAAACTTGAATCTTAACTCTTAAATCTTAAATCTTAAATCTTAAATCTTAAATCTTAAATCTTAAATCTTAAATCTTAAATCTTAAATCTTAAATCTTAAATCTTAAATCTTAAATCTTAAATCTTAAATCTTAAATCTTAAATCTTAAATCTTAAATCTTAAATCTTAAATCTTAAATCTTAAATCTTAAATCTTAAATCTTAAATCTTAAATCTTAAATCTTAAATCTTAAATCTTTAATCTTAAATCTTAAATCTTAAATCTTAAATCTTAAATCTTAAATCTTAAATCTTTAATCTTAAATCTTAAATCTTAAATCTTAAATCTTAAATCTTAAATCTTAAATCTTAAATCTTAAATCTTAAATCTTAAATCTTAAATCTTAAATCTTAAATCTTAAATCTTAAATCTTAAATCTTAAATCTTAAATCTTAAATCTTAAATCTTAAATCTTAAATCTTAAATCTTAAATCTTAAATCTTAAATCTTAAATCTTAAATCTTAAATCTTAAATCTTAAATCTTAATCTTTAATTATAATCTTAAATCTTAAATCTTAAATCTTAAATCTTAAATCTTAAATCTTAAATCTTAAATCTTAAATCTTAAATCTTAAATCTTAAATCTTAAATCTTAAATCTTAAATCTTAAATCTTAAATCTTAAATCTTAAATCTTAAATCTTAAATTTTAATTCTTAAATCTTAAGTCTTAAAGCTTTAATCGTAAATCTTAGAAATAGGAAATCGCAAATCATTCACCAAAAATCATAAATCATAAATTGTGAATCATAATTCACAAATTAAAAATCAAATCACATTGTGATCTTAAGCAGTAACGACATTGGAAGAGAACTATGCTTTGATGAAAGTTTGAGTTGCCAAAGACTTCACTTGGAGTGTTACAAGTACTTCTTCTTCTTAATTGGCACAGACATCGCTTACGCTGTTATAGCCGAGTTCCTCCTTTTCGCTATTTGACGCAAATTGAAGATTCAAAGTGTAGCCAGGTTCTTCTCCACCTGGTCGTACCAACGGAGTCGAGGTTTTCCTCTTCCTCTGCTTCCCCCGGCAGGTGCTGCGTTGAATACTCTCATTCATTCATTCATCCATTCGGACGACATGAACTATCCAGCGTAGCCGCTGTCTCTTAATTCGCTGAACTACGTCAATGTCGTCGTACATCTCGTACATCTCATCGTTCCATCGAATGCGATATTCGCCATTGCCAATGCGCAAATGACTATAAATCTTGCGTAGAATCTCGAAAACTTGTTACGCCGACTCATCACATTTGTCTTCGTCCATGACTCTGAACCATATATGTAGCAGGTCAGTGACTTGAAGAATTCGGTATTTGAGGAGATAGAAAGAGGACTTTATTGCTCAATTCCCTACTCAGTCCGAAGTATCTATCACCTATTTACAAAAGTTATTCTGCATTGGTTTTGAAGGCTGACAGTGTTGTTGGTGTTAATGCTGGTTCCAAGATACACGAAATTATCTACGACTTCTAAGTGGCGAGTGCGACAACTGTTTGTTTGCAGAAGCTGACATTCTCACATTCTTTCCATTTGTTCCATCTTGGGGTATGGATATAAAATTGCAATAAAATCATCTTAGATTAGCGAAGAAATCTTATATTTTTACGTTTATCAACTGCCTAAACCTATCATTGCATAACTTTCGATCTAAGGCTTTTATGGCTTATGAAACAATTCACACAACAGCCGGTTCTAGGGTACCGGAATTAACCCAGATTTTGTCTGGCTAGAAAAAAGAACTGACTGAAAGTGCACTTCACTCGCTAGCCCTAAATATTGGAGAGCTTCTAAGTTACTAACACGGTACGGTACAAGATCTCGCAAACCCTCGAGTCTTAACGGTGTTGAGTTAACAATTAAGAACACACCAAGTAGCTGGAAAAAAATTTGGACAGCAAACTGCTGTGAAAATTCAAAGTGGAAGAGAGAGTCGAAAAGGCCACAGCTTCAAAATTGTATAGATCTCTTTGCTCTGCAGGGAAAGCAGCTGCAAGATTGCCGACGTTAGGTGAATTTTCCATAAGAATCTTCTGTCATAGAATACAATTGTCCACATATACTCAAGCTCTAACTGGGAGAGAAAGTTTCAAGTTACATTAAATGTGGGTAGATAACACAAGAGCATGCGACCTGAAGACGGGTCTTGCATCATCTACGCGATCGGATCAAAAGTGGCTTATAGAATAAGCAGTGGAAAGACTTACAGATAGATCAGGATAAGATGGAATGCCTCCAGGATGTGTAGGATCACCAAGATAAATATGGGCTTGGATAGGAGCTTCGCAGTTAAAGAGAATAAAGGAAATACCAAAATTAGATTTCATTATGACGCTCTGCTTGACGAACAGTTCAGCTGGTAATAAATGAACTTCCGTCTGGCATTACAAAGGACCAGTATAGCTTAACCAAACCTTAACAGGACAAAGGCTATTATTTCTTATTTGCATCGATTAGTTGTACGTTGCAGCATGGCTTATGAAAAGGTCTACTTCAGTTATAAGGACTATATTCAGTTTAAATTCCATGGCGTTTTCAAAAATCCCATGTAGACGCATTTATAGCCCTCTAATTGAGTAAGTATACGCCAAGTTATTCTCCAACCATTCAAATACTTGTGTCACTGCCGTTGGCAATCAAGTAAATCCACCCTCCGACATTTGAGTATTCTTCTTGACTTCCTTGAACCTACCTCCTATTAACTGTAAAGTTACCAAATTATTTCCTCTGCCATTGTTAGTCGGTCAGTCGTTTTTTCATTGACTCGCAATGCATTTAGCAGTCAGATAACTAAAAGTCAGATAACTGGAAGAAAATGGAATGTACCTAGTTGCATTGCACAAAAAAAAAATAAAATGAAATAAAATTGAATAGAAAATTGCATTGTTAAATATCTCTGCTACATACTTCTATTCTCATTCTTCTCTGACCACTGCTTGTTGAATTTTTCACTTTTCGCATTTTCACTTTTGTGAATAGCAGTTCGAGTGGTTCAACCACAGAACGAATGGGAATTTCTTAACTGCACCACAATGCTACATAGCGCCAGGCCAAAGCTGCTGTCCAAATGCCCCAAAGGTCATATTCGTCGACAGTTAACGCTCAAATGTGTGGTTGTATATGAGTTTGTAGAATTTCCACTTCATTTTCACCGATATGCTGAGCTTCACAAACGAACAAAGAATTCTTGCTTTTCATTTACATTAAATAAAGATATCTTTTGGTATAACGGTTGATAGTATTTGAGGTGGTATGTGGTAAAAACAACTTTCAGACATAAACTAATTTAGGGATTTCTATAATCTGTAGGATGGAGCCATGTGTAGAAATTCACGCAAGAAAGGAAAGTTCTCTGAGCGCCATTCACTTGGGAGTGACCAGAAGCGATTATTTTACATACGGCTGAAGAAGCTCACGACTTCCGGCCTTAGAGCAATTTTCCTCTTGGTAGCCAAAAAACTAAAGTGAGACACATCGCTCCCCAGGGTTGTGCGCTTGGTTTCGGACTGGCACGTAAGAGAGCAGCCCCAATGAAAATGACACAACAACCTCAGATGAAAGACCACCTTTTTGCTGATAACCACTGAAAACGTATTAAGGATTACGATTTAAGGACATGCACATGGAATGTTCGGTCCTTCAATTGGGAAGGTGCCGCCACCCAGCTGGTTGATGTCCTCGTAAAAGTAAAAGCTGACATCACCGCCGTCCAAGAAATGAGATGAGCGGGACAAGGACTGAGTAGGTCTTTGGGGCATTTACTAGAGTGGCCATATAAAGGAGGTGTGGGATTTGTGGTGCATGAGAGACTCCGTCACCGAATCCTAGCATTCACCCCGGTGGATGAACGTCCAGCCACAATCCGCATATAAATGAAGTTCTTTAACAGTTCCCTAATTTGCACCGACGCCCCGGCGGAAGAGAAGGACAAAGAAGATATTTTTGGCAGAACGGTCGGTAACTTCAGCCTCCATCAAGAAACATTTCCAAATGGGTTGAAGCGGATCGACTTCACTGGGGCCCGAAATATGGTTATCTATAGTACTAGATTTCAGCATAGGAAAATTCATCAAGCTACTTGGCCGTCTCCGAATCGAAAAGCCAACAACCAGAGCGATCATCTTGTGATAGAAGGAAGATATGACTCCAGTATTTTAGACGAGGTCCTAGCATTTACTCGGACCTCTATCTTGTTGCAGTCAACATTTTAAGCAACTTACGCACAGCTGTAAGAATAGCTGGTACTATGAGGAGTGCCATGCCGCTGTGCAGAGAAAACAGACCGCCTACCTCGAAACGTTACAATCGACCACAATACGTGCGGGATGGAAAAAAATACCGCGTATTGAAGAGAGAAGCGAGACGCATTTGCAGACAAAAAAAGGGAGAGACCGAAATGCGTGAGTACGAAAAGCTTGACAAGCTGTCCGACTGCGGTAATGCTCAAAAATTCTACGAAAAGATGCAGCGACTAACAGAA
This sequence comes from Bactrocera neohumeralis, assembly GCF_024586455.1. Taxonomy (NCBI): domain Eukaryota; kingdom Metazoa; phylum Arthropoda; class Insecta; order Diptera; family Tephritidae; genus Bactrocera; species Bactrocera neohumeralis. Next base: position 60,434,009 of record NC_065920.1, on the reverse strand, counting down.
GGCTTCAAGACCGGAGCATACTCTTGTAGAATCTACAGTGGTGCTCTCTAAGCAAGTAAGGACAAGCTGGGCACAGCTGTTGTCAAGCCAACCTTGCTTTACTTTTCCAGCGAATAGAGCGGCTTGCTCTCTGCATAACGGGAGTGCTAACAACCACTCCAACGGCTGCACTAGGAAAGTTACTAATCCTATTACCAATTGACATGGTAGTGGAAAACTTGGCATCAAACTCAGCTGCAAGATTTGCGGCGTTAGGTCCAGGTTTTCAGAAATGGACCGCTTAGAGGAATAATCTAACATCGTATCGCGTTATAGAATGACCTTGTTAGAAAGGAGGCGGTAGATATAGTCACTGCCGAAAAATACTGCATATATGCTGGAGTCCAGGCCATAAGGACTTCCGGGAAACGAATGCCAAAAGTGCCATCCGCTTGGCTATAGAACCAATTCAGGAAATAGGAACGTCTAAGACGAAATGAAAATAAAATGCCCCAAAAGGCTAACATATGGATCCAGGTGAGATGGAATAGCTCATATGTAAGGGTTCGGACGGAAAACGTGCATGCTTTCTACTCACAGACGGATCTTGGTAAGATAGAAACACTGCAGGACGATTGTTGGCCAGGTCATAACTTACGGATCTTATAAATCTACATATGTATGGCGTGACAGCTAGCCAGCATAACCTAACCTACAGAGAGCGGGCGAGTGGCCCTTTCCTTGCTTTAGCTAACGAACTTTTCAATCGAGTTAGTTAACTCGCATCTCGAAAAAGAGCTACTCACGCGCAGAGTGTACGAAGTGTACATAAACTTTCCGAAAAGTTTTATGGAACTTAGCAGGCGACATAACATACCTTTGCCTACTTAATAAGCCGTACCTGTACGTTCAAAGGCCCTTAGAGGTAAAGCCTAAAGGATATTGAAGTTGATTGCTTCCCTAACACTCGTAGCAAAAGTTCTCGGCAGGCATTTGCAAACCTTCCAAAGAAATTTCTAACATGAAAAGGCAGCTCTTAAATCAACCAGCCGTTCAGAGGTGATTCCATTCCCACGACAGTTGGATCTACGTAGCCGGAACGAATCCGGATTTTCATGTCGCCAAGGACTATCAACTCAGAAGAATTGTGCCGCTACAACAACAACCGGTTATTTTTGTGTCGTTTAAGACACACTATGAGAAATGTCTATAAGTAAAACCTCGATCAAACGTTTAACGTGTACCAAAGGTGTTAGATCGATAATAACTTTATTTGTATGTGTTTTAATCATAATCCCGTCCCGTTGACTGCCTGAGCCTCAGCGCCTATCAATGCCAAATCGTTAAGTGATTTATCAAACCTAAAAGGCCTGTCAATTGTGTGTGCACACATGCAAACTGTCACATCAACTTTGCTCGGCACACACATGAACTCCAGAATAGATGCACTGCGAATATTTAGCATGCCATTCATCTATCAAATGATAACATCTATGTCTGTGTGTAAGAAAAAAATACATACATATGTACAAATATGGATATGGGAAGAGACATGAAATTTGACAATGCGCTTTAAAAACAGAGTTAACCAAGCTTCAGCCAAGGCAAGGCATGGCAAGGCGGGTTTTCGGGACAGGCAGTGATGTGAAAATGCACTTTGTGTGTCAAAGCGAGGAGGAGGGAATCGTGGCGGGGCGCATAAGGTCGAAACACAAATCGAAGTAGAGACACACCAACATATGTGTGTGGATGTGCGCTGATATGGTTGCTGAAGCCAACAACAGCGCACAAGTGCTACATTGAAACTGTCATAAGCGTTCCATAAGCGTTGATGTTGATGGTTTATGCTGAGGCAATGGAAAAGTGATATGATGCGGCATTTTTGCGCTGTGCCATGCAGCAAGGCTCAATCAAATTTTCAACACCTGCCACACACACACACACACCCGGCTTCCTTTACATATACACCGTGATATGTGCGGCAGCGCCATAAAGTGCGGTGTGGCGGTGAGTTGAAAATGAAATGACAAGCAAACAACGTCATACCTGTCATATTAATGTCAGCATGTGCATGCCTGTATGTATGTATAAGTATTTCGTTGAGTTATAAATGAGCGCGCGTTGAAGGCAGCACATTTTGGCAGTCAAATACTTAACGTTGAAACTTTTTAAGATAGGCAGCAAGGCAGCTGTTTAAATATTGAGTATTTTTAATGTGTGTTTTAGTATTCCGTTCACATCATTTCGGCGGCTGCTCTAATAAAAGTAATTTGGCGGCATAACCCACATTTCTTTTGTCAACTTATTAGCGAGTTTTCCACAAAAGGTAGACTTCTCCATTATGTCACTCGCTCGCAGATGATGGAGCGCCGAAATAGCACAAGCCTGTTACTTTTGCCGGCATTTTGTCAACATTAATTTGTTGCAGACACACATGCGCATAAGTAAACATATGAATATATATATATGTATATGTATTTATACAAGCAAAAATGTGATTTCTCGCATCTCTGTTTGTTCATACATAAATATTTACTCAAATGCAATTGAATAATTATTTTATTTATGAGCATACAAATTATATTTAATTGAAAATTTTATAACAACTAAGGCTAAGTTCGGATGTTCGCCTATAGTAGAACATTTTATTAACTCGCACGGATCAAAGTTCAAATCCGAAGGTTTATTAACAGATATCGGCAAAATTCAAAAAAAAAAAAAAAAACAAGAAAAAACGTTAACTTCGGCTGCACCGAAGCTAATATACCCTTCCCACGTGCATTTCTTTTAGTAACTATGTGTTCCGTTTGTATGGAAGGTATATGCTGTAGTAATCCGTTCTGAAATTTTTTCGGAGATTATATTATTACCTTAAGCAGTAATCCATGTCGAATTTCGAACAGCGCACAACCCTGCGGAGGCGATGTTTCGCCTTCTCACTTTAGCTCGTCTTCAAACGGATGTTCTTAGGCTACCCAGAGGATACGAGGTCTAAAACCGGAAGTCGTGAGCTGCTTGAGTCATATGTAAAATAATCGTTTCTAGCCACTTCCAAGTGAATGGCGATCAGAACACTTTCCTCACTTGCATGAACCTTTACACATGACTCCATCCTTCATCTTCAACCTGCTGCTGGAGAAAATAATTCGAGCTGCAGAACTTAATCGAGTAGGTACAATCTTTTATAAGAGTGTACAGCTGCTGGCGGCCTCAACACCCGCGCCCTTAGTTCTGCTTTCTCCAGACTGGACAAGGAAGCAGTGCAAATGGGTCTAGCAGTGAACGAGGGCAAGACGAAATATCTCCTGTCATCAAACAAACAGTCGTCGCGCTCGCGACTTGGCACTCACGTCACTGTTCACAGTCATAACTTTGAAGTTGTAGATAATTTCGTCTATCTTGGAACCAGCGTAAACGCCACCAACAATGTCAGTCTAGAAATCCAACGCAGGATAACTCTTGCCAACAGATGCTACTTCGGACTGAGTAGGCAATTGAGAAGCAATCTCGACGAACAAAAACCAAACTCTATAAGTCGCTCATAATTCCCGTTCTGCTATATGGTGCAGAGGCCTGGACGATGACAACAACTGATGAGTCGACGTTGCGAGTTTTCGAGAGAAAGGTTGTGTGAAAGATTTATGGTCCTTTGCGCATTGGCCACGGCGAATATCGCATTCGATGGAACGATCAGCTGTATGAGATATATGACGACATTGACATAGTTCAGGGAATTAAAAGACAGCGGCTACGCTGGCTAAGTCATGTTGTCCGGATGGACGAAACACTCCAGCTCTGAAAGTATTCGACGCAGTACCCGCCGGGAAGCAGAGGAAGAGGAAGACCTCCACTTCCTCAAGTGGAGAAGGACCTTGCTTCGCTTGGAATGTCCAATTGGCGCCACGTAGCGAAAAGAAGAAACGACTGGCGCGCTGTTGTTAACTCGGCTATAATCGCGTAAGCGGTGTCTATGCCTATAAAGAAGAAGAAGAAGGGTCTCCGACGCTTCCTTCTGGGTGTTACAAACTTCGTGAAAAACTTAATATACCCTGTTCAGGGTACAAAAACAAGTAAGGAAGGGTAAAACTCCGGTGCAACTGAACATTTTATACTCTTGCAGGACTTGCAGGAATGAAAGCCATGGAGATACTTTAAGGTGAAAACGTGAACCGGGGGATCAAAATCTAAGCAATATTATATACTTATACATATGTCACCTGTATAACCTGGTTTTCCATAGAGGACGCTAGTAGACCGATAAGGACAGCAAACCACGCCATATTTTTCCTCTTTTGACATTTCTCTTCAGTAAAGTTTGCCATTTCATCACGGAAAGATATACGACCCAACAACGAGTCGAAATTTTTGAAATTTACTACCGAAATTCGAAGTCAGTAGTCTCAACTTTAAGAGCGCTACGTCCAATTTATATAATCCTCCTGTCAGATCAACAATTGAGCGTCTAGTGGAAAAATTTGAATCCATAAGCCATAAAAAAGTGCACGTAGTGTCGAAAGCATTGCTGCTGCTAGCGCATCTATTGAGGAAGACCCAAATCAGTCTCTTATACGTTCTTCTCAAGCGTAGGGCATCTCTGTGATGTCGTTGTGGCGAATTATGCGCACACATCTTGACCTACATACATCCTTACAAGATCAAATTGACGCACGAACTGAAGCTGGTTGATCAAGACCGGCAAGTTAATGTAAATGGGAATCGCTACCGCTCAATGATAACCGAATATTTTTGACCCGAATTGGATGAAATGGATTCATGTAGTTAATATGTGGTTCCAACTGGATGGCGCCACAAGCCATAAAGCGAACGGCACAACCGATTTATTGAAAACCAAGTTTGATGAACGTGTTATCTCACGAAATGGCCCAGTCAATTGGCCGCCTCGGTCAAGCGATTTGACGCCATTAAGAAGTTCGAAAATCGTTATATTGGTAAATAGGGCTCAAGGAAGTGTTGCCCGATTTTTTTTACACATATATACTATTATCAGGAACAATTCTCACTGAATTTCAATTGCTTATATATCTCATAAATTGACCAATATTTTCGAAAAAAAAGGTCAACTATAGGCACTGGGTTCCACATATCCGGTACCTAGGGGATTGATTTTTTTTTTTGGATTTGTACAATTTTTGGTCATAAGATAGCATGCTTCAATGATACTAATTATACAAAGTATTATTTCGTTACATAAATTGTTTCTTGATTTGTGTATCGGAAAGTTCAATAATCAAGTGGAATTTAAAATTGTGTTATGTGGGAAGTAGAAGTGGTTGAAGACCAATTGCGCCCATTTTCGCACTGAACAATCAAAATGACAGTAGAATGTTATATTATATACTTAATTTGGATGAAATCGGCCTGGCAGGTCCCGAGATCTGAGATTTCACTTAAGAGAGGGCGCTACCACGCCCGTTGTTCAATTTTCTCTCTTGTTCCGACATGCCATCTTCTGGTAAAAATCTTATGGCGTATTAAGTTATCGATTTATCGCGCTTTTTGAAGATTTTTACAGTACCGTTATATGGGAAGTGAACGGGGTCACAATCTGTTTTCATCCCTTTTATTTCGCATGAATGCTTTGGAAGATATATGTGTTAAACCTAATAGGGGCCACGCTCACTTTTTAAATTTTTTTATATCGCTGGTGCCTTTTGTTACTCTTTATCTCATTTTAGTGCTAAACTATAACTTTATAAGTTTTCGCTTAATGGCGTTTTGTGGGCGTGACAATGATCCGATAACGCCCATCTACGAATTCCTTCCTCATTTTTTGCCAAGAAAGACGTGTGCCAAGTTTCATTACGATATCTCAATTTTTACTCAAGTTATCACTTGCTCAGACAGACAGACGGACAAACAGTTACTGGAATTTCAACTCGTCTAATCGTTCTGATCCATGAACCCTAAATATAAGTCAATGATTTTTTAGGAGATACAAACAACCGTTAGGTGAACAAAACTATTGTACTCTGTACCAAAAATATTGTAAAATTATAAAATTGGTAATCGTCAAGTCCCATATATCCACTCCTAAAGAGGTTTGTTATTGGCGTTGCAAAGTGGGTTTCTTATTACAATGTTCAGTTAAATAGCTGTGGTGGAAGCATTTGACCCAACGTAATTGAAAGTTTTGCTTCGTGAGATTGGCAGTACATCATCTATTATGATCTTAATTCCCACCTGAACTGTCAACAATTTTAGACCGTTGGAAGGAAGCGAATTTGACCAACAAAAGAGAAATTGTGTTCCAGCAGAACAACGCCAAGCCATACACATTGAAATCGACTCACCAGAAGCTCCGTGAGCTTGGTTGGAAACATCTTATGCTCCAACCTTATAATCCAGACCTGACACTAACTGATTACTCTCGTTTTCTGTCTATGGCGAATGATTTTGGTGGTGAAAAATACGCCACATTAGAAGCTGCCTGTCTCAGTTTTTTATGTCAGTAAAATCGAGGGGAGTGGCATTATGAGATTACCCTCAAAGGCAAGTGTCATCCGTTCCATAGTAACATATGAAGCGATAGTGAGGTGAATAGTATTGTAGATAAAGGGCCACATTAAACACCTGGAACAGCTACAACGGACCTACTTACTGTGGATTACGGTCGTAATAAAAAGTACATCAACAAAGAATCTGAATGTTATCCAATAAATATTCAAGTGAAGTAACTATGAAGCAATGCTTACCACCACGGCTCATGATTTTAAGCCATTGATTCCCGACTAAGCGTCAATACGTGCATGATTAAAGAACTCGGGCTAAATCAGCAATACAACAGAAAAAGGGAGATGCATGAGGAAATAAACATAACGTTTTCATTCCGCAACAGAAAATATTGGATCAAAGGTTCTGTGATCGCTAGTTCCAACGTCAAAATCTACATATTTTCCGACGCATCAAAGGCTGATATACATAGGCACAGGAACGGTCTTCTTCTGTAGTAATCTAATTGCAGAAGCTAGCTTCGAACTAAATGACTATAATTCAGTCATTCAGGCCGAAATTGTTGACACAACAGTTGGTGCCAAGTCGGCTTCTGCTCTAACCAGCAAGTTTATACACATTCTAGTGTACTGCAAAGCGTCAAGTCCCACTGCATTAGGTTATGCCAGCAGGCAATAACTCTAATAGACTTTCAGTAGGTAATCCGGTAAATATCATATAGGTACCCAGTCATTTAGGAATAGTAGGAAGCTAAAAAAAAAATGAATTGTGCCGCTTGGAGGCAGCTTAGAGGAATGATATTCCCTGTTACTAAACTCCTGCAAATGTCGCTTCTACTTCTAGGCAAAAAGAAACCTGGTAGTATAGTAACCTTTGGAATAGCTTTAAGAAAGAAAGAAAAAATAAGTAAGAAAAAAAAGTTTAATAACGAATAAAGAGAACTTGCACAACTTACAATTTTTTCGTTTATAATACCCATTTCAACTGCAATCTGCAATACAAAGAATATATTCAGAACAATATTCTTTTAAAATTAAAAAAAATCTTTTCAATAAAATAAAACATCTGGTTTACAGCGAAGCACCTGCTTCATTAACATATGTATATACATACATTGAATCATAAACAAATGTAAACATATGACATATTAATGAACACCTGGAACTCTTACCATTCCCCCTTTTTTAATCGATTATTTCTCGCAGACATTTTGTGGCTATAAAAGCTGCTTGTGACCCTGCAAACATTATCAGTTACTGAAATCAGAATAGCTCAATAACAAGCCACCAATATGAAGTTCCTTGCTTGCTTCTTACTTTTGGCTGTCTTCCTTTTCCTAGGACAAACCCAAGCGCAATGCCCGAATGCGCCACGTAAGTGAAGAAAGAATATAATTGTACGAGTATTGCATCCATATTTTTACTTAAAAAAATATCTGTTTCATTTCTGCAGAATATTACAGCTGCTCGGGTGGCTATCACAGCGGTAGAAGGGGCGGCGGTTGTTACGGTGGCACCAGATGGTATTACAATCCGAACACTAGAAGTTGTGGCAGCTTCTATTATAATGGCTGCGGTGGTAATTCGAACCGTTATTGCTCGTACAGCGCCTGCCAACAGCGGTGTTATTCTCGTGGTTAAGAACTCAGATTAATAAGTTCGATTTCTAATCCTAAAATATATACTTGTATGTATGTATAATCAAATGTGGATAATCATTATAAAATAAATATCTTAACTTTTTTCAACTCTAAAAAATTTGGTTGTTGTTTTTTTAAAGATAAATTTTTACTGGAGTACTTAGACTTCTTTATAGCGTCTGATCAGTACCGATCGATACTCAGGACTACATAGTAGAGTCCGGCCAATTTGTCAGTATCGCTCAATTTAATATCAGTTGGACAAAGTTGTTTCAAAGTATTTCATACCCAATAAAAGATATTTGATACAAATTCTGGAATATTTAATAATACTTATCAAAATGGTGCATTTAGTACTAATTGAGCCCGAAGAGGCTGCGCTCTTACCTTAGTAATACTCACGTCTCGGTTTAAAACAATAACCAATAATATCTCGGGGTCTAAATTCGGGAGCATCCCAAATAAAAATGTTTCTATATAGACTAGAGTTTCTGTACTCTTTAAGCACGATTTTATTAACCAATACTCCATTTTTGTACCAGCTTACTTTGATAAAAGCACAACATATGTATGTATTCAGTTTCAATGTGCTATCTCGTGTACAGTCTGAGATAGCCACTTTATGGTCAGCCAAGGCAATAAAATCTGCAATGGGGTATAGTTATGCTTCCGGGTGAGCAAATACAGTTGAAGGACTATGCCAAATTCCTACTCTTGCGTCGTTGCCGCGCTTCCTAGAAACATGAATAACCGTTGTGTAAGATGCGGTAGCCAAGACAGGAAGCTTCAGCAGAGTCACTCCGACATATTCGGTTTAAAATTGCAGCCTCTGTTCACCAGAGGTGCGGTTGCGAGCAGGCGTCGGTCTTGAAACAAGCGGTTCGCTATATATAAATGTGTATAAAGCTTTATACTATACGTGGTTGTGCGCAAGGTTTGGGACCCGCTACGTAGAAACCTTTCCCAATGAAAAGGAAACCACAGTCTCGTAAGAAAGACCCCACTTTTGAAGACGACCACAGCAAATGTAATATGAACAATGATTTAAGGGCCAGAAATGCGATGCACGGGACAAGGATCGCATTTAATACAGCGCCTACTGGTATATAAAGAAGCGCAAATTGCGTATGGGATTTGTGGTGAGAGAAAGACTCAGTCGTTGAGTTCTGGCATTCACTCCGCTGAATGAGCGTCTAGCCACAATCCGCATCAGAACAAAATTTTTCGGTATATCGCTGATTTCCGCCCATGCCTCGACGGAACAGAAGGATAAAATGACCAAAGATGCCTTTTATGAGAGGCTGGAGCGCGCTTATGACAGCTGCCTCCGACATGATGTACTTGTAATTGTGCTCCCACCTCTGTACAGCAAAGCACGCCCGTCAACAAACACAAGGAAGCTATGACGTCGAGAAGCTGCAATCACAACAAACAGCGAAATGATAACCTAGACGACTTGCACTCTTGCTCTCTGGGAGCACTCATCAGCAATAAAAGAACCGAAACAATTGGTTTTCGGATAATGCAAAAGAATAATAAACAATCGATCACAACACGTGCAGGATGGGATAGATACCGAGAGTTGAAGAGGGAAGCAAAACGCATTTGCAGACAGAAAAAGAAAGGACGGAATACGTGAGTATGAAGAGCTTGACAAGCTGGCCGACAGGGGTAATGCTCGAAAATTCTACGAAAAGATACGGCGACTTACCGAAGGTTTCAAGACCGGAGCATACTCTTGTAGAACCCCCAGAGGTGATCTAGTGACTTGTGCCCAGAGCATACTGACATTATGGTGGAATCACTTCTCCAGCCTGCTGAATGGCAGTGAAAGCATATCACCAGGAGAAGGTTAACCCGATTCCCCAATCGATTACGATGGAATGTTCCATTGTCCGACTATGATGAGGTTCGAATAGCAATTACCCGTCAGAAGAACTTCAAACTGCAGGGACCGATGAATTACCGGCCGAGCTATTCAAATACGGCGGCGAAGCACTGATAAGGAGCATGCATCAGCTTCTTTGGAAGATATGGTCGAATGAAAGCATGCCCGAGGACTGAAACCTAAGTGCGCTCTGCCCAATCCACGAAAAGGGTTACCCTCCAATATGCGCCATTTATTGTGATTATGCGCCATTGTGAATGATTAAAGCCCACCGTCAACAAACTGATTGGACCTGATCAGTGTGGCGATGGACCTAGAAAATCTACAATCCACCAGATTTTCACCATGCCCTCAATTCTGAAAAAGACCCATGAATGGAAGATCGCCACACACAACCTTTTCGTCGATTTTAAAACCGCCTTCGACACGTAAATGAACTGAATTTATGCCGCTATGTCTGAATTTGGTATCCTCGCAAAACTATTACGGCTGTCAAAACTATCCTTGAACAATACCAAAAGCTCCTTTAAGATCGGGAAGGACCTCTACGAGCCGTTCCATACCAAACGAGGTTTCAGACAAGGCGACTCCCTATCATGCGACTTTTTCAATCTGCTGCTGGAAAAAATAATTCGAGAACTAAGTAGAGAACGCCGATGATATTGATTTCATTGGCCTCAACATCCGCGCCGTTATTTCTGCTTCAGAATGGATAAGGAAGTGAAGCAAATGGGTCTCGTGGTGAACGAGGGCAAGATGAAATATCTCCTGTCATCAAACAAACGCACGTCGCTCTTGACAGTCATAACTTCCTCCATCTTGGAACCAACATTAACATTAACAACAACGTCAACCTGAAATCCAACGCAGAATAACTTTGCCAACAAGTGCTACTTCGGACTTTCTTGGACTGAGTAGGCAATTGAGAAGTAAAGTCCTCTCGACGAAAAGAAAACCAATTCTACTTTTATATGAAAGTCACTCATCCTCCCCGTCCTACTATATGGTGCGGAGGCATGGACAATGACAACACCTGATGCGCCATCGTTACAAGTTTTCGAGAGAAAGATTCTCCGGAAGATTTATGTTCTATAGCGCATTGGCAACGACGAATATCACAGTCGATGGAACGATGAGCTGTACGAGATATGCGACTTTGAGTTCAACTAGTTCAGTGAATGTCGTTCGAATGGATGAAAACATTTCAGCTCCCGGGAAAGCAGCGAGAGAGGAAGACCTCCTCTCCATTGTTTCCAATGACCAGGTGGAGAAAAACCTTTTTGATTGATCTATAATAAGCGCAAAAATTAGTTCACATGCTTTCTGAAGCAACACACGTTTTCATGTAATTTAAAAATACATTCTTTTAAAAAACAGATGTTAAGCCATTTACATAAAAACAATAGAAATATTATAATACAAATATGAATTAATTCTAAATGTGAAAACAGTGAAATTTTAAAATATAATTTCCGATATTGTAACTCTCGGTATAAAAGCAACTTCTTGGATTGGAAAAATTATCAGTTTCTGAAACTAACTACTTCAACTCACTTACTAAATTAACATGAAGTTACTCGCTTGCTTTTTAATGCTGTCGATCTTCCTCTTCCTTGGACAAACTCAGGCACAATGTCCGAATGCACCAAGTAAGTAAACAAAAATATATATTTTAGCTACAGAAAATGTATTAATTTGACTACTTTCGTCCACAGGATACTACAGCTGCTCGGGTGGTTATCATAGCGGTCACGGTGGATCAGGTTGCCACGGTGGCACCAGATGGTATTACAATTATGGAGCTGATCGGTGTTACAGTTTCCACTATAACGGCTGTGGCGGTAACTCGAACCGTTATTGTTCGCTAGCAGCCTGTCAAAATTATTGTGAATAATAGTCGAGTGTAATCGAATGCAATGGACCGGTTTTTGAACAATAAAATAATTTCATGGCACATTTAAAATGAGTGTAGTTCATTTTTTAGTTAAAATTTCAAAAAAATATCGAGGATGTTTGGAGTTTAGTTGGGCTTCCTAAATCCGTAGTGTAGGCTAGAACAGTACAAATACTTTAAAGATTGTAAACGGTTAATATTTTGGGTATATTCGTACCAAAAGGTGTGAATCTGTAAGTCGGTCAAAAATCAGGGTGTTGCTCATCGTTTTCTTTGATTAATGCCATTCCATAGGTCTTCGCGGTCAATAAAAAATAACACTTGACCATTTAAAGGCGACTACGAGAAACAATTCGTCGGAAACGACCAATTCGCTCTGTACCTTTTTCTTGTTTCAGAACAGAAAAATCCGCTTCGGCACTGAAGACATCCTAGCCAAGGCTTATAAATACTGTATGGACATTTTAATTATTTAATAATAATCCTTGAGATTTCTAATGCGAGTTCTAGATATGGCCGGACAGAAGCATAGGAAATGTTGCAGCGTTTCTCTCATGCCTACTACCCTGCACTTTTTGCATGTCATCGTTACTAATCTCCATCTGGCTCGGATGTGATGCCAGTAAGTTGTGACCTGTCATAAGACCAAACCCCGTCCTTTAGTCTTTCGGAGACCTTATGAGTAAACTGTTTGTTCATCGGGGCTTTGTTTCCTGCGTTGCAAGCTATCTCAGCCGCTTTTTTGACTGCAAAGACTTCCGTCTGGAGGATACTCCGTCAGCGACCAAAAAATGGAAGTAACTCGCGAAAATTTTCGCGCGATTATTTACAACTTTCGAGGTGGATTAACTTATCAAAAGTGTATAGATGAACTTAATTCAATCCTTGACGATGAAACTTCATCAGGGTTCTATATACATATGTATACTAAGATGTTATAGTGAATTCAATCTAGGTCACTGTAAGGCGAAATTCGTGAAGGTCATCTAAAATCTGTTGTTGTTCCGAAAACTATTGACGATGTGCGCAAACTAATATTGCGGTATTATTGAGTATTATTGGGACTAGCATACATATGGCTCAAGCAGCTCACGATTTCCGGTCTTTGACCAAGTATCCTCTGGGTAGCCTAAGAGCATCCGTTTGAAGGCGAGCTAAAGTGAAAAGGCGAAACATCCCCTACAGAGGGTTGTGCGCAGGGTTTGGGAACCGCCACGTAAAAAAAACACCCAATGAAATCTAACAATCAGCCTCGGATGAGAGACCCCGCTTTTGATGACGACCATGGCAAACGAAATAAGGACTACAAATTGAGACACCTGGAATGTTCGGTCCCTCAATTGGGAAAGTGCCGCTGCACAGCTGGTTGATGTCCTCTTTAGAGTGAAGGCTGACATCACAGCCGTCCAAGAAATGCGGTGGACGGGACAAGGACTGAGACGAGTAGGTCCTTTCGGCATTTACTACAGTGGCCATATAAAGGAGCGCAAATTCGGTGTGGGTTTTGTGGTGCATGAGAGACTCCGTCGCCGAATCCTTGCATTCACCCCGGTGGATGAACGTCCAGCCACAATCCGCATAAAAACGAAGTTCTTTAACAGTTCCCTGATTTGCGCCGACGCCCCGGCGGAAGTGAAGGACAAAGAAAGTATTTGTGGCACAACAGTCGGTAAATTCAGCCTCCATCAAGAAATATTTCCAAATGGGTTGACGCGGATCGACTTCACTGGGGCCCGAAATATGGTTATCTATAGTACTAGATTTCAGCATAGGAAAATTCATCAAGCTACCTGGCCGTCTCCAAATCGAAAAGCCAACTACCAGAGCGATCATCTTGTGATAGAAGGAAGATAGGACTCTAGTATTTTAGGCGTGCGTACGCTCCAAGGTCCTAGAATTTACACGGACCACTATCTTGTTGCAGCCAAGATTCGCACCCGCCACTGTGCAGCAAAAAGCGCACGTCAACAAACACAAGGAAGGTTCGACGTCGAGAAGCTGCAATCACAACAAACAGCCGAACGATTTGCCACTCGGCTTGCACTCCTGCTCTCTGAGAGCACTCTTCAACAGCTCGGTATAAGGCAAGTGTGGGACGGCATTTCAAACTCCTTACGTACAGCTGCAACCGAAACGATTGGTTTTCGGAAAATGCAAAATAACAGCTCGTACGACGAGGAGTGTCGTGTCGCAGCAGAGAGAAAACAGACTGCCTACCTCGCAACGTTACGATCGACCATAACACATGCGGGATAGGATAGATACCGAGAGTTGAAGAGGAAAGCGAGACGCATTTGCAGACTGAAAAAGAAATGCATGAGTATGAAGAGCTTGCTACGAAAAGATGCGGCGGCTAACTGAAGGTTTCAAGACCGGAGCATACTCTTGTAGAACCGCCAAAGGGGAACTAGTCACCTATGCTCAGATCATACATAAATTATGGAGGGAACCGGCCGAGCTATTCAAACACGGCGGCGAACTGATAAGGAGCATGCCTCAGGTCTTTTGTAAAGTATGGTTGGACGAAAGCATGCCCAACGATTGGAATTTAAGTGTGCTCTGCCCAATCCACAAAAAGGGAGACCCCACAATATGCGCCAACTACCGTGGGGTAAGCCTCCTTAACATCGCGTATAAGGTTCTATCGAGCGTATTGTGTGAAAGATTAAAGCTCACCGTCAACAAACTGATTGGACCGTATCAGTGTGGCTTTAGACCTGGAAAATCAACAACCGACCAGATATTCACCATGCGCCAAATTTTGGAAAAAACCCGTGAAAGGAGGATCGACACACACCACCTCTTCATCGATGCCTCTATGCCACCGATGTCTGAATTTGGTATCTCCGCAAAACTAATACGGCTATGTAAGCTGACGTTGAGCAACACCAAAAGCTCCGTCAGGATCGGGAAGAACCTCTCAACCGTTCGATACCAAACGAGGTTTCAGACAGGGCGACTCCCTATCGTGCGACTTCTTTAACCTGCTGCTGGAGAAAATAATTCGAGCTGCAGAACTAAGTAGAGAAGGTAGAAACTTCTATACGTATGCCAATGATATTGATATCATCTGCCTTAACACCCGCGCCGTTTGTTCTGCTTTCTCCAGACCGGACAAGAAAGCAAAGCAAATGGGTCTGGCGGTGAACGAGGGCAAGACGAAATATCTCCTGTTATCAAACGAACAGTCGTCGCACTCGTCACTGTTGACAGTTATAACTTTGAAGTTGTAGATAGTTTCGTATATTTGGGAACTAGCATAAACACCACCAACAATGTCAGCCAGGAAATCCAATGCAGAATAACTCTTGCAACAGGTGCTACTCGGACTAAGTAGGCAATTGAAAAGTAAAGTCGTCTCTCGACGAGCAAAAGACAAACTCTATAAGTCGCTCATTATTCCCGTCCTGCTATATGGTGCAGAGTCTTGGACGATGTCAACAACGGATGAGTCGACGTTGCGAGTTTTCGAGAGAAAAGTTATGCGAAAGATTTATGGTCCTCTGCGCATTGGCCACGGCGAAAATCGCATTCGATGGAACGATGAGCTGTACTAGATATACGACGACATTGACATAGTTCAGGGAATTAAAAGACAGCGGCTACGCTGGTTAAGTCATGTTGTCCGAATGGACGAAAACACTCCAGCTCTGAAAGTATTCGACGCTGTACCCGCCGGAGGAAGCAGAGGAAGAGGAAGACCTCCACTCCATTGGAAGGACCAAGTGGAGAAGGACCTGGCTTTGCTTGGAATATCCAATTGGCGCCACGTAGCGAAAATAAAAAAAACGACTGGCGCGCCGTTGTTAACTCGGCTATAATCGCGTAAGCGGTGTCTACGCCAATTAAGAAGAAGATACATTCAAGGGCGACTATAACCGCTTAAATGGTGTCTACTACAATGCAGAAGAAGCATACATTCAATATTGCATGAACATTTGATTGTAAAAAAACTTTTGTTCACGATTTGTTGAAGGCTCGTGTCGATTTGCCGAGAGAAATATTAAAAGAAAGCGTTAGCGGTTCAGTTGTCTCTCAAGAAATCAGGAAAACCAACCGCCTAAGTATATCTTCTCACGCTTCTCTTCAATAAGTCTCTGTCTTGACAATCATTGTCCCTGTCCTTAAAGGTGCTAGAAAGGATGTAGTCATATCTGCCTTCTCCGCTGGATTTCAAGTCGATTTACACAGATTTCTCTAAAGCCTTTGATAAAGTTTCACACAATATTCTAATTAAAAATAAATTCTCTTTAGGTTTTCACTCTGTCTTCTTGCAGTGGATCAAGTCAAATTTGCACAATAGACTTTGTGTTATTGTCGATAGGGTGTCATCCGATTCTTTCATTGCGACATCGGGAGTACCACAAGAAAGCGTTTTAGTCCTCTTCTCTTTTTACTGTTTATGAATGGCATTTCCTGTTGTTTCACTTTTACAAAATCTTTGCTATATGCAGTTCACTTAATAAATTTCACAATAATCAAAAACTTCGAAGATGTAATTTAACTTCAATGTGATATTGATAGTTTTAATGATTGGTGCCTGAAATCGCAGATTTTTCTGAACATTCTCAAATCTTGTATGTGAGGGGACGTGGCTCCTACCTTCTAGTTACAAAATTTCCAATTG
Organism: Bactrocera neohumeralis; assembly: GCF_024586455.1. Classification (NCBI taxonomy): domain Eukaryota; kingdom Metazoa; phylum Arthropoda; class Insecta; order Diptera; family Tephritidae; genus Bactrocera; species Bactrocera neohumeralis. The sequence continues at coordinate 60,417,511 of NC_065920.1, read as the reverse complement.
TGACCTAAATGTTTCAATAATCACATCAATTAAGGTCTGTCGCAAAAGAAACAGAACTTTTGAAATATAACTGTTTCTGGTGGCGCCATCTATTGGTGGGTATATGAAATAAAAAGTTTGATCTTAATATTAAATTTTGTTTAAAATTTCGGTAAACGTTTACTGAAACATTTCGAATGATGAAAAAAGTTTATGATGATCAGTGCCTATCCCGTAGTAATGTGCATGAGTGGTCTAAGCGATTCCAAGAAGGTCGTTCACGATCAGAAGTCGGTCGTCTTCAGAAGTCAAAAATAAAGACAATGCTGATTTGTTTTTACGATTCCGAGGGTATTGTACACCGAGAGTTCGTCCCACCTGGCCAAACGATTAATGCTGTGTTTTTCCTTGGTGTTATGAAGCGTCTTTTGTCACGCATTCGTCGTGCTCGACCACAATACCGTGAGGCAGGGTCCTGGCGCCTGTTGCACGATAATGCGCCGTGTCATCGGTCGACGCTTGTCACTGATTTTTTGACAAAAAACTCCATATTAACCATTAATCACTCACCCTACTCACCTGATTTGGCACCCTGTGATTTTTACCTATTTGGAAAACTTCATTTGCCCATGAAAGGACACTGGTTTCAGGACATTTCAGCTATCCAAAAGGCGAGGACCGATATTCTCAAGAGCATTCCGAAAAATGACCTTAAACACTCATTTGAAATGCTAATTGACCGGGCTAAACGCTGTATCGAAGCACAAGGAAACTACTTTGAATAAAAAATATAACTTTTGAAAAATATTAATTATACCCTGAACAGGGTATATTACGTTTGTCACGAAGTTTGTAACACCCAGAAGGAAGCGTCGGAGACCCTATAAAGTATATAAATAAATGATCAGTATGTTGAGCTGAGTCGATTTAGCCATGTCCGTCTGTCTGTCTGTCCGTCTGTCTGTATATATACGAACTAGTCCCTCAGTTTTTAAGATATCCTTTTGAAATTTTGCAAACGTCATTTTCTCTTCAAGAACCTGCTCATTTGTCGGAACGGCCGATATCAGACCACTATAACATATAGCTGCCATATAAACTGAACGATCGGAATCAAGTTCTTGTATGGAAAACTTTCACATTTGATAATGTATCTTCACCAAATTTGGTACAGATTATTTTCTAAGGCAACAATGTAATCTACGAAGAAATTGGTCAGATCGGTTAACTATAGCATATAGCTGCCATATAAACTGAGCGATCGGAATCAAGTTCTTGTATGGAAAACTTTTGCATTTGATAATGTATCTTCACCAAATTTGGTATAGATTATTTTCTAAGGCAACAATGTAATCTACGAAGAAATTGGTCAGATCGGTTAACTATAGCATATAGCTACCATATAAACTGAGCGATCGGAATCAAGTTCTTGTATGGAAAACTTTTGCATTTGACAAGATATATTTACGAAATTTGGTATAAATTATTTTCTAAGGCACCAATGTAATCTGTGAAGGGTATATTAGCTTCGGTGCAGCCGAAGTTAACGTTTTTTCTTGTTTTTTTTAACAGTCCTGTTTCTTTTGAGACAGACTTGTATATCACTTTTAAATAATTTTCTGTGCTTGGCTTGGTCCGTAGAAATGCTTCCAAATTTTCCGTCCCCTATTCGTTAAAATTATTGTTGACATCTTTTGTTCGTTTTATCTTGGAGTATGCTGGATTCCATATTACCATTTCATAGACCTAAGTAACTAAATAAATAATCCCGAAATACAGATGGCAACCCACGTATAATGTGGTTAAAAAATAATACACTTTCAACAAACTTTAAACAAAAAGTTGAAGCTCCACTAAAGTTTGAATAATTGCAACTGACATGGATTTTCGAAAACAGTACACACGTGTTGCTTAAAAGTTATTCAAATATTCACATACGCTTACAATTACTCCTTTCAATACCTTCATTACTATTATATATTATTATTAATATTTTTATGTAATATATGTAAGTAAATTAAAAACAAATCAACCTCAATTCTATAAAAGCCTTCTGCTGTCTTTTGTCAGAAGACAGTTATTTATATCTCTTCAAAAGTGCCGCTATGTTCGCCGTAAATAAGTTTTTAATATTTTTCTGCTGCTTCTTCTGCTTAATTCTAAATAACTTTAACGCGCATGCTCAGCAATGTGCACCGCTTAGTAAGTATTATATATATATTACTTGTATATAAAGTAAAAAATGTCAAATTTGAAAATCTAAATTCCTTTATTATACATATACTAGATTTCCCGACATGCAGTGAGTCAGTTAATCCGGGCTGGAATGGCGGTGGCTGCAATGGTGGCGTCCGGTGGTATTACAATGCAGGAGAACGCCGCTGTATATCTTTCTTTTATTGGGGCTGTGGCGGTAATTCGAATCGTTATTGTACAGAATTTGCATGTATGCAGCGCTGTCGGCCATTCGGTACATAAAATGTGTCATTCCATGCGACAAAATTAATATAAAAAAAATTGTTACTTCATTGATGATACGTAATAAATGCCCAGACCACTAGTAGACATTTTCTTTGATCTCTAATGGAGCAGAGAAGCACTTATAACTATTATAGGAATACCTAAGAACCACTTCTTATAGATTTCCCTCTTATGTAGAAGAACATTTTATTTGTCTTCTTCTTTACTGGCGTAGAAACCGCTTATGCGGTTATAGCCGAGTTAACAACAGCGCGCCAGTCGTTTCTTCTTTTCGCAAGGTGGCGCCAATTGAAGAATCCAACCGAAGCCAAGTCCTTCTCCACCTGGTCCTTCCAACGGAGTGGAGATCTTGCTCTTTCTCTGCTTCCCCCGGCGAGTTCTGCGTCGAATACTTGCAGAGCTGGAGTGTTTTCGTCCATTCGAACAACATGACCTAGCCAGCGTAGCCGCTGTCTTTTAATTCGCTGAACTATGTCCATGTCGTCGTATATCTCGTACAGCTCATCGTTCCATCGAATGCGATATTCGCTGTGGCCAACGCGCAAAGGACCATACATCTTTCTCTCGAAAACTCGCAACGTTGACTCAAAATAAAGAAGAACACTTTCACCACCATAACTACGAGTTGTTTCGGAATTAGGTAAGGTTAGGTGTTTGTGTCTAATACGAAACCGAGAAGTACGAATCATAAGAGACGGAAATGAGAAAAAAATGGTAGTAATTATGATAAAGAGTTTAATACAGGATTCTAGCCCAGTTAAGCTCGGGATATCGATGTATGTAGGTTAAGTCTACCGATACTTAAAAACCACAGCCGTGGGTAAGTCATCTGTCCCAGTTTTACACAAGCAAGCAAACTTTTTCTTCCTTTCGTCGAATACTTTCAGAGCTGGAGTGTTTTCAGCGTAGCCGCTGTGTCTATATTTGCTGAACTATGTATGTCAATATCGTCGTATATCTCGTACAGCTCATCGTTCCATCGACTGCGGTATTCGCCGTTGTCAATGTGCAAAGGACGATAAATCTTCCGCAGAACCTTTTTCCTCGAAAACTCGTAACGTCGACTCATCAGATGTTGTCATCGTCCATGCCTCTCCACCATATATGTAGCAAGACGTGAATAATGAGTAACTTATAGAGTTTGGTCTTTGCTCGTTAAGAGACCATTTTACTTCTCAGTCCGAAGTAATACCTGCTGGCAAGAGTTAATCTGCGTTGGATTTACATATATATTTTTTAGGGCACGGGCGTTTCCTTGATCGTGTTACAAACTTCCTAGCAATTTTAATATATCCTAGGATAGTCATAATCATTTTATGACTGAGGTAAAAAGATAATTTCGTAGAATTAGTAATGAGAGGAATTTCTTGTACTCGGGTTTCACAAGACATACTCAGCACTGTGACCGCAAGGATCCAACGAGTCTAAATTATTGAAATTTAAAAGCGCTACGTCCAATATATGGTCGTCATAATCGTCCTGTAAGATCAACAAATCAGCGTCTAGTGGCAAAATTTGAATCCGCAGGCACAGTACCAAATGCTCTCGTGAGACAAAGAAGTGCCCGTAGTGATGAGAATATTGCTGCCGCTAGCGCACCAATTGAGGAAGACCCAAATCAGTCTCTCACGCGTCGTTCTCATACGTTGAGCACCTCTGTGACGTCGTTGTGGCGACATCCTTACAAGATCAAATTGACGCAAGAACTAAATCCGCTTAACCACCAGAATCGTCATATGTTCGTGAATTGGGCTAAGCAACAACTTGAAAATAATCCGGATTTTTAACGAAAATTCATTTTCAGCAATGAAGCTCATTTTTCGCTGAATGGCTTCGTCAATAAGAAAAATACGCTTTATTGATCAGGCAGGAATTCACACGTACTTCACGAGTCCCCATTGTATCCCGGAAAAATTACGGTTTGTTGCGGTTTATAAGCCGCGTCATTGGGCCGTACTGTGAATGGGAATCGCTATCACTCAATGATAACCGAATATTTTTGGGCCGAATTGGATAATATGTGGTTCCAACAGGTCGGCGCCACGCGATTTGACGCTGTTAGACTATTTTCTCTGGGGCTATATTAAGTCTATGGCTTACGTCAACAAGCCAGCGACGGTTGATGAACTTCGTACGAAAAACGAACATGAAGTTGCAGCAGTATCGGCCGATTTATGCTTAAAAACCGTCGAAAATTGGTTCAGTTATCTAACCCTATAGGAATGCAGGATCATCCGCATACCTAAAATTCAAATTATCCAAACTATATATGTATAATTGAAATTATAAGTTCTGTTCCAGATTGCAACAGTAAAAACTTAACTTTGCTATAGAGTCTTTATAGGAGCTGCCGAGTTCCTTAGCCGTCCAATTACTTTTATAAGCAAACGTTACGCACCACAGTAACATTATTATTTTCTGCAGTTATAGCAACAACAGGCAACTATTGCTAACACCATACAATATTTAACCCTCTTTTTACTTTCTTATCCTTGAGTCACATCTAAAAAATAGCATTTATAACTAGAATAGTAATATTATAAATTTTTTATTTATTTATTCAACCAACAACAACCCTCGGACTAGCAGTACGACGACATCTGCTTTCACACACCACACGCGAACAATAACGATTCCTATTTCCACCACAGCCTTGATAAGTAAAGGCAGTGCATACCCTGTTGGTTGGATCGTACGCCCATCTAGTGCCGGCTAAACAACCGGGTCCAGTTGTGCCTGAGTTAGCTGCTCCGGTGCAAGTGGAACTGGCTACAAGAAATGTGTTGAAAATTCAGAAATGTTTGCAAAAAGTTAAATATAAGATTAAAAAGATTTAAAAATAGTAACAAAAATTAATTAATTAAATGTTAAAAAATTTATAAATTTTATTAAAAAAACTAAAAAAAAATTATAATTATAATTATTAAAAATATTATAAATATATTATAAATTCAAGAATATTTTAAAGCAATATTTGTTTAATGTTAAGCAAAAAATTTATATCTAATTTATTTTCTAGAATTTAGAAGGTTAAAAAATTTAGAAATATTGAAAAAATATATTTAAAAATATCAAAAAAAAAATTATTATGATTTCAAAAACATTTTAACGCTCTATTTTCTTTCAATATCAAGCAAAAAAATTATATAAATTTATTTCTTCTACAATTTCACACTTACCTAGCGGTACACAACGCTGTGCGGCAGCATTGTAGCTGTATACAATTAAAAATATTGTAAATATTAAGAAATTCATTTTTAGTGCGCTGATACTGTGGGCTCACTTTTTACCCGGCGACTGTTAACGCAATAAAGTAAACGTGTGATTTTATGCCGAACAATTGAAATATTTATAAATTTTGTATGAGTTGCTTTTGCATTTTGTTTAAATGGTATTATTTACTTGTGCTTTTGTTTAATCGAAAACGAAAATATTGAATGGAAATTGCATAAAAAGTTTTCGAGCAACTGTTTCATATATTTTTATATTCGAGTTGCGTTTAAGCGGATTTTTTTTGTAATTACATTAAGCACTTTTTAACCTTTTTGTTTTATGTAAAATGACAAAAGAAATATTTAATCTAAATGTTGCACTCAGAGCTTTCGCTTGTACATACATACATAATTGTTTTAAAATATATCTGAATTAAAGCACATTTTTCACTGATTTATACCAAGCTGTCCCCATTACTATAAGTAAGTGTTTTCTTGTATTTTCAACAAAAACGTTTATCGTGAGTCTGCTGTTCGAACAGCTGTATAAATACCAGTATTGAAATAAAAAACGCTGGAGCCAGCAGTTTAAATAATCAAGAAAAACTACTAACAAAATTTTGGTGGTATCAATCAGCTAGATAATTGCTTTATAACTTTTCATGTTACCATCAAACATTTTCCGAAAGTCTATGATAGAAATGTTCTTCTTGCAATCAAGAAAATATAAAAAGAAACGGTTAAAAAGCTTAAAAGAGGGTTAAAAATTATTTATAATAACAATACATTGAAATAAAAAGCCTCACCTGCAGAAAGTTCTTGATTTTTTAGCAGCTTCATGATAATGCCATTAAATATTAGCAACAACCAGACACACTCTGAAAGGACTCTGTTGGATTTCTGTCAAATAACTTTCTATTTACTCTGTTGGATTTCTGTCAAATAACCTTTTATTTATTAATATATAGATTTGCTATAAGACTTCTTGCATATTTTAGATTTTAGAAGCTACTAGATTGCATTGCCACTAAACTTAGAATAGCACATGTGAGACATTTCGCAACTTATTTTGCAACTTCTCTTTTCACCACTAAAGCTGGCACTTGAAACAATTATGCTGTCACATACATATAGTATATCGGATAAACCAACTTATAATTATACCACTATTCACCACTTACAACCATATTTAAATTTTAAAACATTTTAAATACGACACGGATGTGACTTTAGAATTAATTTTGCGTTTTCCTTCCAGGAACAGCTGACATGGAATGACTTAAAAGTTTGAGAGGTGCCGTACTATTAGTGTTTATCCTTTAGTAGCTTTTACATAACAACTACAAAAGTAATTTTCATTTCTAAACAATTTGCAAAATATTGTATGCGAGTCCTATAAAGCACGGAAAGCTAGGTGCAGTTTATACTACAATTACAATGCACCATATTAAATATTTACTTAGCAATACAGCAATCACCTAGCAGTGTTTACAACCAGTAGAGGGTTTGAAAGCCAATGTGGCAATGGCTGCTAAACTTGTAAAATAGCAGGCAATAGTTCGTTTACGAATTTAATATGGGATAAATGAAAGTTATGTAATATTGAGGCAAAATATGCAGACTATTTAACTGTAGCAACATATAAGTACATATATATGTATATAGTAATAATTAAACGTATCTAAACAAATGTGTTTAGTTAAATTCAATACAAAATTTTTTTTGGCTTTTTATCAACAAAAAAGTACGTCTCCACTAAACAATTATAGTATCCATGTTATTATTACCTCACTTTTAATTAACACAAGAATTTATTCAAATATGTTTTTTTTTAATCCCCAATTTTTCATGTTTTATTCCTTCATCTAAAATGTAAATTATAAGTTTTAATTAATTCAATTTAAAAAAATAAAATAGGAACCAAAATATGCGTTCCGGTTCCTGTGAAGTATAAATTATGCAATTTCATAAAGATTTATTGGCAACTCTAAGATGTGATCGGTTGCATCTTCCGTTACAAGAGAAACAGTTACCCGCTATTTTTTCTGAATAGTGAGTGAAAATTTTCTATGATAGTCAAAAAAATTGCATTATAGTGTTTTATTCGCAAAATGGTCTAAAAAAGATTGTGTCATAGTGTTTCTTCGCAAAATGTGCTATTCTAATGGTAAAAATGTAATAAAAGTGTCGAAGTGATTGTGCGTGTTATGTGCAAATGCAAAATGCAGTGAAGGTCTTCCAAAAGTCGTGAAGAAATACTAAATTCCGGCTAATAAAGCTTATAAGTGAAATTAAATTTAGTTTTTAGTGATTTAGGATATTTCGATTTTCTTATAGTGTTTTTTCACAAAATGTGCAATTCTAGTGGTGAAAATGTAATAAAAGTGTCGAAGTGATTGTGCGTGTTATGTGCAAAGGCAAAATGCAGTGAAAAGTCTTCCAAAAGTAGTTGTTCAGAAATATATTTTAGCTAATAAAGCTTTTAAGTGAAATTTAATTGTGTTTTTAGTGATTTTTTGAATAGCAAAACAAAAGGATCGTTTTTGAAACATACAATTGCATAATTTAAGTAAGTATTATTGCCCTTTGTACCTACTTTTGTAATGTTGCTGCAAGCTTAACGTTTAGTATTTAGTATACTCTTGATTATATACATAAATATAGATGTAACTATCTTATGTTCCTATAACATGAGAATAATAGCCAGTCAATTAAGTGAAAATATGATTCCTCTGAATAAGTATTTTTTGAGCGGCACCGATAAGTTTCTAAGCAGTTTTGAATTTTCCAATTGAGTAAGAGCGAGTATACTTACCTACATATATCGAAGTCCAAACACTGTTCCAACGAATGTGTCAACCAATTTATAAACAAGTATTTATCAAATCCTTAATACGAAAGAACCATTCAAATTAGTGAAGATAATCATATTCCTTTTAGGGTAACGTATCGTTAAATTTATATATATTATTCTAAAGCGTAACAAAGACTCGAAAAATATTTTTCAGTTACAAATATATTCTAATGAAAAACCGTCTATCCTAGAAATTTCGTTCGAACACGATAAGATACCGAATATTAATGTTAAGTGCACTTTTATGGCTATGGTACTTAGAAGGATTAGGAGTTGGTGTTCACTGTTGACTATAATTGGACCTATGTACATATGTAAATGTATGTATATTATATTACCTGTGGACGGTTGTATTACCGAAAGTTGCAGGTGGTTTAGTACGGTTAGTTAACCTTAGAACAGAATATTATTTAAACTTGAATAATTTTCGTTGATAGCAAACTAAAAAACGTTACGTTACGTTGGCGTTGATATTCATCGCTACTGTTAGTAACTGATTTTTATATTACTCATACCTCAACAAATTTGAATCTCTAACTATACTCAATCACCCTTATATTGGAACCATAACCCACTGAACTTTACAAAATTGAAATGTGTAGTAAACCTAAATTAGTTTTATCATCGTTAATATTCACTGTTTGTGCTCAAAATACAAATACAGGACACCACACCGCATGAGCACAGGCAATTGAGTGCTCTATATACTATATACATACATATGTATATTTGCAACAGTATGTTTATTACCCAATTCACCCTCCAATACTCCAGTGTACAATTTCTCTTCCACTTCAATGCATCTTACAAATATATTTACATACGAAAGTAGTCAGACTACGATTGCTGCTAAAATTTTTCTACTGCATAATTTAAAAATCTCTACGATGTCTACGCTTGTTCTAAAAATAGCTACATAAACAAGTTAGTTAGAAAGGGGTATACGCGCATACATACATACATATTTATGATGTGTAAAGTATACTACGGTTCTACGACCTAATTTAATAAACACCACTAAATATAAATATAAACGTATTTTTATAGCTATTCAATTAGAAAGAAAATACATGCATATGCTTATAGCTAGACTGTTTCGCTGTAGTTTATGCTGTATACCATTGTTTTCATAGTTGTACTCGTAAATTTTCCATACCTAAAAATTTAAATTTTTGTTGAGATACTCAACTATTTGTGGGTTCGTATTTTGTGTATTTTCTTATTATACCCTGAAAAGGTTAACAGCCTGCTTCAAGGTTTGTAACATCCAGCAGAAAACGTTTGCGACCCTAGAAGTAATATATAAAAATAATCAGCGTTACGAGCTGAGTCAATTTAGTCATGCTCGTTTGTCTGTCTGTCCGTCTATATTTCACTTCCTATGCCATGTGCCAAATAAATAGCTTATGCTGCGCTTGTAAGTTTAAATTATCGGGGATATTTATTTATTCTTCAATAAAGTATTACACTTACTACGTTCTTTTTTGTTTTTGTGGTTCTCGTAATTATATTTTTTTATGTAGCAAACACTTGTTAGAAATATGTATTTATGTATGTATTGTACTCTTTTCTTTACATTCGCCATTTCAAATTTAATATCATATCTTTACTAGAAAAAAATCACTTTCCGCTTTTGTTATGCACTTTTGCAAATAAGAACATATTTTTGAACCCTTTTGTTTTTGAGAGGCGAAACAAGCTGATCTCTAATATTTTATGTTTATTTACTTTATTTTTATATTTTTTTGTTTTACTTTATTATTTTGAAAGTATTAATGCTTTTATTGTTCTTATATTTTATATACATTAAGAGTTGCTCAGAAGCATTAGTATGCCATGCCTAAATTAATTCAGGGTCTACCGTGTAGTATTTACGGGCGCATTAGTATTGTGCGCCTCATAATCCATAACTTCTTCATAGATGAGTCGCTTCCATTGTTCGACGGTATGTTCCCGTTCATCAACGCTATGATCATATGGTTCGGGTGCTGGTGCATTAACCTCTTCAGCATCATACCAAACATTTATATAACTATGTAATAGTGCTTGCTCAACCGAAATACGTTGTTCGGGATCAATCACTAGCATACGACTAAGTAAATCACGTGCTTCCGATGCCTTTCGTCGACTTTGTTCATTATTATCATTTGGAAAGAGTACATCGGGGAATAGACGATCGAATGAATAACCCGAATAACGTGGTCGATTTTCAACATAATTACGGACAGTTGGCTGCAAACGCTGCATAAATGATGTAGACGGAGTACCCAATTGTTCAATAATTTTATTCCATTGATCAATATGATCAGTGCCGGGGAATAGAACACCACCCCTTATCATTTCACCCATAATACAGCCCACAGACCAAATATCCACATTTTCGGTATAGCCCATACCCAAAATAACTTCGGGTGCACGATAATAACGTGTAACAACATATGGTGTCATCATGAATGTCGTACCGGCTGTACGTGCCAAACCGAAATCTAAAATTTTTAATGTGCAATCGGCTTTAACTACAATATTTGATGGCTTCAAGTCTCTATGTATTATGCCGGCTAGGTGTAAATGCTTTATACCGCATAACATTTGATATAATAAATACGACATACGATCATGATCCAAATCCATTTGTATGACTTGACATAGATTTGCATCCATGAGCTCCATCACAAGATAAACATCTTGAAATTCTTCCAAGCTACGTTGTGGTGTAAATGCATTAAGTAAACCAATAATATTCTTATGGTTTACCAGCTTCATTAACTTAAACTCTCTATAAGCCCGCTTGGCATGTGTTACATTTTGGAATGGTCGTGATAATTTTTTAATGGCAACATTTTGCTCGGTCACCGTATCGTAGGCGGCACATACAATGCCTTGAGCGCCGGAACCGATCGGTTTCAAATTTGTGTACCGATTAAGAATTGTGAAATTCGTGTCCCCCACTTCGATAGTGTAATGTCGGGAACTCATTGCTTTTGGTTTATGTTTTTTTTTTTTGTATTTTTATTCTTCGGTTATAAAGTTTTTGGTGTTTTAAAGTTGTTGTTCTCAATTCACACGTTCATTTTTCGTTGCAAATAAATATGGGTTGACGACGACTTGACTTACGATGATGATGTGTCTCAATTTGATTGGGATATGATGCTGTTGATGATAAAGTAAAAAATTAGTAAATTTTAAAACAGAAAATTTTGATTAAATTATATTTTAAAATTAATGTCGTATAATTTATGCACTAAATTTTGGAAAACTCAATTTGACTGTTGGCAGAGCTAATCTAATTGATATTGTTTCACTATAGAAAAAATAAAACTATAAAAAATATTAAATAAACAAATAAAATGAATATTAAATAAAATTTAAAAAAAAAAAATTAATAAAAAAAAAAATAAATAAATAAAAAATAATAAATAAAAATAAAAAAAAAAAAAAAATAAAAATAAATAAATAAAAAAAAATAAATAAATAAAAAATAATAAGTAAATAAAAAATTAAATAAAAAAAATTAAATTAAAATTAAAGAGAAAAAGAAGATATTCATATACAATAGTTTAACTTTTAGCGGTAAAAACAAATTTTTTAACTAGTTTAGTTATAGCATCACAGATAACAGACTTTAGCCACGTTCCCACGAGGTTCGGGTCTACGCAACCGGAATGGACCCGGATTTTTATCCGGCCAAGGATTTTCAACTCGAAAAAATTCTGCCGTTACGACGAGAACAACAGACTTTAACTCTTTGTTGTTGAGTTAATATATTAAAGAATATATATATTTAAAAAGAAGTTCATAAAAATTCGTTTAATTTTTTCATTTTTGCTAGCACTAATTTCTATTTGAAAACCAGTATTTTTCAATCAAGAAAAAAACAAGAAACGGCCCTATAAAATATTGGTATAAATAATCAGTATAAGTTGAGTCAATTTAATTATGTCCGTTTGTCGGGTCGTCTGGACTAGTCTCTCTGTTTTTGAGACATACATCAACATTTTACACACGTCTTTCTCGCTTTACGAAGCTAGTCATTTATCAGAATTGCCAATATCGGACCACTTTATCATATATGTAGTTACCATACAATCTAAAATATCAAAGTCAAGTTGTGTAGGAAACTTTTTCATTTTGCAAGACATTTTCACCAAATTGGCGTGGATTATTGCGCAGACACCGGTACAACTTCCCTAGAAAATCTTCAGATCGGTCATCTTGTTTGGAAACTTGTTTATTTAACTCCATTGAACGTTTTTTTTTAATCATATGTTAAAGTTTTTAAAAATTTTTGTTCAGGAACCAGTTCACACTGTTGTTATATATATATAGTATTTTCAATTTAAATAGCGTGATATTTGCTTCACTTGAAAGCCAGTCCTATTTCGTTCTTTCGAATTTAATAAAATTTTGTATTTAAAATATTATATTATATTTATCATTTTAAATATAACGAACAGTAAATAACGTTATAAAACACCAATAAAACACTCTTGTGCACTGTGCACTATATCGATGCGCATATGAAATCAATATTACACTTTATCAAAAATCTTATCTGCTTATCAAACAATTAAGCATATATTAGCGCTGTCAAGTATTCGATCGAAGTTTGGCTCTTCGCCGTCTACCAAAACAGCTTCATACCATTATTACTTTACTTTAAATTCGCAGAAATTTAAGATTAGCCAGTATCCATAACATTCTGGGGTCGGCGCCGTTTCTTCGTGCGACTGCACGACTATTTTACTGTCGTGCCGGTCGCCCTATGTACATACAATACTTTCTATATGTATATCATGCGCACAAACTGACAAATTAATTGTATACAGTTTTTGTTCTTTTGAGGGCAATGCGGCATATCCTTTTACTGCATAGTCCTTATTTGACCTTATTATTAATTTTGTTTTTTTTTTTTGTAACATTTCTTACCTTTGTTATACGAATTTGTTGTAACGCCGAAAAAATTGCAAATGCAACGACTGTCTGTTTCGATTTTGTTGTTATGCGTGGCTCGGGTGTTGAAATGATGGATTATTGATTTAGCCGCAAATGCTGCAAACGCCAGTAATTGTATGTGCTATTGTGATTTTAGCCAAAATTTTGATGCTCTTCGAGTTGTTGGTGCTACTTCACTAAACTTATCTTATTTGGTTGCAGTTTTTTTGTGAACTTTTTAACTTAATGCTACTTTTCCATTATAAGCCGGGTGCCGAGAAGTGTTTTTATTTTTGCTGGGCGCTGCAAAGGTAAGGGCGTTAACGACAAATATATGTAAACTATCGAATTTTATATGCAATTGAAAATGTAGTGTGTTAATATTTCATTTAATTGCATATAAAAATCTACATCAATTTGCTACCAACCACTTTTAGCGACGTCGTACAGATGAGCAGCGAAAATTTCTTATGAATCTGGCACGAAAAAATCGATTTTCGACCTGTCACCAAAGACGGTTGGTTGATTGCCTGTCTACCGCTTGCTGCAGTAACTTTTTTCGCCCGTTTATATTAGCCAAATATTTAGTAGTACATTTTAAAGTTTCCTTACATTTTTACACGTAAGTCATGGCAATATTTGTAAATGTACAATTTTATCGCGATTTCGTTTAAGAAAATTTTATAGAAAAACACAATTTTATAACAGAGAGAGAATACACAAAAACTTGGACAGAAATTGGCACCGCGCTTGTCAATTGGAAAATCTGACAGCGGCACCAAATTCTTTGACTGCAGCTCCATATGTCAAAGTATATACTCATATGGTGAACGGGTGCACATTGCTGAATATGGTTGTGAGAAAGAGAAGGCTAGTGATTATGCGCAGTTAGTATGAAGTATACACTGGCTCTTAAATTTTTGTGATTTTACACTGGTTTTGCAAATGATATCCAGTTGGTGAATTATCTGATTGGATTTGTAACATACATAAATATTTAATTTATTTGAATATTTAATGTTCATAATATTTTGTGGTGTAATTTTTAAATTTTTTCACATACATATGTTTATATGTACATGTACATATTTTCGTTTAGATGTTTGAACGAAAGATATTTCTTGATAGTTTCAATGTTATTTGTCTTTATTTTTAGATTTTTTTATATTTGGAACTTTTTTTTCTAATATAAAACATGCAGTTACATATATGTATATTTTATTAGAAGTTAATTAAATTTCGTTACATAACAGCCCGCCAGTCGTTTCTTCTTTTGGCCAGGTCCTTCTCCACCTGATCTTCCTCTTCCTCTGCCCCCTCGGCTACCATGACCTAGCTGGTGTGTTCTCTTCCATACGGTCGACATGACCTAGCCAGCAGAGAGTTCGGGTCTTTGTTCGCCGTGGGAGGACCACATAAAGGCAGCTCCTTTCGTGCTGTAAAAAGCAGCTTTGAAATCGACGAACAGGTGGTGGGTGTCGATCCTCTTTTCACGGGTCTTTTCCAAGATTTGACGCTTGCTGAATATCTGGTCAGTTGCTGATTTTCCAAGCCTAAAGCCACACTGATAACGTCCAATTAGTTTGTTGACGGTAGGCTTTAATCTTTCACACAATACGCTCGATCGAACCTTATATGCGATATATAGGAGACTTATCCCACGGTAGTTGGCGCAAATTGTGGGATCTCCTTTTTGTGGATAGGACAGAACACACTTAAATTCCAATTGTTGGGCATGTTTCGTCCGACCATATTTTACAAAGAAGCTGATGCATGCACCTTATCAGTTCTTCTCCGCCGTGTTTGAATAGCTCGGCCGGCAGTACATCTTTTTTGTTCTTCAGACGGGTAACTATTATTCGAACTTCTTCATGGTCGGGCAATGGAACGTCTGCTTCATTGTCATCGATTGGGGAATCGGGTTCGCCTTCTCTTTGCGTTATGCTTTCACTGCCATTCAGCAGGTTGGAGAAGTGTTCTCTCCATAGTTTTAGTATGTTCTTGACATCAGTCACTAGATCACCTCTAGTTCGCCATCTCCTGGCGTTATGCTTTCACTGCCATTCAGCAGGTTGGAGAAGTGTTCTCTCCATAGTTTTAGTATGCTCTTGACATCAGTCACTAGATCACCTCTAGTTCGCCATCTCCTGGCGTTATGCTTTCACTGCCATTCAGCAGTTTGGAGAAGTGTTCCCTCCATAATTTGAGTATGCTCTCAGCGTCAGTCACTAGATCACCTCTAGGTTCTACAAGTGTCTCTTTCTTTCTCTGCAACTTCCTCTCTCGGTATCTCTCTCATTCCGAACCAGCTCTTCTTTTGCTTCTTCTGTAAGCTGTACGTAAGGAGCTTGAAATACCATCCCACAGTTCCCTTATACCTAGTTGCTGATGAGTGCTCTCACATAGCAGAAGTGCAAGTAGAGTAGAAAATCGTTCGGCTGTCTGTTGTGATTGAAGCTTCTCGACGTCGAACATTCCTTGTGTTTGTTGACGTGCGTTTTTTGTTGCACAGAGGCGGGTGCGTATCTTGACTGCAACAAGATAGTGGTTCGGGTCAATATTACGACCTTGGAGGTTACATAGGTCTAAACTCTGAGACGTGTCTTCCGTCTATCACAACGTGATCAATCTGGTTGGTAGGTCTATGCTGGAATCTAGTATTACAGATAACCATATTTCGGTTCCGGCGAAGTCAATCAGCCTCATCATAGAGGCTGAATTTACCGACCAATGTGCCAAAGATGCCTTCTCGCCAAGCACGATTTTGACAACATAGCGGGGGCAGCTCTCCTATCTTTGGCCACATCGTCCTTCTCTTCCGTCGTGGCGTAGGCGCAAATCAACGATATGTTGAAGAACTCGGCTTTGGCTAGACGTTAATCCACCAGGGTGAATGCCAGTAATCGGCGACGGAATCTCTCTACCAACATGAATCTTACACCGAATTAACGCTCCTTTATATAGCCTCTGTAGTAAATGCCACAAGGACCTACTCGCCTCAGTCCTTGTCCCGTCCATCGCATTTCTTAGACGGCGGTGATGTCAGCCTTAACTCTAACGAGGACATCAACCAGCTAGGCAGCGGCACTTTCCCAATTGAAGGACCGAACATTCCAGGTGCATGTCCTTTGCAGGGGTCGTCATCATCATATAAAAGTGGCTTCAAACAAATCCAGATCTCTTGGTCTAAAATAGATTTGTTAAAATTTAAAAATATTAAAAATCCAATTATAAATTTCTATCTCAGTAAATTTGTTCGTATTTTTGTCAATAAATAGCAAATATTTTAGCTTTAAGTGACTTAAAGCACTGCTCGCACATAATTTGTCACGAATTCATAAAATTTGCGTTTTGCTTGCCTTGTCCTTCAACAGCAAAGGTATTTCATGTCACTTTTACTTCGTATGCGTATAAATTTCTAAGTGATGTGTATAAGTGAAATTATGCTGACAAGGACATGGTGAGAATTTTCAAAATTTTTCCTTTTAATACCAATGAAATGGAAAGCCAAACTGCAACAAGGCTAAGCATAAAGAGCAGCAAACCAAAAAAAGAACGAAATATAAAAATATGCTCACATTTCTGTGTCTTTTGGGTGGCTAATTAAATATGCATAATCCTGCCAAGATAAAGTGAGCAGCTGTCACATACATTCATGGTATAACTGTGGCTGTTGGTGGGTAAAGTTTCTCGAATATGTAGAGCAATAATTTCGAAGTTAATATTAAAAATTGATGGCTTCTTTCGAGACTGCTACGGAGTCAAAAAATCATTCATTTCGAAATAGAGTATTCCTATCTTAGACACCGGAATATTCTTTCTCTAAAATTAAAATCCTACTTGAGCTTTGAGTTAAGCGAACTCTTCAGTGATCCTTTTAATATTTAACAAACTCGGATCTTGATCGCAAATGTTAGTGATCTTATAATAGAACTGGTATTTTTCTACGCAAGATGGCAAGACTTGGGGGATACGAACGTCCTTCACATAATCATTTAATTTTCTTTCTTTTACAAAATACCGATACCATCAGCAGGGATGACACTAAATACTTTCATAAAATACCGACACCATCAGCAAGGACGCAACTGAATACTTTCTATACTACTAAATATACTAAAGGTTGTAAACAATTTTCACCGTCAAACCGAAGAGACAAGATTCAGGCAAGCATAACACTTCTATTTTTGCTTGACGAGAGACGATTTTTTTTTAGTATAGAGTATGACCTTACTTTCTAAGAACTTCTTAAGTCCAAAGTAACACTCTCTTCGTTTACCAAGAGAAATCCTTGGCGGCAGGCAGTTAGAGATGTCTAATGAGGCCAAATACTGTGGATTCCATATTTCACTGGAAGCTTGTTGGGCTAACTATGGTTAAAGCAACAAAACCTCTCATAGTATGTGCAATCGTCTGACGGGAAATCCTGTGGCTGCAAACCAAGGATTATCAGGTGGATATACACCATGATCCCGTAGTCGATTGCTACATATGAAGCGGGGCATCAAAAGCATCGCAGATTTCGGTAGGACTTTTACTATCCAAACTGCAAAGACTTGCCTGTGTCTGCGCATCGAGTACAATGGATACGTCCCCGACGTCAGCACTTGAAGTTATGCTAAAACTCACACCGCTGCACCTAGTAATCAGTCAAAGAACTAAACCTACATTGCTGCAAATGACAGGAAAGTATGACAAAGGGAAGGTAATCTCGTCACAACAAATGAAGGCCTTAAGTGAAGAAACACCGCTGGCTCTTTTTCCGCGGATCACCGAAAGAGTAAGGTTCACAAAGAAGTTTAAAGTTTACCACGGCAGTAAGGCTGAATGCAATAACTCCATGTTAGGGTTTAGAGAGTGGACAGGGAAAAGTATTGGCAACAGCTTACAGGTATGCCCCAGATAAAGTTGCTAATGGGTTTAAAAGCATAATCAACATCCCGAGAGACAAATTCCGACTACTTGTCGCTTATTACCCTGGACACTGTAGGTTCACGAAGCAGCTGTTTAAGATGGATATACATAAGCTCTTGCGCAAGCTGTTTGTTTAACGACCGAAAACACCCGAGAGTCTGTAGGTTCTTGGATCTATGTTTTCGAATAGGGATCACATCGCATCAATAGCACCCAACTGGGATTCGTTAAGGTAGAAAAGGGAGCTCAATGATTCTGGTGCGAAGAAAATTCACAAATTATTCGTGAACAACAGTTAGATTCACCTAAATTGACAGTTTGGTGTGGTTTGTGGTCTGGTGGAATCATCGGTCTGTACTTCTTTCGAAGTGAAGCTGTTGACGTCGTTACTGTCTATGAAGAGCGGTACAAATCGATGGTAATCAACTTATTATAGCCGCAATTGGAAGAGTCGATATTGACAACATCTAGTTCAAAAAAGACTGGGCTACGTGACACACAGCACGTGCAGCAACCGAATTATTGCGAGAAAAGTTTGGAGATTCCATTATTTTAAGAAATTGTGACATTGAATGACCTCCAAAAAGTTGTGATTGTCATTGGTAACAAAGCAGACTCTCTACAAGCTTTAGAAGTCAATATTGAACGTGCTATTCATGACATACGACTTGATTTAGTGAGAAAAGTACTCGAAAATTAGGTTCATCGAATTCGTTCCTGCAAAAGAAGTCGTGAAGACCATTTGAATGATGTTATATTCAAAACATAATTGTATCGATTGTACTTCAAATTAAATTAGTATTTTTTTCAAGAAATTATATCGCTATTATTGGAAAACCCTGTATTTAGCTTTTGCTTGAAAACGACATTTTCGGCAATTATCTTTCCAGTATGGGTAAATTTCATAACAGACAGTAATGGCTTGAAGTCTGGGAACATGGAAAAGTTGTGTCGGATTATTTTCGAAAGAAACAGTAGATGGGGAAAGCAAATCCAGGTTTCCTTGTTGTAATTTTATAAATGCTTTCTTGGAATTGTTGCATTATAGGTCGTTTTTCAGCTCCGTTGGCATTCACTTTGCATAGAGTTTACATTTCTAAATATTATCTCTTAATATTTTTAGATAAGTTAGATATCTCAGTAAACATCATTTATGGTCATCCCAAATCATTTACTGAAGTTTTATCCAGCAACACCCGCTTCGGGAAGTCTTTTGATGACTGACATTTCCGACGGCTGTAAAATATAAGTATTTTTGGAGATTAGGTCTAAATTACCGATATTAATAACATTAAATTCCAGTAGCGCTCTGATAGAAGACATATGTATGAACATTTTAGTCTGCCTTATAAAGAGTGATCCATTTTGTGGTTCCCTACTTCCTTAAAGAAAAAACACAGAAACTTAAATGTAATGTTTACTATCAGTCGAAAGAACATTCTTTGATATTTATGTTTTGAAGATTATCTCTTCCAAATGTTGGCCACGACTACGTCTCAGATGGTCCATCCCTTGGGCCAATCGAAGCGGGATTGTCCGCATAGATTTTAAACTTAACATATCCCCACAGGAAAAAGTCTAACGGTGTGATATCACACGATCTTGGTGGCCAATCGACCGGCACAAAATGTGAAGTTATCTGCTCATCGAAGTGTTCTCTCAATAAATCGATTGATTGAGGCGATGTGTGGGAAGTGGCGAGGTCTTGTTGAAACCAAATGTCGCCGAGATCGCGAGCTTCAATTACATGCAGCAAATAGTCTGTTATCATGGCGCGATAACGGTCGCCATTAACGGTTACGTTCTCAAGAAATATGGACCGATGATTCCAACGACCTATAAACCATATCGAACTGTTGTTTCTTCAGGATGAAATGGCAGCTCTTCAGGTTGCTCTTCGTCCCAAAAGCGCAATTTTGCTAGTTTACATTCCCATTGAGCCATAAATGAGCCTCATCGTTGAACAAAATTTCTCTCGAAAACTTCGGATCTTCTTGGAACTTTTCAAGAGCCCATAGAGCGAAGAAGAAAAAGTACCTCTACGTGGATCACTTGTTATTTCTACACACTTTACTCTTCCATCTGCAATTTTCAGCTGCTTAATTTATATTCGTCAGCTTAGAAAACTATACTCAAAAGTAATTCTTACGGTCACTTGTCTTGCTAAAACGTTGCCACACATCTCACTTATTTAAAAAATATAGAAAATTTTACAGAATTTCATTTAATCACAAAAGTCTACCCCCACCGATGAAACCAAAAACGAAATTACGATTTACCCACATCGTATATCAAAATAACGCATGATTAAAATTTACGAACTTGATTATTTCGCTCGACGCCTTAAATTTCAACTAAAAGCTCGACGTGGGGTAGCACACCACCAACAACACTTCAATTCGCGCAAAAAAAAAACACGAAAATAAAATGGGGGGAAATAAAAAACGGCGTGGCAAGCCATTGAAGTGGCACATGGGACTACTAATGACGGTGTACCGCAAAGCTCCCTGCCGCAGCGTTAGCGCCAGATAACTGGCAACCCGAGACAGACTCGAGTGGGCAACAGTGCCGGGCTGGCCAGTTGATGATCCTTTGCTGGTGGATTTTTCGCGTAGATAAAGTTATCGTCGTCGTTTGAGTGAAATAAAACCCAATTGGATTTCAATACTTTGTGATTCTTTTTTTTCAAAGGCATACACATGTTTTTGCTCTTGCTTTTGCATTTCACCACCGACTACACCAGCAAATGCACTGCCCGCAGTGTCAACTGAGACTGCGGCGCACGATTAATTTCAGTTAAAACAAATGGCCAACATCACAACTGACACCGTACGTAACCGAACATACACACATACAAGACAAACAACAATAAAAAAACTTTGTGCGAAAAAATGACGACGAAAAATCAGATGAATCAAATGAAAGGAAAACTGTCACGGGAGAGCATTTGAAACTCTTCAATGAGCTTAGTTGTCGCTTGCGAACTGCTGGTCGAGTTCGCCGCCACTGACCATAAATTCTAGCTTCTCTTCATTTTCTAATTCTTTTTCAGATTTGTTTCTGAAAGTGATTTTATTGCCAAAATTTAAACATTTTGACAGTTAAATTGACGTGCAGTGCGTTTGATTAGGGTTTCAATGTCTTTTGCGCATACCTAAGCCTATTTAGGTAGCTTTATTGCCTTCAAAGTGAGATTAATGGTTGCCGCTAAGTTAATGGGGAAATAACGGTAGCAAGTGGCAGTGTTCAAGTCATTATTAGACTCGTGTTTCCAAGTGAGCCTCAACTAACCAATGAATAACAACACTCTGGATAAAGTTTCGAAGTTTTTTTTTTAGCTTTTGTCAAAGAAGCTGGCTACATAGATGTAAGTGAAAATGAGCACTATGGAATTCTCACAGACTTTGATTACATTCCTAATAGGCTTAGATAACTTAAATAGACTTAGTTCCGACAGTGTTTTCTCTGCATACATACCTTCGTGGGCGATATTGGAGGAGTCAAGTCGTTGGAGAAGAGTGACGCTAGTTTTTACTGATTGGATCAAAGTTTGCGGGTAGGGTTGGTGGAGAAGTATAGCATCAGAAATTATATATCAACTCCAGGTTCAGGCTTTTAATTACAAGGTCTTACTTTTCCGGTGTGTGTGGTTCCGATAGTAAGACGGCGATATTAGCCTTGATCTCGCTGACCGTATCTCGACCCTCTGACTGATTTACTTCTGATTAGACAGTTTTGGGAGCCTAATTATAGCTTAATTGCAGTAAACTACAAATCTAATGAGCTTGCTAGGTTAGGTACTTTTGTCTCAGTGGCTTCTTACTGATAGCTATTGGATGATTGGGTCTCAGGCGAGCCCGGCAAGCGCTGATTAGACACTAATGGCGTGACCGTAAGATCCTCTTGGTCCGGGGTAAATCATGAGAGGCATAGTGAGCTCCTCGCTTTCTGCAATGTTTACTTTTCAATAGTTATAGGAAATCTAACTACTCAGTCGGGTTTCAGGTGATAAGTTTGAAAATCCGATTAGAGGACTATGAGTTAGAAATATCTCAATGCTTTCTTCTCCAATATCCTGCATTCCGAAGGATCAAGGCCATTACATTTAGTTATCTCTTTATATTCGATCAAATGGCCACGCCTATGTGACGGAGTATTTTCCAAATTCACATTCTGAGATGGATTTTCTTAATCCTTTAGAATTTAACTTTAGTTGGATTTTTAATATTACCTTCCTTTCTAGAGGAGAGTGACGTGGACAAAGACACAGAGATTCAAATCTATACGGACGGTCCAAACTGAATAATCGAGTGTGAGGTGGTGTCTTTTCAGAAAAATTAGATAGCACAATCGCTTTCTGACTTCCAGACCATTTAAATAACTCGTTGGATAAAGTTTGGAAGTTTTTTTTTTTTACTTTTTCTGTCTATTTTTTTTTTTTAATTAGAATATCTAGAAATGGTTTATGATATCTTGTCTCAACCTGAAGTCTAGGAGTTAAAAGGAAAATAATCTATCTTCTAACGTCTCATCATACTCCGCGTATTACAAACATTTTGCTGATTCCCCGATACAAAATTTCTCAAGGTGCCTAAATTACTTATTCTAACTTATTAAAAACTTTTCAGAGTTTCTTTTTATATGTATTAGAAAGTATGGTAAGTAGGTAAGGTGGATATCTGACCACGCACCTAGGTCTTTAGGATACTTATTGTGTAACTATCGGCGTAGTCAAGAATCCCGCGACCGATAGTTATGATTATTTATTAAAGCATATAAAATGTCAAAGTCTCTTCTTTTCTTCTATGCGCCACCCATGTAAGTCTATGATTATTTATTAAGACCTCCGAGACTAACTCTCTTCTGATAACATGTTAATGATTGTTTCCATCGAACTACATCTCTTGCGCAACATGCTTGTCGTTCTAATGCCCAGCAATAAGAAGCAGTACTAGATCTATCTCCGTGGAGGGATCACAAGTCGGCAAGAATTTTGAAGATATGATGAAAGGTGAAGGCACTCGTGCAAACTAATTTTCTCTATTTTTTATTTGAAGGAGAGTAGGAATGATCGATACTGAATTCTACTTATAAAACGCTCATTTAGAAAAAGGGCACATGCTCTCAAAGATAAAAGGGCTCAGGAACACATACGTTCTTCATAAGTAGCTTGTGGTTTCAGCTCAATTCAAACTGAGCGGAAAACAAGCTCCTAGAACACCTGGGGTATTTGATGAACTTGACGGCCTAACCTTAAGCAATTTTCTAGAAGCAGGGCAAAAATTCAAATAATTTTCGAGTTATCTCTGACCGGCATCCACACTGGTTCGGCCGATCAACATCATCTCAGTCGGAACGCCCACGGCAAGCTCCTGGAATTGTTGAGTGCTGGACCTTTGATCATATGTGACACAGGTGAAGGCACAATAGACCATAGGTCGCAATGCAAAGTTTCAATTATTTTCTATTCTATTTTACTATTTTTATTTGAAGGAGAGTAAGAATGATGAATTTAAGATCAAGTTGTTTTCTATTTCCTACACGATACTGAGTTTCACTTTCGCAGGAAAAAAATTGATAAAACGGTATCATTTAATTTACAGAAAGTTATATTAAGCGCTGTACTTCATGCTCTCAATAGATAAAAGCAGGAGACCTTGTGCATACGTTCGGGTATAGCTTGTGGTATCAGCTCCTTGCCAAGTAATGAAGTCGACCCCATTAAGTTAATGTTTCATCACAATTCAATTTAAACCAAGGGTTTTCAAGTTAAAATAAGCTGAGGCTGACCTCAGGCTACCAGGGGCTAAAGTTTGACGAACTGTTGACGGCCTAAGTCCTTAGGTTGCTCTGAATGCCCAATATGCAGCACCTAACGGTCAACGTGAGCAGATAGAGGTTCGGTTTAAAATACTTTAAATATCCTAGGCATCTCCGTTAAGTGGTGAAGATATGGTCGCTCGAAATAAGCATCCTCAATCTCTAACGGGCTGTCTCGACCCAAGGCGTCTACACTCCTTCTAATTCCACTCCATCCAGCGATAAAGGATTGTAGTCGGGTACGTTAACTTCAGGTTGCTGTCAACAAACAAAACCGTATAACAGCAATCGCCGGATTAACTGAGGATGGTACTTAAAGATGATAGAAAAAATTATAACTGTAAATGTTAAAAAAGTAAATTAAGCGGAAGACATTAACCAAAAAGTAAAAAAGAAGAGCTTGAAGATAAGTTTTTTTTTATGATTCTTGCCTCTTATGTCGTGATGTAGATTGATATTTTAGTCTCAACGGCTGATTTTAATATATGACTCTCGTTTCTCTAGCAAAATTTAAGCTGTGGTCAGTTCCATAAAGAGTGTCGAATCGAACAAACAACTGGCATAAATCTAATAGACTGAGATAGAATAGCTAGCTGTTGTAGCCTCTCTCTCCCCAGATCTCTTGTTTCTCACTTTCCCATTTCAGAAATGCATTACAACACAAATTTTAACCTTGTTATCCTAAAGAAAGCAGAATAAGCCGAATCTTATATACTATATTTTGTATTTGAAGTTCAGTGCTCTCTTTCATTTTAGTGTTTCTCCTTATTTCTTATGTTTCTCCGTTTAAGTACATTGTATCAAACTTCTCGCTTTCCTTATAAATACTTACGTTTCCATCAAGAGTACCTTTGTTTTCTTTAATGCAATATTGTCACTGTCTCATTGCGCTGGAGATTTGCAAAACTTTGCGCTGTTTTAAACTTCTTCTCTTATTTACAATACTGCAGCAATATAACAATGAATTTGTAGCATCTAGCCTACAAATATTTATATGTAGATAATGAAGGGTGTTCAGTTAGAGACATTATCTTTGGAGGAATTAATATTTTGCTCTAAATTACCTTAGAAGCGAGAAATAGTTTCTAACAATTTGAATACATAGCTTCACACAAAAAGCGGAAAGCTATGTATTTTAATTTCTTGAGACCTCAGGATTATAGGCTCACTGAAATAAGTGTACTCTCAATCACTACAAAAGATCCGTTGTAAATTTTTATGAAAGCTTTTGTGCTTTTGCATGTTTGAGTTATTAAAAAAAGCTCAAAGTTTTAATATTTTATTAATTGAGAAAAAGCTCAAAGCTTTCATATTTTAATTATTAAAAAAAGCTCAAAAGCTTTCATTTTTTAAAAGCGCTAAGCTTTTACTTTTTTATTTATTAAAAAAATTCAATGTTTTAATTATTGAAAAAAGAATTATATATTATATAAATCCAAAGCTTTCACTTTTTAATTGTTAAAAAAATGCAATGTTTTAATTATTAAAAAAAAGCTCAAATCATTCATATTTTGTAAACTTTTATGAAAGCTTTTGTGCTTTTGCATGTTTGTGTTATTAAAGAAAAGACTCAAAGCTTTAATATTTTACTAACTGAGAAAAGCTTTCACTCTTTATTTATTAATAAAATTCAATGTTTTAAATTATTAAAAAAAAACTCAAAGCTTCGAGTTTTTAATTGTTAAAACAATTTAAGTCTTTCATATTTTGATTATTTAGGAAAAGCTCAATGCTTTCAAATTATAATTATTAAAAAACAGCTCCAAGCTTTCATGCTTTAAGAATTAAAAATTTCAAAGTCAGTAAAAATTACACCTTGTTACTATACAGTTATATCTCACCCTGTCTTTTTAGTTTACCTTCCAATGCATTCTGCAATGTTTACAATGTGGCTGAACTATTTTAATTTCACATGTTTAAGTTCCATAGAAAGTACGAAAGTTTCACTAAATTGGTACTTTGTGAAAGTGAAATGAATTTAATTTTCCACTGCAGCCTAGACAAATAGCAAAGTTGGTCGCAAGTACCGTAAACGAAGCAGTGACAAAGACTGGCTACGAGTGTTTTATTGAATATTTTACAGATTTAACTTCTATACTTATAGTTATAACGGCGTAACTCACAAGTGATTTAACATCTTAAAGTATCAAACTATGAAAGCTGACGAAAGCTTATGAATATAAATTTATATATTTTTTAAGTTAAAAGTGATGGTTTGTCTCTTAACTGGCATTTGTTAATTGGTTTAACAAAAAAGTTTGTGTAACTGCTTTCCAGTTGTAAAAGTTGTCTGCAGCAGATTATGGGCTTTCGATTCCAGAAAAAATAATTTGGATAACATAGCCTTAATATAATTCTCTGTAGCTATACAGTGACAGCATCATGCATACATCGGTTTAATACTGAAGATGATCCTTAGTGGGATATAATATAGCTGTAAGTTCTTCTGACGCGTCGAATAAACTGACTACCATAAGAAATGATCGAAAGCTAAGCTGAAAGATGATGGGAACTGCCGAAATTGACGTAACTCAGTACAATACTATCATCCAAGCACCACTTGTATTACAATCCACTCAGCAAACAGAACTTGTCAGCTGTATGGTGCCCTACCAACCACACTACTATGACGCTCAATGCCTTGCTACACCTAGCACCCATAGCCATTGCCAGAAGCTGTGAGTCTGCGAAAGTTGCTCTTAAATCCAGAAAAGCTAGGAAACATAGATGTAAGTGAGGCTGGACACTATGGACTGCTCGTTGGCTTTGATTACATTCCTATTATACTTAGATATGACGCGGTACTTAGCCCTGACAGTGTTTTCTCTGCATACATACCTTCGTATGAAGTATGGGAGGGGTGGAGTTGTTGGAGAAGAAGGGTGCTAGTTTTTTACGAATGGATCAAAGCTTACGGGTAAGGTTGATGGACAAGTACACCATCAGAAACTATCTATCAACGTCAGGTTCAGGCCTCCTTATATTTACAAAGTCTTACTTTTCTGGAGCGCAGTCAGGATAACCATCAACTCCGATAGTAAGACGGCGACCGTATACTCGAGACTATTGTGGTGGTATTTCGACCTTTTGAATTATTGTAACACCTGATTTTATAATAGATCTAACATCCTATTTCAAGATAAAGTTACAATCAGGTCCGTAGCCGTGATTTAGTTTCGGGAGGGGTCCGCAAATTTGAAAATAATCTTGGTTATTATTGCTCTTCTACATATAAGATTAACGGCCGAATTAATGGAATCATCTATATCGAAATTTCGAGTAGTAGTTGCTAAGAGATGGAAGAAGAAGATAAGACTGTAGAACATCTGTTCTAATGCAAGGCTTTGTGTAGGAAAATAATCGCAATTGTTGGTCGAGGGTTGCTTGGTGATGTCTCGGAAGTTACTATACCTATTGAATACATCAGCATCACAGGGTGAATGAGAGTAGATATAATAGAGTCAGGGGATTTTAATGTCGGTGATTTCACGATGGGGCTGTTAAAGATACCTACTTACCTACATTTTGAGATTCAATTTGAAAAGGAACTAAAATCTATATTTCTACTCCTATTCGTGAGAGCTGTTGTTTCATTAGGACTATAACCGCGTAAGCGGTGTCTACTACGATAAAGAAGAAGAAGACTCGTGAGAATTTTGCTTTGTACCGATTTATCTGAAGATACTTACTTCAATCCTCACTTCAAGCCTTTAAATATACTAAATATCATTCTGATTCAAACCGTATGTATTTGGCATAATTCATTCTTTATTTCAACAATTACTTTTTTCTAAAAATTTGTAACTTTTTTACCAAATTTTCTTTGTACATCATTTCCCTCATTAAACTACCATATGTTTGTTTGAAAGCCCAGCTTTAACTTGCCAGGGTAAAAAGAACAACAAATCACAATAGTCTACTTGTTGCCAAAAAACATAAAGACACCTGACGCCAAATATATGTATGTATGTATATGGCGTTATTGATTTTCTACATTTGTTTCCTAGTTATGAACTCAAGCAAGAAAGCAACTCTTTAAATTTATTTGTTATGAGTAAAGAAAGAAATTGTGGTAAAATTTTATATTTTCTTTTGTAGTTTGTTTAATTCTTTTTTTTAAGTTTTACCAAATCCTGCGTGGCATCCGAAAGAAATACGTTATTTAATTGTAGCTTTCTATTAGACACCGGCAGATGAGTAGTTTCCAAAGCTACACTGAATTTCACAACAATTTGTGCGAGTGCAGTATAACGTACATGCAAAGCGTTGAAAAATATAGGGACATTTAACTTTGCATTGATTTTGCAGACAATTGTATATGGGAAATTTTATTTTTCGTTTCACAAGACATGTTGCAAGAGCGCAAGCTTGCGTTTGCGCTCACTGGCACGCAAATTACCGCACATTGAGAAATTTCCCTACAAGTGGGAAATTTCTATGCGGACTCAGAGCAGCTGGTAAATGGTATTTGTGAGTATTTTTCTTTAAAAATGAGATTGTATTTTGGAAAACGAAAGCATTTTGTGTTTGTGCTATAGGTGTGTGTTTGTTTTTGCTATTATTTTACTTCCTAGAGTAGTTGTTAGAATGCGCGAATATTTGCCGTAATGTGGGTTAAGCATGTGTTTAGTATTAGGTCTGTTGGTGTGTTGTTGCGTTTATAAGTTACTTTTCTACTTCACCTTTTGCAACAAAGTAAATATTTTGCTTTCTACTGTTTATAATTTTCTTCCTATTTCTTCGCGTCTTCAAGTGTTTCATATACAAACAGGTGTTCATTCTGTCAGTTTTTCTAGTACTTTAATTTCACATTTCGCAAGTGTTTTATATTTCAAAATAAATACTTATACTGGCGGTACTTATTTCAGCTTTTGTTTTATGTTTGCGAATTTATGTGTTTGCTTTTGTTTTTGCAATGCTACTTTTTATCTCTGCCTTCCGCATCCTGTTTTTGTTTACCAACTTTTTATTTTTGTTTTCGCTTTCATTCTTTTCAACTTCAGCCAACATCATCATTATTACAGGAGTTGTCATTTTCCTGCAACTGATGCTGTCGCCTTCGCAGCTTCGCTGGCTTTTCGCTGATTGATGTGCCAAAGTTGTTTTTTATCTTCCGCCGCATATAGCTTTTGCCTTTCTTCTTCTTTATTGCTGCATGTTTCCCTAACACACTTTTTTTGTTTACTTTGCTTTTGCTCTGTTCTCTGTTGATACTTGCTCCTCGACGTCTTTCATCCGGTTGTGGCTCTTAGCATTGCCACTGCGCTTTGCTTTTAACCACTCATCCTGTGGATAGGTCATGTTTACTTTGCCATATATTTATGTATAAGGATTTGTTTGTTTGTCTGACTTTTGTTACAGTAGTGTGGATGCATGTGTTTATCATCAAATCTTTCTTCATAGAAATAACATTTGCTCCTGATTGATGATCTGTTATCCATTATTTCTGCTAATTTCACTTTCTAATAATAAATGATCGATAATTTTTGATTCGATATATGATTTTTATGCCATATAATAGCGAAAAAAATCATTTCAATATTATTTATCTCCTGAAATAGTCTTATTGGTAAGAGTGTCAGTTCCAAAACTCTCAAAAAGAGATTTCTTCTGATTAGTCTTTCGCTGATAGAGGAACCTCAATAAGTTTGTTTCAAAGAGGTAACAATATGTCGTAGTTGAATCCACAAGTGTAAATGAGTTAGAGTTGACTAAGGAACTGAGTCATGCCAATAGCCTTACTGATATAGTCGAAACTTGAATGGAACCAACCAACTCAGTATATTTAGTTGATGCGCTCAATAAAACTTTACCATATAAATTACTTTAAAACAATGAAGCAGTGAAAAACTGTATATAATGAGTTCCGACAATCACTAATGAAAACAAGTAAGGAAGGGCTAAGTTCGGGTGTCACCGAACATTTTATACTCTCGCATGATAAAGTGATAATCGAGATTTCATTATCCGTCATTTACATATTTTTCAAATACCGTATTTGTGTAAAGTTTTATTCCGCTATCATCATTGGTTCCTAATGTATATATTATACAGAGAAGGCATCAGATGGAATTCAAAAAAGCGTTATATTGGAAGAAGGCGTGGTTGTGAACCGATTTCACCCATATTTCGTACATGTTATCAGGGTGTTAAGAAAATATTATATACCGAATTTCATTGAAATCGGTCTAGTAGTTCCTGAGATATGGTTTTTGGTCCATAAGTTGGCGAGGCCACGCCCATTTTCAATTCTTAAAAAAAAGCCTGGGTGCAACTTCCTTCTGCCATTTCTTCCGTAAAATTTAGTGTTTGTGACGTTTTTTGTTAGTCGGTTAACGCACTTTTAGTGATTTTCAACATAACCTTTGTATGGGAGGTGGGCGTGGTTATTATCCGATTTCATCCATTTTTGAACTGTATATGGAAATGCCTGAAGAAAACGACTCTGTAGAGTTTGGTTGACATAGCTAGTTTCCGAGATATGTACAAAAAACTTAGTAGGAGGCGGGGCCACGCCCACTTTTCCAAAAAAATTGCGTCCAAATATGCCCCTCCCTAATGCAATCCTTTAATATCTTTATTTATGGCTTATTATGACACTTTATAGGTTTTCGGTTTCCGCCATTTTGTGGGCGTGGAAGTGCTTTGCCCATCTTCGAACTTAACCTTCTTATGGAGCCAAGGAATACGTGTACCAAGTTTCATCATGATATCTAATTTTTACTCAAGTTACAGCTTGCACGGACGGAACAGACAGACATACGGATTTCGACTCTACTCGTCACCCTGATTACTTTGGTATATATAACCCTATATCTGATCTTTTAGTTTTAGGACTTACAAACAACCGTTATGTGAACAAAACTATAATACTCTCCTTAGCAACATTGTTGAGAGTATAAAAAAGAAGTACATTGAAGAAGATAATAGGGGGCACCCAAGCAGGGGTACTTTTTTAGCCTTTTTTGACAGATCACGCATGAGTCGTGTCAAGCTGTCATGTTCTTTTTGTTAAGTGTTGTTGGCATTTCATTATGGAAGGATCCACTCCTGAACTACGTTTACAAATCGTTCAACTTTATTATGAAAATTCACGTTCTGTAAAGAATGTGTTTCGCGCGCTTGGCTCAACATATTGTCAACAAAATCGGCCTACTGAGCGTACTACTGTCAACACCATCTCCCATCTTCAGACCCAGCATTCATTATTGTATGATATTCGACCGAATAGACCACATGCAGCGCGCAGTGAAGAAAATTTAGCAGCTATAGCTAAGAGTGTACACGAAGATCGTGGAGAGTCGATTGGACGCCATTTGCAACAACTCGGACTGACGTATGGAACGACTTGGCGCATTTTACGTCCAGATCTTAAATTGAAAGCGTAAAAATACAGCTTGTGCAAGAACTGTAGCCGCACGGCCTTCCCAAGTGACATCGCTTAGTTCTATGGGCGCTTGAAAAGTTCCAAAAAGATGCGACGTTTTCGAGCTAAATTTTGTTTAGCGATGAGATCCATTTCTGGCTCAATGAGTATGTAAACAAGCAAAATTGCTGCATTTGGGTCAAAGAGCAACCTGAAGAGATTCAAGAGCTGTCATTTCATCCAGAAAAACCAACGGTTTGGTGTGATTTGTGGGCCGTTAGTATTATTGGTCCATATTTCTTTAAAAATGATGCCGGAGAGAACGTAACCGTCAATGGCCACCATTATCGCACAATAACAAACAACTATTTGATGCCCGAAATTGAAGTTCATGATTTGGGCGACATTTGGCTTCAACAAGATGGCGCCACTTTCCATACATCGCATCAATCAATGGATTTATTGAAATATCACTTCGGTGAACAGATAATTTCATGTTTTGGGTCGGTCGATTGGCCACCAAGATCGCGTGATATCATACCGTTAAACTTTTTTCTCTGGGGTTATGTAAAGTCTAAAGTCTTTGTGGACAATCAAACTTCGATTCAGGTCTTGGCGCAAAACATCACGCGAGTCATTCACCAGTTACCAGTCGAAATGTCATACCATAGTTATAATATTTAAAATCAGGAATGTTTTGCTTTATTGGACGGAACTTCATTGAGGTCTGCTTAGCAAACATACTTGTAAGGTTTGGTCTGGTAAAACGAAATCCATTATTAATCAATAGATGACTTTAGAAATCTGTATCTCACGTTGTATAATTACGATCGCATTACGAAAAATACTGTTAGAAGATTTCGTACTAAAAGACTTGTCAGAGAGTTTTGTAATTGAATGACTCCGTATTGTTTGTGCACGTGTTAAGGGGGTATTCTTGTCTAGGATTTTGAAAAAATCGATTTTTTTTTGCATATCTTGAAAGTTTAGACTTTCAAAAATATGACCTTGGAAGGATTTTTCAAAATTCAACTTATTTTCGGAGACACAGCCGATTATGTGACGTGGCGTCCGTGTTCACTAGAATTGTCTCCTAAGCTTTAAACGCGTTTTTCTCAAAACTGACTTTTTCAGGAACGATACCCACGATTTCTCAGGTTCTACTGGACCGATTTACTTGAAATTTTTATAGAGTCTTCTTTATAGGCTTGTCTATGGTGGGAACTAGCCCCATCCCCAAATTTTTATTTTTATTATTTTTAAAAAATTCGAAATAGTCAGAAAAAGTGATCCAAAAAAACTTTTTTTTCAGGCAGTCGCCATTTTGTGAAACAATTTTTTCCCACTTTTCCGTAGTTACGGCCATTGCGCCATTATTCTAGATTTATAATCTTTTTTTTTTTGGTTTCAGATAACTAGGAGGGTTGAAATCATGGGTATGGTCACGTGGAAATTTTTAGAGACCCCCCACTTCGTCAGCTCATAATTTTTGATTTTTTTTAACCTTTTTTAGTTTTTATTTTTTTTTGTACTCTTCTAAAATTAACAAATAACTAATAAAAAAATGAATAGTAAAACCATTAATTGCCTTTTTTTATGACACTTTAAAAATTACCTGAAATTCATGCTTCTAGACCAGAATACCCCCTTAAACCAGCAAGTGAAAAAATTCGCCATATTTTACAGTTTTTCTTTGATAAATTAGGCAAATGTCTGATGGTGTGAAAAAAACGTTTGGAAACGCAATCTATGCGTGCGGCATAAGTTCACTTAAAAGATCTCATAGACCGAATTTACATCTTCGGATCGCAGCTGAATCGCCCATATCAAACCATTTCTGAAGCGGTGAGGGAAAGTGGAACACTGACTTTAACGCCAAACATAAGCGGCGGCGGTCAAATAGATATGAGCTATTAAATAAATAAATCATTGCTGAAAGTTCTAAAAAACAAACCCGAAATTCTGAAAAAGCTTAATTAACTCCTAGTTATCAGGGATCGTAATGTTTTTTGCTGAATATTCTAGCGATTTCGGGCTATGGTATTGGGACTAATGTTATTTGCATTGTACTTTTGTCCACTTTGTCGGAATTTTGACTTTATATAATGGAAAAGTGAGTGCAAAGTAACTGTAAGACCAATTAGCTGGATATAAACTTCCGGATCCATAACTTGTACGAATGACCAACACAAAAACTCTAATTTTACCTATACCGCTAGCCATTAACAGCCTGTCGGTTCTCACCGCCCAGCCACGGCTCTTCGATTACGACAACGTCGGCCTTGTCTCTTCCCAGATGATAAAATCGACAGAAATAATCTCAATGCAATAGCAAAAATTATAAACTTGTGCAACTTTCCAACGCCTTTAAGACAGCGATATAAGTACTTCGTAATAAACATATAAAAAGGAATTACGACTTAATGAGGCGAAAGAGAAGGAAACTCTATGAAAGTTAGTTGATCATTGGTCATCTTGATAATCGTCATACACAGAGAGACCTATTTATACCTTTTTACAGCTAAAAAGGACAGTTTATAATTGATGAAGTCATAAAACTATGTACATATGTATGTGTGATATAGTTCTGCTCATGCCCTCCTCTGAAAAAGTTTTAGTTCGGGAATTGTTATTAAATTACCTGCGTAAATGATATTTCAAAAACTTTTATTTTGCTAAGTTGGTAGGACTGCCCTTAATTACTGAAATCTGTCAATCAGTTTGTTTACAGCAGCTGCTTAAGACGGCACCCCTCAGTAGTGCGCCGCGATTTTGACAATGGACAAAAATATCGAACAAAAAATTTGTCTCAAGGTTTATATTTCTAATCAAATTTGGTGTGCGAAATCGTTGCGAATGTTGGAAAAGGCTTCGGTAATTCAGTTTTATCAAAAATACAAGCCTACGAGTGGTACAAAGCTTTCGACCTCTTTAACTGATGAAAAGTGAAGGATATGGTGAGTGAAAATCATCAGGCAAGTGTAAGAGAGATGGCAAGAGAGCTCGACATCTCTCGCGAGACCGTTGGAATGATTTTGGATATGAAACGCGATATTGCTCGATCCGTCTCAATAAAGCTGAATTTTTTTCAAAAAGACCATCGTAAACAGGTTTCTTTGGACTTGCTTGCCGATCCCACATTCATAGAGAGCACTATAATTGCCGATGAAACATGGATTTATGAGTTTGACATACAAACAAGTCAACAATCATCGGAATGGAACCCGTTTTCAGTCGACAAAAACAGAATTCGCTGAAGTTGCTGTAGGCTGAAGAGTGTTTCGAGGACTGAAAAAATCGTTGGCATAAGTGTATTACAACTGGTGGGGATTACTTTGAAGGCGACAAAATAAATATTGATGAATAATTAAATATTTTGCGTTTATTTACAATTTCCGGGCACTTTTTTGTCACAATACATATGCAAAAAATAAGAGTTGATTCGCTAGATCAGTTCTAAAACTTCACCGCCGAAAACTGGTTCTTGAAATGCTAACAAGGTAACGGCAATATTAACTCCTTAAACTAACTTAAATTTCTGTGCCTTTCGGCCACCTAGCTCAATTAACGAAACCAATTATATTATCCAATTAAAACTACGAAATATTATTTTGAAAAGCGTGACGGGAGTACTCATAATTCTCCGCTGAGCAAGTATTAATATTTATTTTTCCGGCTTTGAAGCGTTGTAATATTAAATATTGCACCCTACTGCGGAGCGACACACCCCCAACAAACACGTGAAAGTTACAGCACTCTCCCCTCTCTCGCCAATCTAATTTGCATGCCAATTTCTACTACGTTTTTTACAGCAATAAATATAAAGCGCTACACCATGCCACGAAGAAAAACAATTTACCAAATTAAGTTAGTGCATAACTGTAAAGAGAAACAAGTGTAAAACAAAATGAAAAGAAATGCCAAAGAGCGATAAATGAAAACAAATCGCGGCAACATGTTAACAAACGAAGCAATAATAAAGAAATGGGCAAAACGAAAATAAAATATAAGCAATTGCAAGATACCGTTACAAAGTGTAGTTAAAATTTTTTTTACTAATTACACGCTCATACAAAAATACACCAGCAATAATAACTTTTACACATAACAATAATAATAATCAGAACAATAACGAAGTGGAAGCGCGCAATGCCCGTTAAAATGTCGAACCGATGAGGTCAAGCGCAGTAGGGTTGCCAACGCGCCACAATTAAAACGAGTTTTTTGTTTTTTTTTTTTGTTAAAGAGGACGAGTGATACGATGGAGTGAAGTAAAAAAGTAACACTGAAAATCACAAAAAAAAATGATATAAACAGAAGAAAAAACTTGAAAAAAAGTAAATACAGAATATTAAAGGGTGATTCATTTCTGTTTTTTTACTGTTTTTTAAGGAACGCACAGAAACTTTGAATTTAATGGGAATGTTTATTATCATTCGAAAAAACATTCTTCGACATTTATGTTTTGAAGATTATCTCTTTGAAATGTTGGCCGCGGCTACGTCTCAGATGGTCTATCCGTTGAGTCCAATTCTCGATGACTCGTTCAAGCTTTTCGACTGGTAACTCGGCGATGACACGCGTGATGTTTTGCTGCTAGGCCTGAATCGAAGCGGGATTATCCGCATAAACTTTAGACTTTACATATCCCCAAAAGAAAAAGTCTAAGATATCAAATGATGAAAACATGAAATTATCTGCTCACCGAAGTTTTCTCTCAATAAAGTGGCGCCGACTAGTTGAAACCAAATGTCGCCGAGATCACAAATTTCAATTTCACCCATCAAAAATTGGTTACGTTCTCACCAGCATCATTTTTGAAGAAATATGGACCGATGATTCCACCGGCCCACAAACCACACCAAACCGTTGTTTTTGCTGGATGAAATTGCAGCTCTTGAATATTTTCAGGTTGCTCTTCGTCCCAAATGCGTCAATTTTGATTTTTTACATACCCTTTGTGCCAGAAATAGGCATCATCTCTGAACAAAATTTAGCTCGAAAACGTCGGATCTTCTTGGAACTTTTCAAGAACCCTTAGAGCGAAGCTATGTCACTTGGGAAGGTCTAGTGGCTTCAGTTCTTGCACAAACTGTATTTTTTGTACGCTTTCAATTTAAGATCTGCACTAAGTCGTTTCATACGTCAGTCCGAGTTTCTGCGAACGGCGTCGAAACGACTCTCCACAGTCTTCGTGTACACTCTCAGCTACGGCTGCTATATTTTGTTCATTGCGTGCTAGATGTGGTCTATTTGGTCGAATATTATCCAATAATGAATGCTGGGTCTCAAGATGGCTGTTGGTGTTGCGAACAGTATGCTCAGTAGGCGTAAGTCTTTCCCTGATGAAATGCCAAACAATACTGAACAAAAACAAGTAAGGAAGGCTAAGTTCGGGTGTCACCGAACATTTTATACTCTCGCATGATAAAGTGATAATCGAGATTTCATTATCCGTCATTTACATATTTTTCAAATACCGTATTTGTGTAAAGTTTTATTCCGCTATCATCATTGGTTCCTTTCATATATATTAAACAAAGAAGGCATCAGATGGAATTCAAAATAGCGTTATATTGGAGCAAGGCGTGGTTGTGAACCGATTTCACCCATATTTCGTACACGTCATCAGGGTGTTAAGAAAATATTACGTACCGAATTTCATTGAAATCGGTAGAGTAGTTCCTGAGATATGGTTTTTGGTCCATAAGTGGGCGATGCCACGCCCAATTTCAATTTTAAAAAAAGCCTGGGTGCAACTTCTTTTTGCCATTTCTTCCGTAAAATTTAGTGTTTCTGACGTTTTTTGTTAGTCGGTTAACGCACTTTTAGTGATTTTCAACATAACCTTTGTATGTGAGGGGGGCGTGGTTATTATCCGATTTCTTCCATTTTTGAACTGTATATGGAAATGACTGAAGGAAACGACTCTATAGAGTTTGGTTGACATAGCTATTGTAGTTTTCGAGATATGTACAAAAAACTTAGTAGGGGGCGGGGCCACGCCCACTTTTCCAAAAAAATTACGTTCAAATATGCCCCTCCCTAATGCGATCTTTGTGCCAAATTTCACTTTAATATCTTCATTTATGGCTTAGTTATGACACTTTATAGGTTTTCGGTTTACGCCATTTTGTGGGCGTGGCAGTGGGCCGATTTTACCCATCTTCGAACTTAACCTTCTTATGGAGCCAAGAAATACGTGTACCAAGTTTCATCATGATATCTCAATTTTTACTCAAGTTACAGCTTGCACGGACGGACAGACGGACGGACAGACATCCGGATTTCAACTCTACTCGTCACCCTGATCACTTTGGTATATATAACCCTATATCTGACTCTTTTAGTTTTAGCACTTACAAACAACCGTTATGTGAACAAAACTATAATACTCTCCTTAGCAACTTTGTTGCGAGAGTATAATAACATGGCAGGTTGACACGACTCACACCGATCTGTCCCAAAAGGGATATTGAAGAAAGTGTATTGGATCACCCGTTATAAGAAAAAACGTTAGATTCAACTGCACCTATTTATAATACCCTTCACAGCAGCATTTTTTATAGCATAAAATTATCTATTTTTATCTTTAAATTGATTATGTTAGGTAAGTTTGTATGACAACTATATGTTATAGTGGTTCGATTTTAACTAATTCTTCATAGACCGCATAATTGCCTTAGACAATAACCTTTCGCAAGTATTTGATCGTTCAGTTCGTGTGAAAGCTATATGCTTTAGTGTTCCCATATCGGCGGTTCCGATGAATGAACAGCTTCTTAGTAAGAGAAGTTGGGATGCAAAATTTCAGAGCGGTATCTCAAAAACTGGGGCATTAGTTCACGTATACGCCTATGCTGTCAGAAAGACGGACATGGCGTCACGTTGATTATTTATGTATATACTTTATAGGGTGTCTCATATTAAGGGTATAATAATTTGAATGTGCCAATAAAGTGAAGGTAAAAAAGAAAGTAATCGTCTACAACTCCAATTATGCATATTTACGAACACCGTATAGGGTGCCGAGCATAGCGAATTGTTGTATGAGGTGTTAAACTTAATTTGCATAAACGAAGAATGCAACACAATTGTTGTGGAACGAATTGAAATGGCTAATGGGTAGGGTAAGGTGTGTTCTTTTCGGCGCTGCATAAAAAGCGAACGCGATATAATGAAAGTGTAAATGTAGAAATGGAAAAAAAATGTTACAAATATATAAATGTACTCAACGCGAATATAAAGTGAAAGGTAGTAAAAAAAAATGAAATTGATTTAATGGCGAAGCGATAATGAAGATTGAAAGCAAAAGTAAAGTACCGCTCTCAGTGGTTCGTGAGTTAATGAAAACTGCAAAGTGGAAATGCCATATATAACTGTAGGTATGTCAATCGTGATTAAGGGGGAATGAAGTTTAAAATTAATAGTTCTAAATCTGAAAGATTATACATATACATACAATTATACATATATCAGGCTACATTTTTAGTTTATTTGCACACAAGGCTAAGAACATAGTGGACTGGACAGTAATGAATTTGTGTAAAAGTTTTCTTCCTTCCCTTGCATAATACAAGAATGAGCAGTAAAAAATTATCTAACATCTGATCACATTTGTCCGGGACTTGACCTCATAAACTGCAAATCGATTACATTTTTTTTGGTCGTACATAGCTAAAATATTTTTTTATATTCGTGTGAAGTTTGACTTCTAAAAGTCAATTAGCATATGTTTGACAAAAACATAAACGACACGAAAAGTTTGAATAGTGATTTGTACTTTGAAAAATCTACTATCTCATGAAAACAAGTATTTGAATGGTATAAAGCATTCAGCGAAGGTCGTGAAGTCTTCAGAATTTTGCTTCAACCCATAATTCCAGCCTCTTTTAACGAATAGCTTCGCGCAAACGACGCATAACACTCAAAAAGTATTCCTTGTCGACTGCATGGCCGGCCGGAAGGAATTCAGAGTGCACCATACATCGATAATCGAAGCAAACTGGCACCAGAACCTTGATTTTTGATCTGGTTTGACATGGTGTTTTCAGCTTCGGCTCAGCTTTGCCACGATATTTATCCAACGGATCATCTGTTTCCAGGTCGTATGCATATGTCCAAGACTCATTGCCAGTAATAATATGTTTCATGACATCCTGATAGTCGGAAAACATTGTTACACAAACGTTAACGCGACGCTGTTTTACGAAAAAACTTTAGTGATTTTGGTACCAATCGTGTTTTCACTTTCCTTAGGTCCAAATTATATTTTTAAATGGTTTTTACTCATCCTTTCGATATTCTTACGATGCCAGTAAAATCTCTGACTGTTAATTGTCGATTCTCAAGCGCAAGCGACAATTCCTTCATTTCATTGACGTATTCAACATCGGTTGATGTTGATGGCCGTCCTGGACGTGGTTCGTCCTCAACGCGTTCTCGATCCTCTTTGAATAAATTGTGCCAGTCAAAAATACTTGGTATTGGACAACAACAATTATAACCGAAGGCCGTTTTTAAATATATTTCATAGGGGGGGGTTTGTTATTTCGAGATCTTTAACTGCTATGCTCCATCTTCTATTTGCTTCAGCATTACACAAAACATGAATAATAGGTTATAAGATATTCTCGAAGTTGTAGAACTAATGGACTTTATGAGAAGCATTATTGTACAGAATCACGCACTCTTATTTGGGTAACACGGCTGACATACTTGGTGCGCCCATTTAATCCTACTTAGGCTGCTAGAAACGATGATTCGCTGTGTGACCAAGAACAAAAATTTGCATAGGCGACTTGTATCAATTCCAGCAATTCACCTGGTTCGTAGAGGATATGACTATACAGCTTATTTAACCTTAGTCTAGCGAAAGCTGGACGTTAGCGGAGAAAATTTCTAGATTTTAGTACGTCATCTTCATTCATACAATTTTTCTAGCCTTAATACAAAACTTTGTCTGCGGGGCGGAAAGTGGCGCCTATTGGATATTCCAAGCGAAGCCAGGTTCTTCTCCACTTGGTCCTTCCAACAGAGTGGAGGTCTTCCTCTTCTTCTGCTTCCCCCGGCGGGTACTGCGTCGAATACTTTCAGAGCTGGAGTGTTTTAGTCCATCCGGATAACATAACCTAGCCAGCGTAGCCGCTGTCTCTTAATTCGCTGAACTATGTCAATGGCGTCGTATATCTCGTACAGCTCATCCTTCCATCGAATGCGATATTCGCCGTGGACAACGCGCAAAGACCATAAATCTTTCGCAGAACTTTTCTCTCGAAAACTCGCAACGTCGACTCATCAGTTGTTGTCATCGTCCAGGCCTCTGCACCATATAGCAGGACGGGAATTATGAGCGACTTATAGAGTTTGGCTTTTGTTCGTCGAGAGAGGACTTTACTTTTCAATTGCCTACTCAGTCCGAAGTAGCACCTGTTGGCAAGAGTTATCCTGCGTTGGATTTTCAGGCTGACATTGTTGGTGATGTTTATGCTGGTTCCCAAATATACGAAACTATCTACAACTTCAAAGTTATGACGTGAACTACATATCTACAACTTCAACAGTGACGTGAGAGCCAAGTCGCGAGTGCGACGACTGTTTGTTTGATGACAGGAGATATTTCGTCTTGCCCTCGTTCACAGCCAGACCCATTTGCTTTGCTTCCTTGTCCAGTCTGGAGAAAGCAGAACTATATATATATATATATGTGATATTCATATCATCGGCCTCAACACCCGCGCCGTTAGTTCTGCTTTCTCCAGACTGGACAAGGAAGCAAAGCAAATGGGTCTGGAAGTGAACGAGGGCAAGACGAAATATCTCCTGTCATCAAACCAACAGTCGTCGCACTCGAGACTTGGCTCTCACGTCACTGTTGAAGTTGTAGATATGTAGTTATCTATATATATATTTGGATCATATAGTGATCACTAGTTCAAAAAACACAGTTTTGAGAAAAATGCATTAGAATGTTCCAGGGCGCCCAAAAACCCTTTGCTATCGATACTGTGGTGTTGGTTGGCGAGGACCAGGAGTTGCTGAATAGTTCTCGCACGTGAATTGGAGCGGAATGAAAGTTGGGTGAGGAGGCTTCTCAGAATGGGTGTAATGCTGCCTGTTTAAGCTCCTATGGATCCTAAGGATTCTTTGTTGGCAACTCGGGTGTAGTAGCGACGCAGTGCGCGAAATTGGAGCAAACTGCATAGCCGCAAAGACTAAGATCGCACAAGTGCTTTGGTCGCATGGGGTCACGTAACTCGTGGCCCACTCACGGTGTGTCTTAATGCCTAAGCCTTAAAATGGCGCCATCTTATGTATATGTTGCACCTACCCGAGGTAGAGTTTGGATGGAGCCTTTTGGCGCAGGCGCAGCGGGCCTTCCGGGCCAGGTGGGACTCAATGCCAGCACGAGCCACAAGGATATGGAGCAAGCTTGGTCCAACGCATTGCTCCAGTGATAACAAACATAATCTAAAACTTATCGATTCAAACGAAGTTAGATTTCCGAAAAACAGCCCCTGGCCGGATCAAATCCGGGTCAATTCCGTTCTCTAACTTCAGACATACACTGACCGTGTTGCCGCGAGAATCGAGATTGACCCTTGTGCAGTTTAGTTCTGTATACTGTGGCATGTTAAACTCCTACTTATCCAGAATTTACATGCGACGAGTCCCCGCTTGACTTTAACCACCTTTTTGCAAGCCCAACTAACCCAACACGTCTGACACCCCGCTCCTTTTGGTCCGAACCCGTCGAAACAGCACGCTTCCTGTGCCTATCGTTGGATGACCTCGATGACGACTTATCTGAACCTTACCAACAACAACAGAACCCTTTGCTTAATATCGAATGATGCGAAAAGTATTTGACGGGTTAACTTCAAATTTTCTGAGAATATATCTGAGGTATTATAGTTTAGGAAAATGCAAGAAAAATCGATGTTGTTTTTTTAAATTCTGTATACCATTAACCCCTTACCTACTTTGCTGTAAGATATTTAGTCTAACAGTTGTCCTGTACCACCTTTGAGAAAGATCATATTTTATAAAATTTTTATTAAATACGCACAACAACAATAACATCTCTCGCTCTCTTTCTCTCCCTATTCAACTAACATATTGTTATGTCAAACCAATATTCCATTTACTCCCGTTTGACATTCGAATTGTGAACGTGAGTGACAGCTATATTGATGCTTCTAGCGCTGATTGTTGTTGGTGTTGACACACACCATTACAATGATAGAATAATTGGAGAAGCTCAAGTTACACTAACGACACACAAAACTTACAGCTGCTACGGAAGGAAAGTGCACAAGAAAGAAAGAAAGAATAAGAGATAGAGAGCGAAAGAGCGACACTGATTGTTAGGCACTGAATGCACAAGCTAAAGTTACAGTAGAACGCCGCAAGAATCGACGCGCTGTCTTTCACTAAGTCGCTTGTAATAGCATTATATCTATATAAGTAGGTATGTGTATGTATGTATGTTTGTAAGTAAGTTAAAAAGGTATGCATATACAT
Organism: Bactrocera neohumeralis; assembly: GCF_024586455.1. NCBI lineage: Eukaryota > Metazoa > Arthropoda > Insecta > Diptera > Tephritidae > Bactrocera > Bactrocera neohumeralis. Next base: position 60,374,430 of record NC_065920.1, on the reverse strand, counting down.
AATGGATAGTTCGAGATACTAGTTAGTTACTTCCTGTGCATTCGAGTTTGCTGCCATTGAAAGCTGCCGCAAGTGACAAGTGCCACGGAAAATGTAATCGAGTGTCGGTCACTGATAACAAGACTAGCAGCAGCGGCAGCAGGCAGCAGCAAATGGAAATGCCACCAAAGTGGGAAATAAATAGTGAAATGGCAGCAAAGTGCGGTGCGGCGGTGTATCTTCGATGTGGCCGCTTGGTGGCGCGCGTCCAACAGCAGGATTGTCGTTAAGATAAGTTGGCCAACTAGCAGGATATCTATACCAACCGTTTATATGTATATATACAGGCCTAACTAGACTAACTACGTGTTTGCCACGGTATTTTGTGGAGAAAATAGAAAATTTTCGCGTCGCTGGAAATATAAGGAAATGAGCAGAAGATGGGCAGGGGAAAAAAATTGCAGTAAAAGTGCCCAAGGTTGTCACAATAACAAACTGTGCAAAAAGTTAGCGGGTGCAGCAAAGGACAACGGGCAAAGGACATTATAGCAATAGTTGCTGCGCCGCATACGGGATCATTTTTCACAACGCCAAAGGAAGTTGGAAAAATATGCCGCCATATAAATCACAGAACTGATTTGTGGCCGCTAAGTATGAGTAAGCATGGAGCGGGCACTTGCATAAGTACATATAAGTAGAGCGCATTATTCCACAATATATATAAAGACTATATATACACCGTTATACACACTTCTGATTTTCTGATTTTGTTGCGATTCCAACTCCGGCACCGCAATGCTTCTTATTCGAGTTCTTCCAACCGTAAGACATCTGCATAGCAGGTAGACCAGCACACCTTAGTGCCACCACCACCAGTCACTTCGGCCAGCACAAAGCAGTTGCACGAAAACATTGTAAGAAGCCATACACAGTCCCAAAAAACTAAATGGCCACAGGACATTTGCGTGTGCCCAGCGTCTCGTTGTGCGAAAGTAAGTTTTCGTCGGCATACATAGCAATTTGTGCAATTTTCACTCGTTTTGTGTGGCGCAACCTCAACTGCATTGCCACATACCATGCAAAATAGCAAGAAAAATAAGTAGAAAAAGTAAAGTAAAGCGAAAGCACAAAAATATTAAGTGGAAAATGACAGAAAGATAGACAGATAGCATGCAATTTTCTATTCTTCTTTGACACACTTCGACTTGCTGTTGGCATTCTGCATTTCTTCCGCTACCGCTGCCGCTCCGCTTACTGGTCAACTATTACTATTTAACCAACCATTTTAAAGGGTCAACACAAAAGCGTCGAGTGTGGCAATGATTGCGGCAAAAGTAGGCAAATATGATTGCGCTTAGCAGGCGGTGGTTGTAAGGGAGGAAGTGTGGTAGAAGCGCATAGTTCTTTACATACTTTAAGATAATGGAAGTCAAAACTTAGTGCGGTCGATGAGGCTTTAAAGATTTTAGATACATAACAGGTTGAATTAAAAAGTTACCGGGTTGCCACTGTGAAACACATTTTTTCTGGCAAAATTCGATTTTTTTAATCAACACAATTCCCTTCATTCGGCTATAACCGGTGTCTAGGTCTTTAAAGAATAAAGTTCCCTACAAGGTTGATACACTGATTATAGCGACTCTCCACGATATCATTTTTATACTCTCGCAACAAAGTTGCTAAGGAGAGTATTATAGTTTTGTTCACATAACGGTTGTTTGTAAGTCCTAAAACTAAAAGAGTCAGATATAGGGTTATATGTATATACTAAAGTGATCAGGGTGACGAGTAGAGTTGAAATCCGGATGTCTGTCTGTCCGTCCGTCCGAGCAAGCTGTAACTTGAGTAAAAATTGAGATATCATGATGAAACTTGGTACACGTATTTCTTGGCTCCATAAGAAGGTTAAGTTCGAAGATGGGCAAAATCGGCCCACTGCCACGCTCACAAAATGGCGAAAACCGAAAACCTATAAAGTGTCATAACTAAGCCTTAAATAAAGATATTAAAGCGAAATTTGGCACAAAGGATCGCATTAGGGAGGGGCATATTTGGACGTATTTTTTTTGGAAAAGTGGGCGTGGCCCCGCCCCCTACTAAGTTTTTTGTACATATCTCGGAAACTACTATAGCTATGTCAACCAAACTCTATAGAGTCGTTTCCTTCAGGCATTTCCATATACAGTCAAATGGATGAAATCGAATAATAACCAAGCCCACCTCCCATACAAGGGTTATGTTGAAAATCACTAAAAGTGCGTTAACCGACTAACAAAAAACGTCAGAAACACTAAATTTTACGAAAGAAATGGCAGAAGAAGCTGCACCCAGGCTTTTTTTAAAAATTGACGTGGCGCCGCCCACTTATGGACCAAAAACCATATCTCAGGAACTACTAGACCGATTTCAATGAAATTCGGTATATAATATTTTCTTAACACCCTGATGACATGTACGAAATATGGGTGAAATCGGTTCACAACCACGCCTCTTCCAATATAACGCTATTTTGAATTCCATCTGATGCCTTCTCTGTATAATATATACATTAGGAACCAATGATGATAGCGGAATAAAACTTTACACAAATACGGTATTTGAAAAATATATAAATGACGGATAATGAAATCTCGATTATCACTTTATCATGCGAGAGTATAAAATGTTCGGTGACACCCGCACTTAGCCCTTCCTTACTTGTTGTAGTATGATTTGTCCTTTGCTTCAAAATAGGTATCAGTTTCGGCGATCAACTCTTCGTTCGACGAAAATTTTTTCCTCGCTGGAAGAACTCTGAACAGGAAATAGTCGCTGAGGGCCAGAACTGGAGAACACGGTGAATGCTGAAGCAATTCGAAGCCTAATTCATGGATTTTTGCCACATTGTTGTGGTTGGAACGGTTCTCTAGTTGCCGTTAGGGTGGTAAGGTTCAGATAAGTTGTCATCGAGATCATCCAACGGTAGGCTCAGGAAACGTGCTGTTTCGGCGGGGTCGGACCATAGGGAGAGGGGTGTTAGGTGTGTAGAGTTAGTTGGGCATGCATGCAAAGAGGTGGTTAGAGTCATACGGGTACGCGTTGCATGCTGGACATATATTTGGTATGTCTGGGCCGATTCTGGATAAGTAGGAGTTTACTCTGCTACAGTATCCAGAACGAAACTGCGCAAGGGTCACTCTCGATTCTCGCGGCAACTCAAGCGCTTCGTCTGCAATTTTTTGTGGTATGACTCCAAGTATGTCATTCACTGAGAGGCAGTCGGTGAAGGTGTTTTTGGCTTCTCTGTGAATGGCGGTCGGTGCATGTATGAAAATAGTTGCGTCCAAAGTCTGGTCGGCGTATTGTCTTATATCGTTGACGTAGCTAAGGAAAAACCTCTTAATGGCCTAGGAGGCTGTTTCGTTTCAAGTAAGCGACTTTAGGAATGGTTTCTAACAAACACCGCAGCATATACTGCTTGGAGAAGAATTAATTATGCTCCTTAGCTGGGAGCATACGGGTCTCACTGTGTAGATGTTCGATCGGAGACATCGGCATCCTGTTATAGTCCGAAATGCAGTGTTCTGGCATGTCTGAAGCTTTCTCGTCTGTTTTTCACTGCATCCAGGCGACCATATTGGTGCGGCGTAGTTAAGGACGGGCGGCCGATTGCCTTCTATGTCGCCAAAAAAGTTTCTTTGTATTTTCCGCATGTGCTGACGGCTAGCGACTTGAGGATTTTGTTGCGGCTCTGTCCTTTGGTAGTAATCGAGGTCGTATGAGGAGTAAAGGAGCACAGGCTGTCTAGTGTCACGCATAAGATCAACTGCAATATCCGTGCAGCGAGGAAGCAAGAAAGGTCGGAGAGATAACTGTTTACTTTTGAGTACATGTCATCGATTCCGTTTTTGATTTTTATCATCGTTTTCATTGACATCTAACACGATGTATTGTCTTCGTGAAACATCTCTTGCTTCTTCTTCTTTTTTTTCGGCGATTTCGTTCTTCAAACGGTCCAATAGTGCTATGTAATTGTCTTTATTAACGGTCTTTCCTTTTTCAAAGTAGTGAAAAAATTTTTACCTGCGCATTCCAAAATACAGACGTCACAGAGTAACTAAGATCTGAAACAATTTCATTTTACGATCATCTAAGATATTTTGTGGACTTTTTGATATTTTAGTTGGTATCAACATCATACGCATTATTTTCATCGATTCTGTTCCGATAAATGTAAGGCCTATTGTCGAAAACATCGATTAAATAACAGAAATCATCGAGTCCAATCGTCCTGTTTTGATTGCGCAGCAGCCAAACTATGTGCAAAACACCGTTTAGAGCAATTAAAATAACGCTGTATCCTATGTCCAACCTTTGAATACTGAGGTGTATTGTCGTCATTCGGACGAAGTAGGGCGAATAATTATGGAAATTCCTACAGAATATCGAGAGAATGATGAGCTATAGACTTGCATGAAAGATGGGTAGCTACATATGATTCGAGCAGTCTAGAAAGCCCTTAAATCTGAAAGGGTTATAATAACTCTCAAGTTATCTTCATAATAAGGCACTTTTGAATCTCAAATGAAGTTTTAAAGTGTATACTAGGTGATAACACCAAATTTCGTTTGATAGAAATGGAGTATAGGCTAGTTGTGTTATATGTATTTAAACTAGTCACGATATTGGCAGCAATAAGCAGAACCAAGAGGTTATGCCTCATTAAAAAAAAGGAGCAATCAAAAAAGCTGAAAATAAAACATCATTAAAATTACTAAGTGTAGTATGACAAAGTGTGGTAAGAAGAATATGAAAAATATTGAATCACAAAGAACTGTAGTATGTTACTCGTTGAGGTTTTCGGAAATGGAAGTCAAATTATAACGTTACCCGGTGTGGGAGGCACTTGTTGCGCATAATATTGTGTGTGGGAGAATGATTCATGTACGTTTCTTCTGTGATATAATGTAAATTACAATGAAGTTATAATAATATAATTTCCTTTTGTGTTAAATATACAAGGTCTGTCGCAAAAGAAACAGAACTTTTTAAATATAACTGTTTTTCTGGTGGCGCCAACTATTGGTGGGTATATGAAATAAAAAGTTTGATCTCTTGTTGACATTTCGTAAAAATTTTAAGACAATTGGATAACTACAATCGATGTTATCGCTCAAAAAGTGACAGCAGCTTTTGGTCATCGGTCGTAAAATGCATTTTGAACAAAGAGCAAATATTAAATTTTATTTTAAACTTGGGAAAACGTTTACTGAAACATTTCAAATGATGAAAAAAGTTTACGGTGATCAGTGCCTATCCCGTAGTAATGTGCATGAGTGGTTTAAGCGATTCCAAGAAGGTCGTGAGGACCTCTGTGACGATCAGAAGTCGGTCGTCTTCAGAAGTCAAAAATAAAGACAAATGCTGATTTGTTTTTACGATTCCGAGGATATTGTACACCGAGAGTTCGTCCCACCTGGCCAAACGATTAATGCTGTGTTTTACCTTGGTGTTATGAAGCGTCTTTTGTCACGCATTTGTCGTGCTCGACCACAATACCGTGAGGCAGGGTCCTGGCGCCTGTTGCACGATAATGCGCCGTGTCATCGGTCGACGCTTGTCACTGATTTTTTGACAAAAAACTCCATATTAACCATTAATCACTCACCCTACTCACCTGATCTGGAACCCTGTGATTTTTACCTATTTGGAAAACTTCATTTGCCCATGAAAGGACACAGGTTTCAGGACATTTCAGCTATCCAAAAGGCGACGACCGATATTCTCAAGAGCATTCCGAAAAATTACCTTAAACACTCATTTGAAATGCTAATTGACCGGGCTAAACGCTGTATCGAAGCACAAGGAAACTACTTTGAATAAAAAGATATAACTTTTGAAAAATATTAATTTTTTGTTGTTTTTTTTAACAGTCCTGTTTCTTTTGCGACAGACCTTGTATATGACTGGCCAAGCTGCTCGAAGTTTTCAAAATTGTATGATGTATGATGAGGAAGCGCATAAAGACACGGTGATCCTATTATTAAATTCCGAGTGTCTAATTAATTTCAGGTAATTTGCGACATTCCTATCGAGAACGGTACTTTTAGGTTACTGTTGGCTTTTGCGATATCGACTAAACTCGAAACAGCGCCTTGCACAGAGGTTTCATGGTACTCAGATTTCCGACTTTCAAGTACATTACAGTTATAGTCTCCATTAGTCCACTTTGCGTTTGACTTCACTATGTAACTAGCCTTAGGTGGACGTCTTATCAGTAAATTAAATACATTGAGTTACAGAATGTGAGGAGTGTCTTCTCAATTGTATCACCTTCTAATGATTCATGCGTGCGGTTGACGACATCTACAGTTTCATTTTCTTTCATTTTAATATCTATATATTTCTCGCCTTCTCTACTTTTATTCCAAGAATCGATTTCTATATCTATACTTCTCGCCTTCTCTACTTTAATTCCAGGTATCGCTTTCATTATGTATGTATATATATATTATAAATATGATATAAAGAAGCTTCAAATGATATTTGTATGTAATAACTAAGCGGGTTTAGTCAACTTTGAAGGTTACGAGAATCCCAGAAGCTTAAAAAGAGAAGGAAGAATGGGATTAAAAAGTGCAAAGCATTAAGAAAAAGTGCAATGAATGAATCTAATTGCTGTCTGTATGCTAATTAAAGCCTAAACTCAAGCGCAAATTGTGTAAATTAAAATGTTATTCGAGATATTTAATACAAAATAAGTATATACGAGGGATGTTGCTTAAGTCAGGAATATTTTGAAAGCTCTTTATATGTAAATATGCATATTTTTTTTATATTCACTGAGTGACGTAAAAGCTTTTAAAACTTTGAAAATTCTGTTGAAGAAGGCATGATCGATGGAGTCCACTGACTGACGTTAAAGCTTAAGATTGAGGTGAAAGCTTTTAAAGCTTTGGAAGGGAATTAAGTCTCCCCGTGATAAATTCCGCTGACTTCGATGGAGCCACTGATGACGTTAAAGGGAGGTAAAGCTTTTAACCTCTCCAGGAAGCACTTCAAGGAGATATGGTTTTCTGTGTTCCATTCCAATTTCTGTCCTCCCCCAAACGTCGATTCGTAAATTCAGCAGTGAAATATTATCCCTGTGTTCCATATACATTAGCAGGGATCACATCACCTCAGTAGCGCCCGGCAAACTCCTGGAACTATTCAGACTGCTGGAACTTTGCGAAGAAATGTGATATAGGAGAGGGCACAATAGACCATAGGTCGCGGTGCATTACGACTTAGCCTTTAGCCATCTCAATCTTGCACACGTTCTATTCATTCCAAGAAGTTGCTCTATTGGACCACTTTAACAGAGCTGTCAAACAGACCGAACGGTTAATATGAAGGCCTTGTAAGGGAAACTTTCTAATTTGGCAAGCAATCTTTACAAAATTTAACGTAGATTATTGTCCAAGGTAGTACCACAACTTTTCAGATCGGATCACTAATGGGTGATCCAAGTAAAGGTACTTTTTTAATAGCATTTTTTTTGACAGATCATGCGTGAGTCGTGTCAAGCAGTCATGTTATTTTGCTCAGTAGTATTTGGCATATCATCATGGAAAGACTTACGCCTGAACAATGTTCTCAAATTGTTCTGCTCTATTACGAACATTCACGTTCTGTAAAGAATGTATTTCGCGCGCTTCGCTCAAATTATGGTCAACATAATCGGCCTACTGAAGTACTATTCCCAATACCATCACCCATCTTCAGACCCATGATTCATTATTGCATAATATTCGACCGAATAGACCACATGCAGCACGCAGTGAAGAAAATATAGTAGCCGTAGCTGAGAGTGTAGACGAAGACCGTAAAGAGTCGATTCGGCGCCGTTCGCAGCAACTCGGACTGATGTATGAAACGACTTGCGGCATTTTACATCGAGTTCTTAAACTGAAAGCGTACAAAATACAGCTTGTACAATAACTGAATCCGCGCGACATACCCAAGAGATATTGCTTAGCTCTATGGGCTCTTGAAAAGTTCCAAGAAAATCCGACGTTTTCGAGCCAAATTTTGTTCAGCGATGAGGTCATCTCTGGTTCAATGGGTATGTAAACAAGCAAAATTGTCGCATTTGGTACGAAGAGAAACCCGAGGAGAATACAAAATGCCATTTCATACAGAAAAAACTACGGTTTGGTCTGAAATCATCGGTCAATATTTCCTAAATATTAAAATTTGACTCAACGGATGAATCATCTGAGATGTAGCCGCGGAAAACATTTGATAGAGATATAAATGCCAAAGAATGTTCTTCTGTTTCTGTGATTTTTTTTAGGTAGGGGACCTGTAATGCAATGGATCACCCTTGATAACATGTAGTTGCTTTACGAACTGTTCGATGAAAATAAAGTTTTTGTATGGAAACACAAAACACTTGTCACTCAAAACGTTTTTTTTTTACTTCGAAAGGCGCGATTGTCCGAAACCTGTGATTTTTTCTCATTTGAGGGTTAGGTCTAACTACGAAATATATCGATTGAATTCTAACATTGTTATAGATATATATAATATTTGTTCTGAATAACGTGAGGAGTTGATTTTTCGATATCTGTTTGTTCGTCTCTCCGTTTGACTTTCAAAAAACAACACGAAAGAAGTCAGATTTATTAAACCACCCCCGTTCAAACACAATTTCAACATTTAATTACGATTAAATATCGTCGCAATGAACTTTGCAAAATGACACAACAAAGCAGAATACGTCAGGAAGCGACTCACCGCTTCGCTTGCAACTCAAATAAATGACTCATACACACACAGCGTATGTGTGCAAGATCTCAGCTAAAAGCTGCTCACTGCAAGACCACTTTGCTCAGTTTACTTTCGTCAACGTTCGTGTAAAGATGCAGTCAATCTTGAAGCTCCGATATGCAGTCGCGCTGCTGCTCGCACTGAATTGCGTTCTACTTTGCGCAGGTAAATAAACACAGCCACTCGTCAAGTGTTTAAACAAATGCGCATGAGCGCTTGTTTCTTTATTTTGCTTTGTGTTAATATGTGCCCAGAATTATTACGATAAATTAAAATTCAACTTTATTTTTGTAGCTCAAGGCAACGGCGGTTGGGGTGGCAGCTCGGGTGCACCCGGTGCTCCCGGCGGTGGCAATGGTGGCGGCGCACCCGGTGCTCCTGGCGCACCCGGCGGCAGCAGTGGCGGTTACGATGGCGCACCCGGCGCGCCTGGTGCACCGGCTGACGGCTATTATGGCCACCAAAATCATATGAGCAGTTCGGCTGGCTTCGCACAGCTCCAATGGCTGTTGGCTCTGATGCCGCTCGCATTTTTGTTGAAATATGCTTAAAGCAATTAAAATATCTAATTATATGTGATATCTTTAACTGTGTCGAATGCTTGATTTAAGCTTCTGAAAAAGTATTTACGGTGCACTTTGCAGTCACAATTTTATTTTTATTTTGTAAATTACGTCTTTAAATAAAAATTGAAACGTAAAATAATATTTCTTGATTTTCGCTAATTATTATTTGTATTTTATTTGTTTTGCCTTCTTCGCATTCCATCCGATGACCACAGCGCATTGTTTAGCGTCGCATTTTGATATGGTATTACCGGTTGCTACCTACGGCTGGTGTTGTAGAAAATGTACAGGGTGGTTGATATATTTATTTTTTAGCTGAAAGTTTACCAAAAACAAATATAAACGTTAATGGCGACTGCACTAAAGCGATAATACCCTTCACATATGCATTTTTATAGTATAAAAAGCGTAAGAAGCTCTTCATCTTGCTTTTGATCGCTCAATTTATATGACAGCTATAGGGTAGAGTGGTCCGATTTGTACAATTTTTTCGGGGATTATATCCTTGCCTTAAGCAATAATCTATGCCAAGTTTCGTCAAGATACTTTTTCAAATGAAAAAGTTTTTCATACAAGTACTTGATTCCGATCGTACAGTTTGTATGGTAGCTATATGTTGTAGTGATCAGATTTGAAAAATTTTCTGCGAGATTTGACCCTTATATTGGAAAATAATGTAGGTCAAATCTCATGAAGATATCTTGTCAAATAAAAGAGTTGTCCATACAAGCACTTGATTCCGATCCTTCAGTTTGTATGGCGATTATATGCTATAGTGATCCGATCTAAACGATTTTTTTCGAGATTGCAACATTTTCATGTGAAATTTTTGTAAGATATCTTCTCAAAAGAAAAAGTTTTCTATACAAGCATTCGATTCCTTTCGTTCAGTTTGTATGACAGCTAAATGTATAGTGGTTCGATATCGGCGATTCCGCTAAATGAACAACTACTTTGTGCAAAATTTCAGATCAACAACTCAGAAACTTAGTGACTAGACCTGGTTTATACAGACGGATACACGGATCTGGCTAAAACGACTCAGCTCGATCAAACGGTCACCACAGCTCTGGTGCTGCATTTCGGCTGGAATTTTGGCTATAGTGCGCTGAATTTTCTCTTCGGGCTCCTCGACCTAAACCTTTGATTAAACACACCCTCAGAGAAAATAATGAAAGATAATAATATATAGTGATATGATAGCAAACCTTACTGAAAACACTGTTAAATTTCGACACAAATCCGTAAACAAACCTGACTGCCACGAGCTCGTCACCACCGTCATCCACCGTGGTAGACGTGATCTTCATTCTAGACTTAACAAACTTCGTGCCAAACATAAGGTATTCCTACAAATAGTTATGGCCCTATTTCACAAATCCCACTACCCGATATTCTTCTTAAAGGTCTGAACTATTTCCTCATGACACCTCGTAAGAAGCAAATGGCGTCTGATAACATGACTATCCAAAAAGTTCGAAACCTAAGTTAGTCTAAAAAAAATTTGCATCAGAAAAACTAGTTTATAATGTATTTCCATGAACTAAGCTTGTTGAGGTGATTATCATTGCGTCGTTTGCGTCTGAAGCGGCCGGAAACTCTTGTTTCCTTCATCATGCTAATGCCCCATGTCATACGTCATACTGTCATTGGTTCTTTGTGTCAATTTTTTTTTGCCAAAAACTCGACTGATACCTTGCTGTAGTCCCCTGATTTGGCTTCATTCGAACTTTGCTGAATAGCCAAATTCAAAACGACGTCGTTTTCACACTATTGAGGTGATACAAACCGAATCGAAAAAGGTCTTGAAGGCTAAAGCGGAAAAATACTATTCGGACTGTTGCAAGAACTGGAAGAAGCGTTGACAAAAGTGCGTTTTATCTGACGGTGCTTACTCTGAAGGGTCTTGAAATTTCTTCTCTGTGATATATGTATCACCAAATTTGTCTATCGAAACACTTTTCCTCAAAATTGTCCTTAGCGTCACCAAAAACCATAAAGAATAATACGAATGTAATATGAAATGAATGAGATACCCTGCGAGGTTTCATAGCGCTTTTCGAAATGAAATCGATGTTAGAAAAATAATTTTTTTATGTTTCCTCGGATTTGAATCCACTACCTATCCAAGGTATGAAACTTTTCTAGTAACCTTTTGGTATGAGGAGAGCCTCTACATAATAACACTTTCATTTTACTTTGAGTATTTTAAAATATATTAGGTGCTTTATTTGTGGCCACCACTGTGGTATAAATATACTGCGAATATATACTTATATATTTATATTTGTTTTGACAATCATTTAAACCGGTTTTTAAATTAGCAGTTCCAAGTTATTGCATTTCTGTTTTGTCTCCCACAAAGCCGTCGCTTACCGACGAGTGGGATGTGTGAAATACACGTGCTTCGGGCCAATATACTCATTCATTCAGAACCCGTTGTTTGAGCTCTGATTTACATATTTATATTAATTTTATTGCATTTATTTTGATTCAGTCTGCTGAACAACCGCAAGCGTTTTAATTAATTGAATTGAATGAATGAAGCGGGTTTCACTTTTAAGCTTTTAATGTACAGCAGTTTATAAAGAAACAGTAATGTATATTAATAGTGTTTCATTTCCAGATGTTTCTCTTAACGTTTTTTAACAATTTTGAATTTTTGTTTCATTAAAAGTTTATATCCATTGGTGAGTTTCAAAATATCGATTTTTTTTCTAGATTGGTATGACTGAAATATGACGTTTGTGCCGACAGAGATGAATCATTAATGCCTCATACTTGTTTAAAAATATGTTTGTGTGCGAAATATATATCCCAACCCTTAACAAAACTTTTTAATGCATCTGTTAAGTAAGGCTTATTTCCTTCAATATTGAAAAAACTTCGTATTTCTAATCAAACTTCAACTTATTTTTTTTTTATATTTATACTAATAAATAATTAAACAAATATGTACCATTTTGGTCGACCACTTTTTACCATTTTTCCACTAGTGACATTATTCCATCAGTGTATATCGAATCAGTGATATAGCATCGTCTCCGTAAACTTAAAAAATTTCATTAGTGGCATGCGTGGCATTCTTCGCTTTTTATACCCTGAACAGGGTATATTAAGTTTGTCACGAAGTTTGTAACACCCAGAAGGAATCGTCGGAGACCCTATAAAGTATATATATAAATGATCAGTATGTTGAGCTGAGTGGATTTAGCCATGTCCGTCTGTCTGTCTGTCCGTCCGTCCGTCTGTATATATGCGAACTAGGCCCTCAGCTTTTAAGACATCGTTTTGAAATTTTGCAAACGTCATTTTCTCTTCAAGAAGCTGCTAATTTATTGGAACTGCTGATATCGGACCACTATAACATATAGCTGCCATACAAACTGAACAATCGGAATCAAGTTCTTGTATGGAAAACTTTCGCATTTGACAAGATATATTCACAAAATTTGAATGTTATTTGGTATAGAACGATTATTTTTTCGCATTTGACATATATTCACAAAATTTGGTATAGATTATTTTCTAAGGCAACAATGTAATCTCCGAAAAAATTGTTCAGATCAGAATACTATAGCATATAGCTTCCATATAAACCGAACACATAGTTACTAAAAGAAATGCACCTGTGAAGGGTATATCAGCTTCGGTGAAGCTGAAGTTAACGTTTTTTCTTGTTTAAACAAAAATTTCAAAATATAGCGAATTACTTCATTATCTTCACTCATTTTTGAACAGTTAAATAAAGCTTCAAATATCTCCTTTCCAACACTATATGATATCACATAATGTGGTTGGTAGCACAGGAGATAACCTACTGCAAAGACACCTATTTAACGATACCTTTTCTGATTTAATTAATGTCTCTTCAGACGTTCCTCAAGGCAGCCATCGTGGTTCAATACTGTTCTTTTTAAATCATATCTTTAAATAGTGATTTTTATTTAGTCCATTCGGAGAAGTTAGAGGCCGTTCAAAAACAATTTTTACTTATTGCCTTAAATCATTTACATTGATATTCCAGGTTAAATCTCCCCCATATACTAATCGTTTAAAACTTATAATTCTGCCTAAACTCGCTAGTCGCAAAGAAACTTATGAAGGGGGCAGTCTGTAGTCCATCTCTGTTGTCTAATATTTATTTTAACGTCACCATTCGCTCAACCATGCAGTTTAGACCTTTACTTTTAAAATTTTCTAGAACCAATTTGAATTAAACCATTCCGTCGTATATGTCATGATTTCAATTCTACCATTAAAAAAATTACTTTATCTACTCTTAACATGTGTTATTTAAAAATAACAAACTTTACTTTAACCTAATTCCTAATTTGGGCTGTTACAATTTTTATTTCTGTAGCTGAGAACTTTAAGATCTCAACGCTTAAAAACTCTTTTACCTTTTATGACTCGGCTAATTCCGCTCGTTTGCGGATTGCGCCACTCGCGTCAGTTGGGCGGGAGGAAGTTAATCATTTGGTATTATTATTATTATAAAGCCTTACACGCGTCTTTCTCGAAATGCTGCTTTCAGAGTCGGTGAGGAAAACTTCTCCGAAACTTAGAATATTTGTCGGGTAATAAACGAAAGAACTAGATTTTTGATAATAGTTTCTATTTTTGAGCCACTTTTTAGGAAGAACGCATTTTTTTGAAAGCCGCCATTTAGACAAAAATCAAAATATGTACTAGTCCTTCGATCATTATCTGTATTCATCTCTAGTAATAACATACATTTTTGGATTTTGAGTTTGATATAAATTTAAGGAGAAAAATCTTTCTCAACGCCAGATACCTTCTGACGGATGTAATCCTGGACCATTATTCTTATAATAAACTATTCAATACAGTGAAAATACAGGTATAAGAATCCAAGGGGGTGTACTTGAGGTTTAATTTTGAATATGTTCATACAAACAAATTTCAGTGGGAAAAATCATGAATTTATGGCTGCTTTCTCAATGTTTCGTTACCAGCCTTTCTATCCAGTTAATAGAGTTGTCCGCTTAATAGAGCGTCCATTTAATAGAACTTTCAATGTATTTTTTATTTATGAATTGTTTTTAGTATCCTATCTCCTAAGTTGGTTCGAACTGAACACAGTGTGCTAAATTTTACTAAAATCGATTCAGTAGTTTAGGAGTCCATCGCGGACAAACAACGTGACACGTACTTTTTATTTATAAAGATTTGTATTTATTTAGCTCTTCAAAAAATCTTTAAAAAAGAAGGTTTTTTTCTGGTTTGCAAGTAGTTATAACCTCTTAATTAGATCTCTTAAGACGACTTGAAACTCTTCTAATGCAGAACATGGTTAAGTAAGTCGACTTAATAATACTTATCGCGATGATCTTTATTAATAACCGCTTCTATATTTTATTATATTTTTTTTAATAAATTTGTCCAACAGCTAAAATTACATCCTACATTCAGTTTTCTTTGCTGATTACATCCTATGTACCTTGAAATACGCCTCGCTTATAACACATATTACAATTTTTGATTCATGTTCCTGTGAAAAAACATCACAAAACAAATTTCAATTAGTGGTTTGTGGACACTTCAAACTGCCTTAAATTGGTTTCACCGGTCGCCATGTCGAAAACTTGATATTATATACGACTTATTCACTCGATTCAGAAGTCTAAAGTCTGAGTCACTAAACGCAGTCTGACTCACCGATGTCGTAATGACCTTGTCAAAATTACGCAGTCTGCATCAATTGTACTGCTACAAAGAGAACATAATTCAAAAATGATTTATAATGGAATACAGAAGCTTACTTAACATAATGAAATATGTAGTTTTTACATACTATGTATGTCTGTATGCTGTTTGGGAAAATTTTTTTTCTGTAAGTGGTGGCATCTGTGTTTTAACTGTAAACATACTACTATAAGCAGAAAATAGTAAGACTTTGTTCATAATTTAAAATTCTTAATTTCCTCCTCATTGGGTGCAGTTTTTATCCCCTCAATCGTAGCTTAGCGTCACTTCATTGACTTCTATAGTTTTGTGAACAAAACAAGTCTTGGACCGTGTCTGGGAAATACGATATCTGCGTCACCATTAATGTATAATTTTTTGGCAACGACCCTGTGGCAAGAACTCATAATACACATCGCCGCTGAAAGCGAAGCAAACTGTTAGGTAAACTTTCAAATTCGATCTAACTTTGAGCGCCTTTTTGGGTATTGGTTCATGCGGAAGCTTCCATTGGGATGTTTGAGCTTTGGGTTCCACGTCATAGCCATAAACTCATAATTCGCACCAGTTATGACGCACTTGAGTGAGATGATACGAGCATGCCGATTGCAATTTTTATAATGGTAATTCGACGATTGACCACTACTTTTTTCCTTACTTTTAATGTCTTTTCTTGCCGTTCTCGGGCGTTCACATATTCTCCTTTCTTCGGAACAATTTGTATCACCGATAAAAGTTGCTTTTGTCCAAGATAGCATCACCATATCTCACAGTCATAATTCGGGATGCGTCAGCGCTTTAAATTTTTTCGCACAAAATTTTATGTACATTCTTGGATCAATATTTTGGAATAAGCAGAAATCGAAGACGAACCAAAAAAAAATTTAGCAGTGCCGCAAGAGAGTGGAGGCCATCCGCGAGTTGTCTCCAACTTTTGCACGAATTCCCATTCGCTTGACCAACAAATACCGCTGTGGAAACTAATAAAGTCATTAAAGAGGTCCATGGAGTTAATGTCAGTGACAAGACAGTACGAAAATGCCTCCATAATTACGGGCTCAAGACTAGAATGATGGTAAAAAACCGTTCTTAAGTGAATAGCTCCGTAAGGCTTGATTATAGTTCTCAAAAAAATAAGAACGCTTCACTATCAATGATTGGATTAAAGTTACTTAATCCGATAAATACAAAATTAATCGATCATCTAGGCTCACATGTACATGGACTGACAAACAGGTTAGTTTACAGAATCACCACATATGACAAACAATGAAATTTGGAGGTGAATCACTGATGGCTTCTGCACGTTTTCGCGGAAATGTGCAGGTTGTACTTCGGCGGACCTTCATACTGATAGTCTGGAAGACTCGCATCTTCCAAGTCTGTATATAATCGGACTCGAACGTAGGCAAAGAGATATTTTCATGCACGATAATACAAAAATTATCAAATCATGGTTTTGGGATAGTGGGATCAAACTGCTCGGCTGGCCCCGCAGTTGAATACCATTAAGTCGTTACTCTTGTAGAACTCCATAGGTTTTCTAGTGACTGATGCCCAGAGCATACTGAAATTATGCAGGGAACAGTTCTCCAATCTGCTGCATTACAGTGAAAGCATAACACCAGGAGATGATGAATCCGATTCCGCAATCGATGACGATGAAGCGGACGTTCCATTGCCCAACCATGACGAAGTTCGAAATGCAATTACCTGTCTTAAGAACAACAAAGCGGGAGGGCCGATTTGTTGCCGGCTATTCAAATACGGCGGCAAAGAACTGATTAGAAGCATGCATTAGCTTGTTTGTAGAATATGGTCGGGCGAAAGCATGGCCGACGATTGGAATTCAAGTGTGTTCTGCCGAATCCCCAAAGAAGCAGGCCCTACAATCTGCGCCAACTACCATGCAATAAGCCTCCTTAACATCGCATATAAGGTACTTTTGAGAGTATTGTGTAAAAGATGAAAGCCCTCCGTTAACAAACTAATTGGACCTTATCAGTGTGGCTTAGCTCCTGGAGGATCTTGTCGATTTTAAAGCTGCTTATGACAGCACGAAAAGAAGTTGCCTTTATGCCGCGATGTCTGAGTTTTGTATCCCCGCGAAACTAATACGGCTGCGTAAGCTGACGTTTAATGACACCAAAAGCTTCGTCAGGATCGGGAAGGATCTGTCCGAGCCGTTCGATACCAAACGAGGTTTCAGACAAGGTGACCTCCTACCGTTTAACATCTGAAGAAAATAATACGAGCTGCAGAGCTAAATAGAGAAGGTACTATCTTCTATAAGAGCAGCTGCTAGCGTACGCCGATGTTATTGATATGATTGGCCTCAACAACCGCACCGTCAGTCCTGCTTTCTCCAGACTGGATAAGGAAGCGAATCAAATGGCAAATGAGTTTGGTAGTGAACGAGAGCAAGACGAAATATCGCCTCTCATCAAACAAACAGTTGACACACTCGCGACTAGGCTCCCACGTCACTGTTGACAGTCATAACTTCGAAGTCGTAGATTGAACAAGTTTCAACACTAACAATAATGTCAGCCTCGAAATCCAACGCAGAATAACTCGTGCCAATCGGTGCTACTTCGGACTGTGCTGGCAATTGAAAACTAATTCCGGAAGACGAGAATTCCGCGGAAGATGTAAGGTTATTTGCGCATTGGCAACGGCTAATATCGCATTCGATGGCACGGTGAGCTGTACGAGATATACGACGACATTGGCATGTTCAGCAAATGAAGAGACGTGTCGTCCGAATGGATGAAAACAGTCCAGCCTTAAGAGTATTCCAAGAAGTTTCTCCAGGGAGAAGCGTGGAAAAAGGAAGACTTCCACTTCGTTAGAAAGACTAGATGGAGAAGAGCCTGGCTATACTTGGAATCCACAACAGTGAAAAGGAAGAACAACCTTCCCGCTGTTGTAAACTCGGTCATAACCGGCTCGGCGTAAGCGGTGCGTATGCCAATAACGAAGAGGATTTTTAATAAATTAGTTTAAGTTTTAAATTGAGTTATTGGTTTCGAAAGGGAATTTAATACCCTTTGGAATGTATTTATAATTTTTCATATTTATGGTGTCTGATAGAATTTTTAAGCGATGTGAGCAATATTTGTATTTTCGTGAATAGTTTTGTCCTTTACTGTATATATACATATGTAGATATGTGTATTTATTTCTTTTACTAGTTTTTTGTGCATATTTATGGACATATTTATGTTCATATGTACATATATACATATTCACATATGGTATAGACTTATATTACGTATTTCTACAAGTTTCAACAACCGACCGCTCAACGCTCACTGAATAGGTGTTGAATGCAACCAAAACCAAATTCAACATTTTAGTTCGCTAAAAATGTGTGTAAAATAAATAAATCTATTTTTTTAGAAGTTAAAAAATGCGTGGCTCAAAAAAATATTGACATACTTTAAAAAAAAATATGGTTCATTGAATTTATGCAACTCCAAACTCAATGCTATTGAGAGGACTCTATTCAGTGCATTGAAATCCGGCGCTTTTTGTTGATACGTGCTGTACACGAGTCTTGCAATGGAAATGGAAATGGTGAAAGCGAAAGTGAAATGAAAATGGAAAATGCATATGTGTGTGTATGTGTGTGTTGTGTAAGGTGTGCAAGATTCAATATTTGACATGACCCAGCCGGTTGGTGTTTATTGTTTTAGGCGTTCCACAAAATGATTGGCAATGCACCGACACTTACACACACAGCCATTAAAGTATGTATGTATATGTAGGTTTATTTCCAATTTGTGCGCAGTGCTCTTATTGCCAGCCCTGTGGCTTCCAATTCTCAGTTAGTCAGTTCGGTACTGTGCAGCTGTTTATTTTATTTACTTGTTTATTTATCTTTCTCTTCAGCCATTTACTGCCATTTCGTCGATTGACAATTTCTCACTTCAAAAAGTAGATATGTTTTGTGGTTGTTGCGGTCGCGCGGTTTGTGGCCCACAAAATGTATTTATTATGTGTGTGTTCGAGGCATAAGTGCTCGTTTATTGTAGGCTTGTATCTGTCATACGTTTTATTTCTTTATTTTGGCTTACTTTATTTAAAGCGCAGTGCCCTAACAATGTACTTAATTGTAGTCTGATGAGTAATGAAGTCGTTAACAGATGTTCTAAAAAAGTGGGTTTTTCTTGAGGTGTTTTCATTAACTCCAACCTAAGCTTTTATATTATATGGTTGTCAAAAAAGTCTTGCGGCACTTTCGCTAGTTTGCGCTGAAAGCGCGTAGTTCGTCGCATCGGGTCATGCTATACCTTTTTGGAAAGCTCATTTCACGCGCTAACACGTGTTTGATTGATTGTCGTTTCTTTTAAGTCGTTCGTGAGTTATACGAGTAGCGTCGCAAACATGGAGCAAAATAAAGAGAAAATATGGCATATTTTACAGTACTACTACGATAAAGGCAAAAATGCATCTCAAGCCGCCAATAAAACTTGTGCAGTTTATGGACCCGATAGTTTCCATTTCCACCGCACAACGATGGTTTCAACGTTTTCGTTCTGGTGTAGAGGTGGTCGAAGATGCGCCACGCTCCGGAAGGCCTGTCGTCGAAGATTGCGATAAAATCGCTGAATTGGTCGAAAGAGACCGGCATAGTAGCATCGGTCAAGAGCTGGGCATGAGTCATCAAAATTCATTTCAATTTCAATAAAAAAAAAAAAATCAATAAAAATTTCGCAAGACTTTTTTGACAACCCATTATTTACCCTTTAAGATACCATTATTAGAATATATATTTTGATTTGCTTAAGAATTCTAATTTTTCTCAAAAGGTGGAGAAGTCATACCGACTGGGTTGATTGAAGGAAGAGGTCGAAAGAACGTAAAGCCGCAAGTAATAATATGAGCAAAAAATAGTAAGACTTTGTTCATAATTTTAAAATTCTAAATTTATTCTTCAAAATCTATATCGTCCTTCTCAAAATAACCCCTCATGGTCACAATACACTTGTGTCAACGTTTTTTCCAATCCGTAAACAGTTGTTAAAGTCAATTTCCGGAATAGCCTTCAATGCACGTAGCGACCCACGTTTAATGTCTTCAATTGACTCAAAATGGTTTCCCTGAAATGGTCGTTTGAGTTTGCTGAATAGCCAGCGCTCACACGGAGCTAAACCAGGCGAATATGGTGGTTCTGGCACGATATTGGTTGAAAATTTGGCGAAAAGCTCAAGGTGCTTTATCGTGATGCAAAAACCGACAGTTGTCGGCTCATAATACCGATCCCTTTTTCCGAATGCTTTCGCGGAAACGATGCATAAGACTCAAATAGTATTCCTTTTGACAGTTTGGCCAGTCTTAAGGAATTTGGAGTGCACCACACCCCGATAATCGAAGAAAACCTTGATTTTTGACCTGCTTTGTCGTGGATTTTTCGGCTTCGACTCACCTTTGCCACGGACGATTGGTCATCTGTTATGCTGCTGTTTTGAAATAATTAGGTGATTTTTTGAATCAACAATCTTTCCGATATTGCAATAATGCCAGTAAGATCTCTGACACTTAATCGTCGATCCTCACCTCAACTCAATCTAAAAAATTGCTGGAGCTCTCCTACTTTGTTGCCCCATTTTTTTTAGATTGTAATCTTGGAAGCCGTGTAATATAACCTATTTAAGGAGAGGAGCATTCGTAAGAGCTTTAACGTGTCATAATTCTTCATGCATGCTTCGAGTTCCGCCGATTTCTCTTTTCAAGTTTTTTAACGTGAGACCTCAAGCGTAACTACCCGCTCGACCATATAACATTAAGTTAATTATTAGTGATGTTCAAAAACCGGAAAGTTACTCTGACGTCTATTGACAGTTTGGCCAGTTTATGACCACTGCAGTTTATTTTATACATGAAAGCATGGAATACTGCGCTCCGTTGCATAGCTGACAAAACGGACCACTGCATCGTGAAAGCTTCTCTTGGAGGTTCTTTTCGGCGCAAATACTTGGGGGGAAATGTGGATGATATGAAACCGCCGAAAAAGAAGTGCACTGAGATTTTGTTCTTATGGATCTAGGGTTAGATAGAGTTTTCTGTCGGGATTTTATCTTAAATTTCAGCTTACACACCTCAGCGGTTTCTTGCATGCCGCAGTGGCTGCTATCAAGGTAGCAGTAGATGTACTGCTCCGAAGGCCGTTTCCTTCAGTAAGCTGTGCACTCACTTCAATATCAAGGTGGTAAGACAGACCTTGAGATCGATGAAACTGTGTTTAAGAATTATCGAGAAGTGTCCAGAAGTATCTGACTTCTTTGTTATATACATCTGGTTACCTTGATACTTGTTTGGATGCCTGATCACAACGGGATTGCAGGAAACTACAAAATTGATAAGTTTGTTTTAGAGGAGGGCTCCTTCCCGCAATTTCATTAAATTGGAAATGAGTTGGTATTCCGTTGTCTCCTTGCACTATGTGCTCCATGCAAACCTCGTGAGCTCGCCAAGCACCGGTCAACAACCCAGCGAAATGCTGGGGAATTCCTGTTAAATTCCTTAAATATTTGTGGTACGACCAAAACACTTCGTCGATCTATGAGAATATCAGCTTCCATATTAAGCAGTTTTGGTTAACACAAAGACCAGCGTGCACAACTGTGCGTTGAAATATTACGCCACGTTTGGTGCGAGGATCAACCTTAGGACCTAACTTAACCTTCATACAATACATATTTTACTTTTCGCTCCGTGTTTTTGAAATGTGTCGAGTAGTTGCTGAGATATGAATTTTCATTTAAAACTCAAAAGGACAAACTTTTAACCTAGTTCGTAAGAGGGACATCTCCAACTTTAACTTAACTTTATCCAAAAGTAATGCAAGAATTATTCGTGGTAAAGATATTTTGGTTCAAAATACTTATCAGTCTATACTTCCAGACCATTCTCTTGTAGCCTTATAAGAAAGAAAGTCTCTCTAAGGAGAGCGAAAACCTGATTGATGCATTTTTTCATTGATTTCTGCCACGACATATCTCACGTTTTATAAGTCCGACCGAGTTACCCTGTACGGCGATAAGCTCGATTCAAGGGTATCTCGCAAGTTATTGCAAAAACCTCTCATAGACCAAATTGGTCAGCGGGTGCGAATGGAGACCAAGCCGGATTTGGTGACCAGATAGGTTTTGTTACATGTTTGGTGAGTTTGGCAGAAAATCTCTCACAATGAGCTCCTTCCCTACGACCAAACTATTATTTCGGAGCTGTAAAGTCAACATTTGAAACATCTGAAGGGAGAAATCGACCAGAGGCTGCCAGCTGTGATCAATAGAAGAGCCAGGGCAACGACAGGTCATTCACATTGATAGTGATGCGCCAAAAGACCCCGAAGAATGGTTGGGCGAATACAATGAATCAACCCTATAGTCCGAACATGACACCATGTTATTACTACCTGTTTCTGCGTATAGCGATTGATTTTGCTGATAAAAAATTCACCGAAAGATAAGCTTGTGAAAATTGACTGACACAGTTTTTTTGTCAATAAGGTTTCTATTTTTCGCAACACCATTACCCATCTTGAGATCCAGCATTCATTATTGGATAATATTCGACCGAATAGAGCTCGTCCAGCACGCAGTGAAGAAAATATAGCAGTCGTAGCTAAGAGTGTACACGAAGACCGTGGAGAGTCGATTCGGTGCCGGCATATGAAACGACTCCGAGCATTTTACGTCGAGATCTTAAATTGCCGCATTTCAGAAGAAGAGCAACCTGAAGAGATTCAAGAGCTGCCATTTTATCTAGAGAAAACAACGGTTTGGTGTGCTTTGTGGGTCGGTGGAATCATCGGCCCATATTTTTTTTCCAAAATGATGCTGGTGAGAAAGTAACCGTCAATGGCGACCTTTATCGCGCCATGGTAATTGACTGTTTGATGCCTGAATTTGATGCTCGTGATCTGGGAAATATTTGGTTTCAAGATGGCGCCACTTCCCATACATCCCATCAATCAATAGATTTATAGAGAGAACACTTAAGTGAGCAGATAATTTCACGATTTGGGCCATTTGATTGGCCACCAAGAGCGTGTGATGTCATACCATTAGACTTTTTCTTATGGGGATATATAAAGTCTAAAGTCTATGCGGATAATCCCGCTTCTATTCAGGCTTTGAAGCGAAAGATCATGCGTGTCATTCGCTATTAACCAGTCGAAATGATATGACGAGTCATTGAAAATTGGACTCAACGGTTGGTCCATCTAAGACGTAGCTGCGGCAAACATTTGCAAGAGATAATCTTCAAAAAGTAAATGCCAAAGAATGTTATTTTCAATAATAACACTGTGGAACATTTTTGGGATTATTGTCTGGGGGGTGAGAAATTCCAAGTCAGTTTTTTACTTATCTTGATGTTTTTTCGCTTAGTTGTAACATTTTGGCAAAAACGTAGTTTTTTTTAATTTATTTTTTTTATGTTAAACTAGGTTTTTGCCAAAATGTTACAATTACGCGAAAAAACATCAAGATAAGGAAAAAATTTAAAAGGTCATAAAAAAAACTGACACATACGAACGCCAAACCCTTTGAGGGTTTTACTATACTGACCTAGTACCATCACCCTGACTTGGAATTTCTCACCCCCCAGATTAGCTGTTTTACTGTGTAATAAACAATCCCCATTAAATTTGAAGTTTCGGTGTTTTTTCTTAAAAAGTAGGAAACTTCGAAATGTATCACCCTTTATTATATAGGTATGTGTGCATAAACCAAAAATAAGATCAAAGTAATTTTTTAATTGCTGAAATTTTTCCGAAAAGCAAAAATTACAAGCCTCCTGAGCTGAAATTGCATAGCTTGTAGTTTTATCGTCACTCGAATAGCCAATTCCAAAGCCACTTTTTGCCAATTCTTAACAGCCACTTTAACCAATTTAACTTCACCCTTTTACTATAATACCAATGCTTACGATTATATTTGCAGTTTTTCGAATATTTTCGATGAATTTTGTGAAGTAATGCCAACCACATAAGGACACACGTAAATATCTAGATTGTGTGTATATATTCAGAGCACAAGTGTAATGGAGCAATGCATACAGTGCGGTTATTTGTACAAATGTATATGTGTGTAGCAATTTAGTTGCATTTGTTGGGCAACATGTGGAATTATACACATACATACGTAAGTGTGCGTGCATATGTATTTTTCATTTGTGAATTTCTAAACCACAAGAAATGTTGATTTTTTTTCAAATATTCTCTTGCCTTTTGCATTTATTCAACTCCCAAAAAGCATTTTTCGACAAACGAAATATTTGCAATGAAAATCAAAAATATATTTCAAATGGGAAATCGAGCACTGGCGCTGTGACGGTGGCAGCAGCAAACAGGCCATTGACAAGCTGACAAACGGAAATGAATGAAATGTTGTAAATCTAAGGAATTTTGCCATTTTTATTTATAGAAATTTTACTTTTTGTTAAAGCTCTCCTTAGAAATGTGCGGTAGCAAATCGATTCATGAAATTGTTTTTTTTGCTTTGGTCCAAGTACTTTTGACTGACTTTTGTACAATGTGTGTCTCTGATGATTTCTGTCGATTTCAATACTTTTTTTGAATGAAATAAAATTTATCTCGGTTAAAAGAAATTGCAGCAAATTGTTGCATGGCATCATAGGACACACATTCTGGAATTGTAAAGATACTTTCACCACAAAGTGTTCCATAGTATTTTTAGTCCATCAGAAAGCAAATGAAATCATTATTTTTATTTGTGAAGAAGATTAACTTAAGTGGAGCGATGGTGAAGTTGCGATAGATTAGATTATGTTTTATTGCACCAAAACTACAAGGTCTGGTGGAATGAAATTATTTTCGCAACAAATAGAAGGTTTTATTTAGCGTAGTTAGAATGATCCAGTTTAATTTATATAGTCGATTTTCAGAAGCTTTTCTGTAGGTGAACTTTTCACCTTTTTCATTTACCATAGACAGGAAGAGGTAGTAGTCACTTAGTGTCAAATCCTGAGTATGAGGTGGCTGCATATGAACAACCAAATCGAGCTTCTAAAATTGCTGGCGGGTTGCTATCAATGTGTCTAGCTTGGAGGAACGAAATGGCAAAACTTATCGACCAAAACTGGTCACTTCTGAATCATTATTTCCTTCAGACGGTTCAATTGTTGACAGTGCATATTCGAATTAAGAGTTTGGCCGTAAGAGAGCGGTCAAAGTATCTTATTCCCTGCTAATTGTACCAATCATATGGCAAAACCTTCCTAACCGTCAATCCTGTCTGACCATCATTTGCGTCATCTCATCGCTAATCCATCGTGACCATTTTCGCTTGACATGTTGATCATGTTGTACAGCAGGATCAACACATATTGACTGGATACTACTCAGAATAGATTTCATAGAAACGTTGTCGAATGCTCTGGAAATGTCCAGGAATGCTCCAAGAGTGTATTCCTTATATTTAAGAACCATTTTGATATTAAATGCCAGTATATGGAGTGCAGTCTCTACCAATATGCCTTTCGTGTATGCGTGCTGCGCTTTGAACAAGCTTCTAGGAGGCGCAGTGTCCCTAATGTACACATCAAGATGCAATATGGTAATATAGATTTTTCTTTCTTTTCTCATCTCTTTTAGCACAAGTGATGTCGCTATGATCTCTTTCATGACGAGATTCTTTTCCACTTCACCTTTCTCCAAAGTGTTTTTGTTGTCGTCCGCGGGGTTTCATTTCATGTGGCGAAGGAACACACTTCCAATGCATCACGCAACACGACATCTTCCAGAACCTCGCGTACAGAATATCCTTTGCCGCCTTATTGATTTGGATTTAGATGTAGCTTTGGCCTCCATCTTTCCTGACAGATTTCTTCACGCTTAACCAGTCGCTAGTCTGCACGTTCAGATTCTGTCGATGTAGTAGCCGCAGAGAATGTCTCGGTCCACCACGCGAAGTATGGTTACCTTCGCCTTGGGCATATTGGAATATTGCTGCGGTCCACCACCTCCAGTATTGCATCTTTCCATAGGTTTTTGAAGCGTTTTGATTGCTTCAATTACCCATGTTAACAACGGGTTGTAGCTAGTCTTCAAGATTTTGACTCCGCTAAGCTATCCTGCTCCATCAAATGACGGCGTGGATGAGCTTCGGCGTCCATCCTGGAGAAAACAGCTTCCAATAGCTCCATTTCTACTATTTTCCACCGCTACGGTGACATCTGTCCCAGAGGTTTACTGCAATCTACGAGGGCTGCTATATATATTCTGGCCAAGGGCAACACTAAGTGTTGCCAGGAGCAATCTGACATTTCCATTGGAAAGTTTGACATTTTTTAGCATAACATCACTCAGAACGTTTTGCAATTTAATCGTGAATTGTTTACAGGGAATTAAAAAAATCATCTCGGCCAAAAAATGGAATTAACTCGTGAACATTTTCGTGCGATCATTTTTCACAGCTTTCGACGTGGATTATCACGACAAGAGTGCATCGATGAACTAAAATCTTTGTATGGCTATGAAGCACCATCCTATAGCACTGTGAAAAACTGGTACAACGAATTCAATTGTGGCCGACGCTCGCCCAAAGACGAATTCCGTGAAGGAAAACAGCTGTTGTGCCAGAAAACATCGATGCCGTACGTGAACGATAATGCAAGACCGTCATCATATCTTCAGATAGAGGCATGCCTATGCATTTCTCCCACCAGCATACTTTCGATATTGCATGAACATCTGGCAATTTGATAATTGCTCAAAAAAAGGCTCGTGTGGATTGGGGTAAAGAAATGCTGAAAAATACGATCGCGGTGCTTCAAAAGACGTTTATAAGATCGTCACAGGTGACGAATCATGGATCTATGCGTATGAGCCCGAAACAAAACAGCAATCGACAAAACAAAAAAAAAAAAAATTTCGTTGATAAATATGCCTATTTACATTATTAGGCCAGAAATATATATAGCAACCTACGTATAAGCACGACGATCAAATGTCACTTCGCAATTCCATTGGCCGCCGCCGTTGCCTTGGACGTTGTCGGTTTGTCGTCCGCGTGCTTTTCGTCTACGTCCCTGCACTTTCTTTTTTTCAAAGGCGTTTTTGGTTCGCTCTCCGTGGAACGCTGCCTCTCTCCGGTTGGACCTGCCTTCGAGTCGGTAGCTTATTCCAACCGCCGCCTGGTACCTCGCTTTTGCCTTCAACCCTCTTTGCTTGGCTTATTGCGGGACCTTCTGTTGTTGCTAGAGTTGGAACCTACGTTCACTTGCTCAGAAGAGCGAAGAATTTCTCCTTCTTTTTTCGCGTTTATACTTACAGCTCTTTCTTGTTCCGAGTCTTCATGACTTGTGGCACCCGTGCGCTGTAGAGCTGGTTTGGCAGTAGTACTACAACCACAACAACCTGCTCACGTTGCAGTGGAGGTGTGACCGCTGATGATACAGCCTAACGGACTTCTCGACTGGCTTTCTTAAACGACATCCTTTCGCATCGTTTTGCGCAATATTTTATGTTATCATTCATAATTTTTTGATAGTTGCCAACTCTGTAATAAAAATATGTCTAAATTAAAGGCTTCCAGTATTTTCTGGAGCGTTTTATTAAATATATTTTGTTTGGTGCATATTTGGCAACACTTTGAGTTTTTCTTATTGCAATAAATGGCAACTCTACTCAAAAATAAAATTTCATAAAGCCTCATGAACTATTTTTCTTATATACCTTCTGTTCGCATACTTTCTTATGTTATCATTTTTCATTTTTAATTAGTTGGCAACTCTATATTCAAAATGTGTCCAAATAGCAGGCTTCTTATTATTTATTAAACCGTTTAATTAATGGATTTGCTTAATAAATATTCTGTAATGTATTCTATTTTTCAGCTTTTTTCAATAGTTGGCAACTCTGTTCGAACAAAATTTTTTTGTTAAACTACATACCTTGAATCATTCTCTTAAACTCCTTTGTTTGGCATATATTTGTCTTAATATTTTACTTTATAAATTTTTTTCTTACAGTTGGCAACTCTATATTCAAAATAATGTTCAACAGCAGGCTTTCTAATACCTTCTGGGTCATTTTACTAAATGTCTTATGCTTGATCCATATTTTGGAATATTGAATCAACCTTGGGTCATGCAAAGCCTGTTAATTTTGAGTAGCATTATTATAAAATTTTATTTTTAATCAAAAGCCCTGACCTTCACACCATTCATCTGTGAGAAGTAAAAAGTTTATTTATAATTTTTCATACCACTTTATTGGCTTTATCTACTAAAAACAATTTCTTCATCTAATAAAAAAATTAGAATTGTGTTTGGCAAAGTTTAGCTATTCTCTTTATTTCATATACCACATTTTAACTTTCCTCTGTACCACTATTATTAGATATGCCAAGAATATGTCTGTTTGTAGTTAAGAACATTTCGTTTTGTTATGAAACAAAGAAACCACTTAACCGACGAACAAACTTAAAGTAGAAGTTCAACTATGTGTGTGCTTGTGTTGCTGTGTGTTGAAGAAAAGTTTACCCTAAAACCATAAAAAATATTTGACACATCAAGTGCTAACATTATCAGTGTTTTATTTATTTTATTGCTTAGTTGGCATTGGAAGATTTCTACTTAAAAAGTTTGCCACAAAGTTTAAACACAAGTGTTAAGATCATCGATTTAAAGCGGTTTCTTTTAAGAGTTTCCCTCGAAAACTTAGACAAAGAGTGAAAAGTGCAATAATATGCTCAAACACTTGTATATATAGTAAGTCTGTAAATTTGTGTATATATACACTTTTGTGAAGACATTTAGCTAAGCGTGGAGTTACTTGGCTGATGCCCGTATAATAATAAAGATACACTGCACAGAGATCAAAATATAACGCATGTTTACAAATTTTAATGTTTTTTTTTTATTAACCGGCGATTAATTTTGATCATTAGGAATCCCTTAATACCATAGATCTCCAGTAGGATCTCCGAAAAAAGTTATATGTCGGCGAGAAAAATTATTCTGCTTAAAATTATCTCAAATCCAAAAACAAAAATTTTTATTGCTAAAGGGTGATCGATTTCAAGGCTCCCTACTTTTCTAAAGAAAAAACACAGAAATTTCAAATTTAATGGCGAATGTTTATTCATTCGAAAGAACATTCTTTGGCATTTATTTTTTGAAGATTATCTTTTTGAAATGTTGGCCGCGGCTACGTCTCAGATGGTCCATCCGTTGAGTCCAATTTTCGATGACTTGTTCGAGCATTTCGACTGGTAACTGATTCGTGGTAATTTGCTCCTAGCAAATCCTGAATCGAAGCGGAATTGTCCGCAGCGACTTTAGACTTTCCCCACAAAAAAAGTCTAACGGCCTAAAGCGTTAAATTATATGCTCACTGAAGTTTTCTCTCAATAAATACATTGACTGATGCGCTGTGTGGTTGAAACCAACAAGACGGCCGAGATCACGTGGTTCAATTTCACCCATCAAATAGTCGGTTATCATGACGCACTAACGTTCGCCATTGACGGATACACTCTCACCGGCATCATTATTGAAGAAATGTGGACTAATAATTCCACCGGCTCACAAACCACCATTTGTTTTTCGGTATGAAATGGCAGCTCTTGAAACTTTTCAGGTTGCTCTTTGTCCGAAATGTAGTAATTTTGCTTGTTTACTTACCTATTGAGTGAGAAATGGGCGTCATGGCTGAACAAAATTTGTCTTGAAAACGTCGGATCTCCCTAGAACTTTTCAAGATCCCATAGAGCGAAGCGATGTCTCTTGGGAAGGTCGAGTGGCTTCAGTTCTTGCATAAGGTGTATTTTGTAAGCTTTCGTAAAATGTGACAAGTCATTCCATACGCTTTTTCGAGTTGCTGCGAACGGCGCCGTATCGACTCTCCACGGTCTTCGTGTATACTCTCAGCTACGGCTGCTATATTTTCTTAACTGCGAGCTTGACGTAGTAAATTCGGTCAAATATTATCCAATAATGAGTGCTGGGTCTCAATATAAGTGAAGGTGTTGCGAATAGTAAGCTTAGTAGGCCGATTATGTTCCCCATAAGTCAAGCGAAGCGCGAAGCTTTCCGTTAGTCGCCGCCTTACACCTGTCGGCCAGCTTCTCAAAGTCTTCGTACATTTCGCATTACGGCCTCTTTCTTCTTTTTTCTGTACATGTGCTTCTCGCTTCTCTCATTAACCCTCGTTCTCTATCCCACCTCGAGGTAATTACGAAAATCAATGGTTTCGCTTCGAGCTGGTCCTACAGAGCTTGAAATACCGTCCCCCATACCGAGTTGTTGGTGAGTGCTCTGAGAGAGCAGAAGAGCAAGTTGAGTTTCGCTGTCGGTTGCTATAGTAGCTTCTCGACGTCTTATCCTCCCTGTGATTGTTGACGGGTGCGCTTTGTTGCAGAGAGGCGGGCGCGCTACAAGAAGAGTTGATGTTTGATCACAACATGATCGATCTGATTACAAACTTTTCGATCCGTAGCCAGCCAAGTTGCTTGATGAATTCTATTGTGCTAGAATCCTGTACTACAGACAACCATATTTCGGGCCCCTTCGAAGTCGATCAGCCTCAACCCATTTGGAAATTTTTCGCCATTGAGGCTGGATTTTCCGACTGTTGTACCAAAGACGCACTCCTTGCTCAACCTGTCATAAAAGGCATCCTTGACCATATTATCCTTCCGTCGGATCGTGGACGCAAATCAGTGTTATGTTGAAAAATGTTGCTCTGTTGAGGATTGTGGCCAGACGCTCATCCACCGGAGTGAATTCCAGAATTCGAGGACTGAGTGTTTGTCCCTCCACGAATCCCACACCGAATTAGCATTCCTTTATATGGCCGCTGTAGTCATTAGGGCTTATTCGTCTACATCCTTGTACCGTCCATAGGATTTCTTGGACAGCGGTGATGTCAGTCTTTACTTTTACGAGGATATTATCCAGCTGGGCATGGGCACCTTCCCAATTTAGGGAACGGACATTCGAGGTGCATACCCTTCAATCATAGTCCTTATTACGATTGTTTTAAGTGGCGGGTTCCAAACCTAACCGCACAACCCTGGGAAGGGATGTTGCGCCTTCTCACTTTCTTCGTCGCCCTCAAACGGATGTTCTTTGTCTACCCAGAGAACACTTGGTCTAAAGCCGGAAGTCGTAAGTTGCTTGAGCCATATGTTAATGAATCGTTTCCGGCCACTCCCAAGTGAATGGCAATATGAGAACTTTCCTCACTTGCGTGAACTTCTACACATGGCTCCATCCTCCGTATATACCGTAATTTATTTCTAGAAAATAGTTAGAGGTTCCATTTATGGGTATGTATATACAAGCATCCCACTCTTATAGTACCTAGAAATAAATTCAAACATTGAAGTGGCTTATTAAATTTGAGAGTAGGTGGACAGCACAACTCTGGTCTCAGAATCAGTTAACCTTTGTCTGTTTGTCAATTTGCTGCACCGTCATGTGTCCTCTCTGTATTTATATATTTTTCCATAAAATCTTTTTTGATCATTTGTTAATCCGATTTTGCATGAATAAACAGGTTCACATTCGGGTGCATTAAGTCAGGTAGAGCTGGCTTCAAAATCCACCTACAAATGCGCATTCATATATTAACTGATTCGCACACACAATCATACATCTGCACACACACATAAATATTTATGGCAGAATGTGTGCCAATTCTCACAGCCACTCACGCTTTTTCTTTTTGCTGTTATTTCTTTTATTTATTATTTTTTGCTGTTTTCATATACACTCGACCAGTGACCAGCACTCGTCGGCTGTACAACAGGTCGTATGAGTGTTATTGCGGCTGCTGCCGACGCACACTACGAAACGGAAGTGCGAGCGACAACCGCAATTGCAGCAACAACCAAAGGCAAACATGAAAGAAACAACCAACAACAAATACATGAAAAGAGCAACCGACATGATAGCATGCATGAGAAGTGGAAATAAGAACAAAAAAAATTTGAAAAAAAAATTAAGCAATAAAAGCGCATAAAATGGCCGCATTTATAGAGTGTACTACACAGATGCGGTATATAAAATAAGAATATGTAAATATTTGAGGAAAAACACCATAATAACATGTCAGCAGGGCGCACTGGTGAAAATAACAGCAAATATACATACATAAGCATGTTTGTATTAGGGTGAGCCGAAAAGCTTTGAAAAGAGAAGAAAATAAAAATATGTAGTGTTTGCGTGATTTCAAATCTTCTTCTCCTTTATCGGCGTCGACACCGCTTACGCCGTTATATCCGTGTTTACAACAGCGCGCCAGTGGTTCTTCCTTTTCGGTGTTTCGAGAATCCAAGTGTAGCCAGGTCCTTCTCCACCTGATCCTTCCAACGGAGTGGAGGTCTTTCTCTTCCTCTGCTTTCCCCGGCGGATACTACGTCGAATACTTTCAGAGCTGGAGTGTTTGTGCGCAGAAAACCATAAATCATCCGCAGAAGCTTTCTCTTGAAAACTCTTATCGCCGAGTCTTCAGATGTTGCCATCGTCCATGTCTTTGCACCATATAGTAGGACGGGGCTGATGAGTGACTTATAGAATTTGGTCTTTGTTCGTCGAGCGAGGACTTTACTTCTCAATTGTCTACTCAGAACAAAGTAGCACCTGTTGGGAAGAGTTATTCTGCGTTGGATTTCAAGGCTGACATTGTTGTTGGCGTTGATGCTGGTTCCAAGATAGAAGACTTCGAAGTTGTGACTGTCAATAGTGACGTGAGAGCATAGTCGTGAGTTCGACGACTGTTTTTTTGACGACAGCTGATATTTCGTCTTGCCCTCGTTCACTACCAGACCCTTGTCTGAAACTTCGTTTGATATCGAATGGCTCGGAGAGGTCTTTCTCGATCTTGACGGAGCTTTTGGTATTGCTCAATGTCAAATTACGCAGCCATATTAGTTTTGCGGTGATACCAAATTTAGACATCGCGGCATAAACGCAGCTCCTTTTCGTGCTGTCAAAAGCAACATTGAAATCGACGATGAGGAGGTCTGTGTCGTGCCTCTCTTCATAGGTCTTTGCCAAAATTTGGCGTATGATGAATATGTGGTCGGTTATTGGTTAGCTAGGCCTAAACCCACACTGATAAAGTCCAATCAGTATTATGGCGGTGGGCTTTAATCTTTCACACAATACGCTCTATAAAACCTTATATGCGATTTTGAGGAGGCTTAGCCCATGGTATTTGCTGCAAATTGTGAGGTCTCTCTTTTTGTGCATTAGGCACACCGCCGGTCGCAGACAGGTATCTTCCATTTGCGGTAAGGGTGCCACCGGGATCTTATGTATATCTTCTGCCCAATTTGTTACGACGCTGAGATACCCCTGAGTCAACTCGTTCACGCTACTCGGGGAACTTTCCTTTGACCATAAGTGTCACATTGTCTGCATAGGCAATCACGCGGCAGCCACGATCTTCAAGTTTTTTATGCAGGTCGTTAATCCATTGAGGAAGAGAGAGAACTCCAACGAGTGGAGTTCCCCTACTCACTACATGTTTGAGGTTTGATTCAATCCCAAGATCGTTCACAGCAGTAGCAACTGCTTCCGGCAGGACGTTCTTGAAAGCTCCATCAATATCAAGGAAAGTCCCAACAGCGAATTTCTTAACGCTATTGGCTTCCTCATGCCATCACACTATAGTATGCAAGGCAGTAGCCACTGACTTGCCTTTACAATAAGGTTGTTGCGCTCCTGATAAATGGTCCCTCGGTATGCGCCTCTTTATGTACCAGTCCATCGGTCTCTGCACAGTTTTTAGTAAGAAGGAGGAGAGGCTGATGAATCTAAAGTCCTTGGCCGTGACGTGAGGGCCCCTACCAGCCTCCGGGATGATTACTCGTCACCAGGCCACCGGGATGTAACCAAGTCTTATGCAGTTCGCATAGATAGGTGCCAACCAATTGCATGACACCTTCTCAGCCTGCTGCAGCTTCGCTGGTATGATGTCAGCAGGTTCCGGGACTTGCAAGATTTGAACGAATTGATCGCCCAGGTCAACGGCACATGCCCGTTCATCCAGAAAGTCGACAAAGGCTGCGCTATCGTCTTGCAGCACTCTGAGAAATTTCCCCCAGGGGATGTATTCCCCGGGAAGTGAGCTATTTTGATTCTAAAATTAAGTAAAAAATCTGGCCTTGCAGGAACATTTTTTATAACTTGACCAATGCGGATCAAGTTCTCCACGAAGTTTGAATACCAAGAAGAAAAAGCGGAGACCTTATAAAATAAGTTTGTAAATTAGTCACTAGCTAAGTCGACTTATCAGTGTCCGTGGTTGCATAAAAAAAACGTTTTTATTTCAAATGCTATCTTCATGAAATTTAACAGAGATTCTTAACCAATACACGGCTACAACTTCAAAGCAAGTTGTTCAGATCAGATCACTATAGCATATAGCTGCCATACAAACTTATTGACCTAAATCGAGATAAATGCTCTAAAAATACTCATGTGGAAGGTAATACAGCTTCGTTGTAGTCGAAGTTAACATATTTTCTTGTTTCGTATGAACATAAATTCATTCCGACCCATAAATTCGTTAGGTTAGTTTTTTAGCTTACCCTATTGTGCATATACATATGTACATACCGATCCAAATTTAATAATGTGCGCGCGAAAAGTGAAAAAATGCTGTTCACTTATATGGATGTATGTATGTATACATACATATGTTCACACAGGTATGTCTGTATATGTGTTTTCGCAAATAAAATGCCACGAAAATAAACTGTTTGGCTATAAAGTGCGAGTGCGGCGTAAGTTGAAAATTGCATTGCATGTTATTTAATTGAAAACAACAATTTTAAAAGCCGCTAAAGTGCTGAAAAAATATTTGCGCAAAATACGCACATATTCACATACATACATACATACATTTATACACTACATAGAGCATACATACATTAATACACACATGCATGCATTTGTAGTTTCGCTTGCCAGGCACATGCATGCAAATATGCTTGCAGTTGTGTTGGTGTGCTCATCAAAAATTAATATTCAATTGAAAAGCGCCTACAATTGGCTATTTCTGCGTTTGTACGGCCGTTGAAATGTAGGTCAACACATGTTTCTATAGAATTCTTATTTTTATTTGCATAAAAATTGCAATTGAAAAATAAATATGTATGACAAATAATATTTATTACCTATGCAAATGTCATATATAGCAAATGAAATTTCATTTTTCATCATTTCTGACTTCAAGTATTGAATTAGTTTTAATTATCTCAAATATCTAGTTATTTTTAAAATAGAATTATTACAAGCTAAATATAACTTAAGTACTCGTTTTGAAATAAGAAAAATATATATAAATGTTTTGTCAAGGCCTAACTAATCACCAGAAAAGTTCTTTGCTCTATTACTTTATTATATAATTTTAAAGGTTGTTATATAATTTGAAAGGTCTTCCGTCTTAATTTTAAAGTAGTGCTTTCGGCTTTCTTCGCGATTAAATCATAAAAAGTTCTCCGATAAAAAAAGTTCGATAAAATGACCTACACTGTAAAAAGAACTCAAATATTGACAAATAGGCGGCGTTGACAAAATTTTGCTCCTTTTTCTCAGTTCACAAAACTGGTAGGTAATGAAATAAATATAGAAAGAAATATAGTAAGAGCTTGCTATGTGCGATTAGTTTCTTGAACCGTTTTGTATCATACTCTCTCAAACACATCTTTGCCTGTCGCAGCCCATGCTTGGATATTTTTTGCAGTGGCAACCCTGTTAACATTCCACTATCATTGTTGATTTAATTTCAACGGATGAGATTGCCCGAAGTTGACTGTCGCTGAGAATGACTATTCGTTGCTCAAGATAGTTCTTTTCTAGGATTACCTTAACGGATCTACTAATGGCGTAGACTTCAACCAGAAAAATGCTTGAAAATCTATCTATGGACATTGAAAGTTTGGTATGTGGTCTTACTACAACAGCTTCCTTCCTAACTATCGTTTCGAACGGTCTGTATACCATTGCATTGTGCTACTACGAAGATACTCCTCAAGAGTTGATCCTCCCAATTACTTTTCCTGCCCAGTAAGACTTTGAATTCTTTTTCAACGTAAATTCTCTTGACGCTGTTGTCTCTAGGTAAGTAGTGACAATGGTAGATTCTCACCAATGGCGCCCGTTTCTGAGCGCATATTACCCTGTTCTTGCCTCGCCATGAAGACAGTAAAGCTAATGAGGTACAACCTTGTGCAGCATATCTAAAAAAAGTGGATAATTGCACTATTTATCTTCATACCTAGAGTTGGAAATCATGCAGGCCATAAGTTAGACTAACTTCCTTCCCTAATAAAGGGAATAGAGAATCTAATGAATTATCACTTCAAGACAATAGCTCTGAAACGAAATCCGCTGCATCAAAACCAGTATACAGGACCGCATACAGAGCTGATAGAACCACGGAGACTACTCTGTACAGTCTGGTTACCGACGTACAAGATATTTTTCTAAATGGGGAAGTGTTACTATGCGCCTTTCTTAACCGAGCGCTGGAAAGTGGAGAAATAAATCCACCCATCATTCTCAGAACAAGAAACGCTTCAGCAATTTATAGCTAGAGGAAAGTTTGAGAATACCTTGTCCGACATTATGTAAGCGGACTCACTCTGGAAAAAAGATAATGGGTAAATGTTGGGCTCAATAAAATCGGTCATCATTCCTTTCACAAAAAGGAAATTTCTTGCATCCCTTAGAATTCTAACGCACGATGGTGTAGAAGTGACGAAATAAAATATATAGATAAAGGAAGTTGATGAAATATAACATAACTGGTACTAGATTCAAAACTCAAGCGAATAAGTACGGGGATTCCACGGTTGCGAAAGTCACCGGAGCTCTAATGATGTGCAAACTTCTAGGCGGTAGAAGCTGGGGCTCCAAACCAGGCATAATATTCTTGATATACACCATGATAGTCAAATCAATGATCACATATGGAGCGGCTTCATTGGCATCATGAGCTTCACTCACTACTTTTGCGACACAGTTGGCCAAAGTTCAGCGGTTGACATGAATATGCATAACTGGTGCTATATTCATGTGCCCAACTTCTTGCGGTGATTCTTGATCTTACTTCGCTTCGTTTCATTGTGGAAATGACAGCAATAAGTTTTATGCTGATAGCCCATTTTACAGAGTTGTTGGTGAAGATACCTTCAGCTACGTTCCGGGCCTAGTCTATAAACAGTTATTGGTGTAACTTGATTCACGAAAACTATTCTAGTGTAGTGCACTTTTAACAGAGCTTTCGCCCTGTTTTCCATGCTGGCTGTGTATGTACCATATGACTGCCTAATAGACGGCTTTGTGTTTACAGCTCCTTTGACGAGAGCCTTGTGTAGCCTTGAAGCCGCTGCGGTTGTAGTGGCATATTCGCAAAACTTACTAAATCTACATTTTAGTGCTCCTTATTTCCTTACTGTATGTGTTAAGGTTGGCTCTGTAAACATCCCACTCACCAAGTCTCGATATGTGCTCCCACCATAAGGTGATGATTCCAAGGAAACCATCCACTGGGGCACCAGTCCTTTCGCTAGGTGTGGCTAGAGTGATCAAATCTCGGGCTCGCGCAGCACCCATTTTACACGGAGCTTCTCATACCGAAATATTTGTGAATGATATGATATACTAGTACGTGTTCAGTCTATATCTTTATAGTGTCTGCTAACTCGAACAATTTCACTTTACGGTCATTCAAAATTATTTTGTGGACTTTTTTGTTGTTTTCGTCGGCAACAGCTTCTTTTGGGCGTCATTATTGCAACTTATATTACGAATATTCCACATAAGCATAACTCACTCAAAACTAAAGAAGTGCCATAAAACAAAAAAAAAACCAAACCTCATGCAATAACTTCAAAAATCACATTGTTATTTTACAGTTAAACTCAATCAATGCACTCAATCGTAAAATCAAATATGCGATTGCATAACAAGTACAATAAGTTAGTTTTTCACCATATGTTGACCCAAATATGCATTTGTCCTTAAATTGCTGCAACAATAAATTTGCACACTTCTTCCGTGCCTCTATGATTTCGACATCATCACATCACATCACAGTTAT
The DNA here is from genome assembly GCF_024586455.1 of Bactrocera neohumeralis. Taxonomy (NCBI): domain Eukaryota; kingdom Metazoa; phylum Arthropoda; class Insecta; order Diptera; family Tephritidae; genus Bactrocera; species Bactrocera neohumeralis. The sequence goes on along the minus strand of NC_065920.1, from coordinate 60,336,288 downwards.
TTTATGCTTGTCATTCGTTTTGTTCACTTTAATGTCCTCCACTTCATTCACCTGCAAGTGCTCAATCACAGCAAAGGTACTTCAAGCTGCCAGCCAACAATGCATGTGTGCTAGCATGTGCTTGTAATTCGTGAATTGTGTGAATTCGTTTGCTTTTTTTGTTTGAGAGTATGCTTGACTTCGAGTATGAAATGGACGTTTCGGATATTTAAAATTTTTTGAATACGCTACTGTCGGTATTAAAGGTGCGTGGGAGTTATTTATTTTTTGGTGATATGCTCTTTGGCACGAACTTTACTAAATAAGAGAAAGTGAGAGTTTCGAAAATTTGTTCGGAGATTGTACAGTTGTCTTGAAAAAGTGTTCAAGCCAAATTTTGAGAAGTTATCTTGTCAAATAAAAAGGTTTTCCATACAAGAACTTGATTTTGTTCGATCAGTTTCTATGACAGCTATATGTTATAGTGGTCCGATCTGAACAATTTGTTTGGATATTGTATAGTTGTTTTAGAAAATAACTGAAATCAAATTTCGTGATTAAATCTCTACAAATGAAAAATTTTTCCATACAACGACTGGATTCTGATTAATCAATTTCTACGGCAGCTATACGCTATAGTGGTCCGATTTGAAAAATTTCTTCGGAGAGTGTAGCATTGTTTAGGACAATAGCACATGTAAAATTTCGTCATTATATCTCTTCGAATGAAAAATTTTCCATACAAAAACTGGATTTTGATCAAACAATTTGTATGGCAGCAATATGCTAAAAAATTTCTTCGGAGAGTGTCATTATATCTCTTTGAATGAAAAATTTTTCCATACAAAAACTGGATTTTGATCAATCAATTTGTATGGCAGCTCTATGCTATAGTGATCCGATATCGGTGATTTCGACAAATGAGCAGCTTCTTGGCAAAAAAAGAACTTGTGCAAAAATTCAGTTCGATGTCTCAAAAACTGTTGCAAACTTCATATCACACTTAATATACTGGGTTCAGGGCATGCATTATTTGGCATCCTATCACGCAATATTACTCATAAATCAGCAAATCAACCCAACCATCACACTGTAGTGCCACAAAAAACACATATGTTCGAACAAATCAAGGATTTAAAATTGAATTTCCAATTACAAGCACTTGGAGCTGCATGAATGCATACAGAAGAGTACACGGCGTATGAGTAACATATGAATTTTTGCATCTGCTCTACACATGTATGTATTTAGCACACACATACATATTTATGCGGAAATGAAAAGTTTGATTAGCAATTGGTTTGCAACTAGGCAGGCAATATGAATTTTTCGGTCGGATAAGGAGTTTATGATGCATTATTGAGCATTTGCAGGTAAAAGTTGATTTTCATAAAATTAACCTCAAAAATACCATCCGGGTTTCCTTAATGTGATTATAGATTTTAAAAGAATTTTGATGTATTTTCTTTTTCTTTAAGTTGTTTATTAGCAATATATTTCCAAATTTTCTTTTTAAAGTAATTTATTGAGACAAGACTACTCGTAATGTGTACGGGCAGCATTCTGAGTGGTTTAAGGTATTTTTTTTTAATTTTTTCAAGTTTTAATTTTTTGTAATCTAAGTTTTTTCAAGTTTTAATTTTTTGTAATCTAAGGATTTCAGGAATACCTTTCTCCTTTTTCCGTAGATATTTAATATAATTTTCTATTTTATTGTTTCACTTTCAGTTTTACTTTCTTTGATAGGTGGCAACTCTATTCCTAAATGTTTTAAAAGGGAAATTTAAAGCATTTTATTAGTTCCTTCCCGTTTTGTTTGCCTAATTTTTATATCTTTTCATAAATTTTCGACAGGTGGCAACTCTATATAATATAATAAATATAACATGTTTAGCGATAAATTTACTGAATGCTTTCCAAAGTTCTTATTAATTATACAATTTTTTTTAAATCATAATACCTTGATTTTCTCATATGGTGGCAACCCTGTTTTAAAATATGTATATGTATGTATATCTATATAAAATATTTTAGAATACTTGTCCTTTGTTCTAAGTGTTGCAACAATAATTTTTGTATCTTGTTACACTTTTATTATATCACTTTCAGTTTTACTTTCCTTAATAGGTGGCAACTCAATTCAACATTTTTTTAAAAAAGTCATTTCCAGCATTTTATTGAGACATCTTGCTGTTTGGTTTGTCACATTTTAATATTTTTTCATAATTTTTTGACAAGTGGCAACTCTGTTTCCAAATATAATATGTTTAATTACAAATTTACATAATGCTTTTGAAAGTTTTAATTAACCATTAATTTTTTTTTAATCATAACATTTTGATTTTCTCGTTTTGTGGCAACCCTATTTTAAAAATATTTTAGAATACTTGTCGTTTTTTGTTAATTTAGCAACACTAATTTTTGTATTATGTTACAGTTTTATTTTATCACTTTCAGTTTTGCTTTTCTTAACAGGTGGCAACTCTATTCCAAAGTATTTTAAAAATGAAATTTCTAGCACTTTATTAGCAGTCCTTTCTGTTTTATTTGCCGCATTTTAATATTTTTTCGACAGGTGGCAACACTATTTCCAAATATCACATATATAATTATAAATAAATTTACCTTTACATTTACATTTTAATGCTTTCGAAAGCTTTTATTAATCATGACTTTTTTTTAATCATAATATATTGTTTTTTTTGTTTGGTGGCAACCCTATTTTAAAATGTACCACCACCCGGAAGAAGCGTAACTTTTTTCAGAACGCTTTAAGGAATTAACGAAATGGTTTCACCTTAACTCGATTTCTTTAATTTGCCAGCATTCACGCTAAGCTTCTAAGCGAAAGAGTTCAAATCTCAAACTCAACTATCACATGCTGCGGAATATCTCTTCAAATTACAGCTGAGCTCCAGCCATTTGCATAACCATGTAATTGAAAATGTGCGCAACCTGTGTCAGTGCGCACTCATACATATTTGAGTGGGAAAATCAGAACGGTTAGTGGTGACAAGTGGCATGCAGCATGCAGTGTGCCAAGTGTGACCATCAGTGGCCGAAACGTCAGTTTGCGACAGCAGGCGAGAATTGCACAGGACGAAGAGACAGAAAAAGAAAAGCAAAAAACGGACGCTAAGAGCATCACGTTGAAGTTGCAGTACATTTCTTGCAATTCTATTACATTTCTAGCGCAGTTGCTTAGTTTATATGAAGCACGCAGCAAATAAATGTGTGTTAGTGTGTAAAGAAGCCGCTGTGATGGTAGTAGTGAAATAATAAAGTGTCAATGTTTAAAGCCATTCGAGCATGAAGTGTTAAAGAAAGAATGCAGAAGTGCCGTTAAACTGAATTAAGTCAATGCATACATACATACTACTTAGCTACTTATAAATATACATTCATATACATATGTATACATATGTACTTACATATCTGTAAATATATATGAGTAGATTTTACTAGCAAATTTTGCCGAAAATTTTCAAAAGATATTTCCAGGGTTTCTCTTAGTATATTTTCGCAATTCCAAAAATATTTTTCGGTAGTTGCCAATCCTATAACCAATCAATTAAAAGCCGATTTATAGTCATGTTTTTCTGGTTTATTTTATTCAGGATAGTTTCTTTGAAGGATAAAACACTGACTATACCGATCTTACAATCTTTTCGTACCATTTTTGAATTACAGGTTGTTCAAAAAATTTTGTTGTTTGATAAGAAAAACACAATTTTATGATTCAAAGTACACTTTATTGTTCAGTAATCTTCCTGAACATTAATACACTTGCTCCAACGATCCTCTAATCTGTGGATCCCATCTCAGAAATGAAAATCCGGAAGGTCTGCAGAATACGCTTCAACAGCCGTTATGACTTATTTATTTGATGAAAAACGCTTATATTTTTTGAGTTCTGGAAACAAATGGAAGTCGCTGGAGGCCAAATCTGGTGAATACGGTGGGTGCTCCAACAATTCGAACTTTAATTGATGGATTTTAGCCATTCTTAAAATGCTCTTGTGACACGGTGCATTGTCTTGATGAAAAATAATTTTTTTCTTCTGCAACCCGTGTCTTTTTTCATGAATTTTTTCCTTCAACTGGTCTAAAAGACTGCAATAATATTCAGAATTAATTGTTTTACCAGTTTGCAAGTAATCCATAAACAAAATTCCTTTCGCATCCCAAAAAACTGATGTCATAACCTTCTTATTCGATTTCCGAACATGAATTCGTTTCGAAGCCGCACAACCAGGTTCCCACCACCCTTAGCCTCTTGTTTTGATTCAGAATCATGGTGATAGGCCCAAATCGCATTCTTAGTGATGAATAAACTCACAAAATCATCTTTATCCTTTTTAAAACGCTCCAAATGTTGCTGAGAAAGTCGCATTCGAATGTGTTTTTCTTCCATTGTTAGCGGCACTCATTGTACACACAGCTTTCTAAAATTCAAAATTTCTTTTATAATAGGGCTCGCACTGCCTAATAAGCTGTGTAGCTCTACTAAATATTTCTCTGTCAATCGACGATCTTCCAAAACCATATCCTGTATTTTGGCTATGATTTCTGACGTTGATGCGTTTTTTGGACGTCCTTCACGTGGGTCGTCTTCAAGGCTTGTACGACCACGTTTAAATTCAGCAACCCATCTTTCTACTGTTCTAATTGTTGGTGAAAAATCAATATACACTTCTCACATTTCGTTCGTGAATTTCTCTTGGTGCTACACCTTCCAAAAATAAGAATTTTATCACTGCGCGATTTTCAATTTATTCGATTGTAAAAAAATACTGTGACATGGCGTTCACTATATGGCTTGTAAACATAGAATGAACATCGCATACGTTCCTATGAAGAATGTACCAAGAAAACAAAACAAATTTGAGCTAATAGCAACGCTCTTTCTTATCGAACGACAAAATTGATCGAACAACCGGTACAATGTAACCTTTGCTTCAAAATAGGCACTCCTCATTCGACGAAAATTTCTTCCCAGCGAGCATTCTTTTGATCTTAGAACAGGAAGTAGTCGTTGGGGCCAGATCTGGAGAATATGGTGGATGCGCAAGCTATGCGAATCCCAATTCTTGCCTTTTTGCCATGGTTTTCACTGACATGTGATACGACGCATTGCCTTGATGAAACAACACTTTATTTTTCTTCAAGTGCTGCGTTTTTCATCGATATCGTCCACCAAACTGTCCAATTATTCTATGTAATAGTCACTGTTCATGGTATTTTCTTTTTCAAGGTAGTCAATAAAAATTATACCATGTACTGTCGATTGGACTTTGGAGCGATATGATGGAACCATGTTTCATCCATTATCACATATCGACGCAAAAGCTTGGGTTATTACTTTAGAACATCTCCAAACACTGTTCCAAATCATCAACTCGTCGTTGTTTTGTCAAAAATGAGCTCGCGTGACACCCACTTTGCACAGAGCTTTCTCGTATCCAAATATTCGTGATTGATATTACACATTCTGTTAAGATCTTCAGAGTACCTGCTTTTTCATACAACTTCACTTTACGGTCAACCAAAATTAGTTTGTCGACTTTTTTGATGTTTTCGTTGGTAACAACCTCTTTTGGGCGTCCACTGCGTTCAACGTCTTAGGTGCTCATTTCATCTAAACTTAGCATACGCATCCTTGATGGTTAATTTTTCTGGGGCAGTGTAAAGAAACTCGTCCTCAAGCCAAGTTTTAGCTTCAACTGTATTTTTTCCTTTCAAAAAACAAAATTTAATCAACATACAAAATTTATCTTCATCCATTTTTTTACAATAATAAAAGCTGCTTCACTCAATATGATATAATTCACAAAATATAACAGCTGTCAAATATTTATATGCATGCGCCTTTTGTAGGTTAGGACTAACTACTTATATTGGGTAGTCGAAAAACCTTTTCGTATTTTGTCAATAGATGCCGTTGCAGTCCAAGGTGCTTTCCATAGTAAACAGGACTTAAAAAAAACAGAAAAAATGTTTTTTTCAGCAAAATCAATTTATTATATTCAAAATAGTCTCCTTCTGCTTCAATACAGATTTTTGCACGGTCCAAAGCATGTCGAACGAGTGTTTTAGCTCGTTGGCCGGTATGATCGCCAGTATGCTGGTACAAGCCTTTTGAATGGCATCTACGTCTGCATAACGCTTTCCTTTCAAATGCAAATGCATTTTTCCGAAAGGGGAGAAGTCGCACGCTGCCATATCAGGTGAATACGGGGAGTGTTAATGGTTAAAATGTGATTTTTGGTCAAATAATTATTTGATCCGATTATAATCGGTCACAAGCGTCGATCGATGAGACGGATTCTGAGCTATTTTTGGTCGTCAGTCAATTTTTGCGGAACAAACCGTGCACACACCTTTCGTAAGCCCAAATGTTCGGTCAAAATGCGATAAATCGATGTTTTGGAGATGTTCAATTCCATTTCCATGAATTTCAATGATGATTTCGGCTGACTTTTGATGAATTCACGCACAGTTTCGATGGAGTTTCCGGTGATCACGGATTTTGATTGGCCCACATGTTGATCGTCATTTATGTCCTCACGACCACTTTGAAAACGTCGAAACCACTCGTGCACTCTGCTACGAGATAGGAAATAAACTTGTTTCATCAATTGAAACGTTTCGGTAAAAGTTTTACTAATTTTAAAACAAAATTTAATGTTGGCTCTTTGTTAAAAGCTCATTTTCGCACCGATAACACAAACATACTGACTTTTAAAACGCAAAAACATCACTTTCAATATATGAAATGTCATGAAATTCTCACTGGACAATCAATAAAGATAGCAGATTCTAACGCACCAGTCGACATGTAGATGGCGCCACCAGGGGGCGCTAGATTCAAAAAGTCCTGAACCTTGTATATCTCCAGTGCTACCAATCACATTGTGTCATAACATATAGTGTTAAAATGGTGAAATTTGAAGCTTGATTTAACCGAAATTAAATTCGGAGAAATTGAATAAAAAATAAAAACTGTTCAAAAATGTGAGAAAATTCGCTGTATTTTAAAATTTTTGTATAAAATAGGAAAGAATGCCACGCAAACCACCAATGAAATTTGTGAAGTTTACGAAGACGATGCTGTATCAGTTCGTATAGGACAACAATGGTTCGTTTGCTTCTGTTCTGTAAATTTCGATGTGAAAGATGCACCTCGCTCTGGTCGACCCATCGTTGAAAAAGTCAATGAAATTATGGAAAAGATTGACCAGGACCGTTACATAAGCAGCCATGAGATCACTAAGGAACTTAATATGCATCATCAAACGGTTTTGAACCATTTAAAAAAGGGTGGCTGCAAAAAAAAAAACTTGATGTTTGGGCACAACATGAATTGTCGGTGAAAAATTTAATGAACCGAATTAAGATCTGCGAATCCTTACTGAAACGAAACGAAATCGAACCATTTCTGAAGCGAATGGTAACAGGAGACGAAAAGTAGATCAAAAACGACAATTATACATGAAAAGGAGCAGTGTGGTGATCAAAGTGGTGAAGCTCAACAAATAGTCGCAAAGCCAAGATTGGCGCCTCGAAAGGTTATGCTGAGTGTTTGTTGGGATTGGAAAGGAATCATACACTATGAGCTGCGCCAGTCTGGTCGAACGATTGATTCTACATTTTACTGTCAACAACTGATAAGATTGAAGCAAGCAATCGATACAAAACGGCCAGAATTGATTACCAGAAAAGACTTCGTCTTCCATCAGGACAACGCTAGAGCACACAAATCGTTGATGACTCGGCAAAAACTGGGAGAGCTTGGCTGGGAAGTTTTGATGCATCCACCATATAGCCCTGACCTTGCACCATCGGACTACCATTTTTTTTTGGTCATTGCAGAACTCCCTTAATGGAGTAAAGTTGACTTGAAGAGAAGCCTATAAAATTTACTTGTCGCAGTTTTTCACGACTGGTGGAATAATGTTTCTAGCGGAATAAATGGCACAAAGTGGTCAACCAAAATGGTACATATTTGGTTCATTAACGTTCATTATAAATATAAAAAAAAATAAGTTGAAGTTTGATTAGAAATACGAAAAGCGTAAATAGATTTAAGACCCAATAAATTTGATTCTAGTAGTGCCATCCATTTGTGAGGTCGGGGACTTCTCAGTACACCTGATTTGCAGTGTTTCAAAAATACATAAAAAGCTGTGGCCTACATTTTTGCGCAATTCTTTATAATACTTAAGTGATAACAGATAGTTTATTCAAGTCTCGCAACAGTACAACATATTTTAGTTACTGAGCACTTATTTGCACAATTATAATAATATTTATTAATGGCTATGCAACATATTAAAAAATTATCAAAATGTGTTGCCTACATACAGGCTCAATAACTTTATAATAATTAATTTACAACTACCATATAGCAAGTGCACAGGTAAGACATTTTCAACCAAATTTGTCATTTTCGAACTATTTTTTCGGGTAAAAGCTCCAGTTTCACTTTACTCCAAAAAGAAGAGCTCGTTTTCCGACATTAAATTAATTGTATATCATGGCATAAAACAATATGTTACACCTTTTCAGCGCTTCATTTCTGAACCGCAACTACACGGACACTTTTCCAAATGCTCCACATACTTTTGAACCAATTTTTCAATTTCATTTTCACACTTCTAACGATTTCAGTGGTTGCCACTCAGACACAAATGCATTTAGCGAAACGGATGTGTATCTCACCAAGTGTGAATCTACTATTATATGAATATAGGTTCACATCCATATGTACTTATATACATATATATATTATTATGTGTGCATGTGCTACTCCCTGAAGTGCTCGATTTCATTTTATATTCGTGCCACGTCATTATAAACAGCCAATGTTGCAGCAAAGCAAAGCAAAAATAGCATGCAAAAAGTAAGGCACACCAAGTGTTGTATGCAAATAAATGCAAACATAAATATTCTACGCATCTACGGCTAACGGCATTTAATATGTTTTATATGTTTAACACACATATGTTTGCATTTATATACATATTTACTTGAGGCCATGACGCCATAGTTGAATTGTTGTGTAAAATATTCTTTCTCAGACAACATGTTTCCACATCTTTGCTTTCTTCTTCTTGAATGGCAGCTGTTTAAGCAGCAATTTTCTTTATGCTTACGAGTTTGCAATACGTAGCTCGTTATGCAAGGGCTTCGAAGGAAATATTGAAGTGAAAGGCTAGAGGTTTTGAAACGTTGCATATGCATTGCTTTGAGAGGCCATACATACATATATTTATGAGGCAACTATTGCAATAAATTCTTTTTAATAAAATATTTTAAATTACAAAGTAAAGTGAGAGATGCCATTAATTGAGAATATGAGAAAGAGAATAAGGAATAAGCCGGGTTTTTGCATTTTTGACACCAAACAACATTTAGGGGTTTCACATAGTCTCATAAAGTTATAGCGATCCGAAAACATAGCGTTCAGAGTTCAGAGTTGTATTTTTATAAAATCAACTGGAAAAGCAAGAAATATTACAATTAATAATAATTAATAAAATATAATTACAATTAATTTTGCTGAATCATTGTGAATGTTGGAAAAGGTTTTATCAAAAACACAAGTCGCACATTCACAGCTGGTTAGAATTCAAAAAAGTGAAGGATAGGTTGCTTGAAAATTGGAAGAGATGGCAAGAGAGCTCGACCTCTCTCGCCAGTTCGTACGTATGATTTTGGTGGATATTTTGGGTTTGAAACGTGTTCTTGCTCGAATCGTCCGGATAAAGATGCATTTTGCAAAGAAGTTAACAATCATTGGTATGGAGAACAAAAAAACGAGCCGAAACCAAAAAAATAAAGGTGATACTTATTTTTTTTCGATATTCGCGGTTTGGTGCATGATGAATTTATTCCGGAGGCACAGACGGTCAATAAGGAATTCTTTTTGGTCTTATTGAGAAGTTTGCGTGAGAATATCCGTCGAATACGACCGATGATAATGCATCATCGCATCTAGCCATGATAGTGAGCGAATTTAAGGCCAAAAACGCAAAGAATACCATCAGTCAACCACCATATTCAGCAGATTTGGCTCTGTGTGATTTTTTTCTTGTTCCCCAAACTGAAATTGCCACTCCGTGGAACCCGTTTTCAGCTAATCGAAGAGATAAAACAAAATTCGCTGAAGAAAATACCAAAAAGTACTTATGAAAAGTGTTTCGAAGACGAAATCATTGGCATAAGTGTATTATATCTGGTGGGGATTATTTTGAAAGCGATAAAATAAATATTGATGAATAATTAAATATTTTGCATTTACTTTAGAATTTCCTGATATTTTTTTTTATCACAATTAATGATTTAAAGTCAACTGGAAAGCCGAAAAATATTATTTTGAATATAAGTAATTCGATTTTGGTTTCAAACCGTTGCACAGTGGTGGGTGTTGTATGGAATCAGTGGCCAAAAATACTTCCACTGCATATATAAAAGTGAAACTTTTGCCAAAGCTTTTTAAAATCTCCCTCTCCCGTTTCCCACTCTGCCACCCCCGATGGTAACAAATTTTAATTAATTATATTAAATTAAAAAATTTGATAAACGAAAAAAGGATTTTTTTGAATATTATTCAACTAAATCAAAAACTGATTTTAATAAAATTGATTTACTTTTGCATGATAGTTTCTTTGACTGGTGATGAAAGGATCTAAGCTCAAAAGCAATCGGTTTAGCACGTCCTGATTTGTAGTGATCTGTTAGTTCTTTCATGTATGATGGAGTCGATACATCTTAACGTCTTTATTGCTTGACTCAGCAGATTCTTATGAGAGCTCTATAATTGAAACTGGTGCATAATGAATAACATCAGGAGCGTGAATTAAAATTTTACGGACTGACGAAGGAAGATAATACCAGAAATATTTTGAAGTTAATTCCTTTGCAGGATCTAGCGCAAATTTAGTGCATTGAAGGTTTATTAAACTAATTCCTTTTCAAATTGAATTCGAACAGGACGGCAATAGCGGGTGGACGAAGGTCGGTCTGCAGTTTTTCCAAATTTGTTTGTGCTCTTCATCATTTTGCGATTTTATTATCAGTTATACAGGAACATATGCCGTGATAAATAAAATATTGACTTCCAAATTATTATTTTCAAATTTCATCTTATATTCGCTCTTACCAAAATTGCCATCAAAGCCACATATTCCTATTGATAATAGGTAATTAGAGGACTCATTCCGTTCATTAATTACATTTCTGGCGCAATGTGTGTGTGTTATTTTAGGAAATAGCCTTGAGTCAGTGGTAAATTTCAAAATTTTATTTTTTTATTTTTGGCCTATGAAATCGACCAGTGTGCGTTGGTATGTTCAAAAGAAAATTCTCAAATGTCCACATACTATCGGGTAAAAGCCCATCCATTTGCCCCCTTTGCGATGACACCGCTTCTATCAAACACTTACTCACACTCTGTCCGATGCTTCACCCAACAGCCCACAACTCTGGCAACATTGATCTCATAAAACTACTAAGTGAACCTTCAGAAAAAAACGTGATGATTGTATATAGATTCTTAAAGACCAACGATTTGTTAAAATATATTTAAGCAACTTACATCTTTACTAACCCTTAGCAAATAGAATTTTTCACCTAGTTATAATTACAAGACGGCTGAAGGCCTCGTAGCCAGTGGTGCGTTTATGTATTTATATAATAAAACTCTTTTTGATTATGATATGAATGTTTATGTATATGAATTATTATAAATAAATAAATAAAATAAATATCTCATGATTACCGCTACATACATATGTTATAAATAACCAAAACAGTACAGTAGTTAAATTGGAAAACTTTTTGTGCTATGTTTCACTTTGATATTCTTGTCGATGGCTAAGATATCTATGGCAACCAACCACGAAACAATTTTGGTTTAGATCATTCCAGTATAATAATGAATAAAGAAAATGGTCGTAGTGGAATCGCGGTAAGCTAGTGCAAACGGTGGCTAAGGCAGAATTGACTGTTACGGAAGTTTAACTGCTTCCTATTGCAAATCTCTTATTTCGGACCTGTACTCTCAACAATTTGACTGTTTAAAAGAAGCAATCACCCTGATGCGGCCAGTTTTGGCTAATTAGAGAGGAGTCGTGTTCCTTCAAGACATCACTAGACCTCACACATCAATAATGAGTTATCGAGAAATCCAGGAGTTTGATGGAGAGGTTCTTATGCGTACATATTTTAGTCTGCACTTGGCATCGAGTGATTACCCACCAGCTTCTGTCTATGGTGATATCCGCCTTCAATATACATTGTGAAAGTGGACTGTCCCAGTTTTTTCTGAAAATAGGGACATTGAACAAAATGATGTAGATGTGCTTTAAATCGGATCATTCTGACTAAACTAATTCTTAAATTTTGTGTAAGAAGAGCTTATTTTTTTATAGTTAAGTACTTGACAAGAGGTACTTCAAAACATTAATATTTTGTTGGCAAAAAGTCTTGCGGTATTTTCGCTAGTTGGTGCTGAAAGCCCGTAGTTCTAGTTTTATTCGTCGCATCGGGTCATGCTATACCTTTTTGGAAAGCTCATTTCACGCGCTAACACGTGTTTGATTGATTGTCGTTTCTTTTAAGTCGTTCGTGAGTTATAGCGTCGCAAACATGGAGCAAAATAAAGAGAAAATACGGCATATTTTACAGTACTACTACGATAAAGGCAAAAATGCATCTCAAGCCGCCAATAAAATTTGTGCAGTTTATGGACCCGATACAGTTTCCATTTCCACCGCACAGCGATGGTTTCAACGTTTTCGTTCTGGTGTAGAGGTGGTCGAAGATGCGCCACGCTCCGGAAGGCCTGTCGTCGAAAATTGCGATAAAATCGCTGAATTGGTCTAAAAATACCGGCATAGTAGCAGCCGTAGCATCGGTCAAGAGCTGGGCATGGGTCATCAAAAATTCATTTCAATTTCAATAAAAAAAAAAAATCAATAAAAATGCCGCAAGACTTTTTTGACAACCCATTATAAAGGGGGAGCCAAGTTTTTACTTTTTTTAATAACCTTTCTTCGACAGACTCTTACAAATCGTTCAGCTTTATTTAAGAAATTCACGTTCACATCGCTTCGCCCTATGGGTTCTTAAAAAGTTCTGGCTCATATGGTATATAAACAAGCAAAATTTGCCGTATTTGAGACCAAAAGCAACCTGAAAAGAAACAAGAGCAGCCTTTTCATCTAGAAAAATCAACGGTTTGGTATGGTTTTTTGGCAAGTGGAAGAATTCGTTCCATATTTCTTCAAAAATGATGCCGGTGAGAACGTAACCGCAAGGGCGATCGTAATCGCGACATGATAACCGACTATTTGATGCCTGAAATTGGTTCTCGTGATTTCGGCGACACACATCTCATCAATCAATGGATTTATTAAGAGAACATTTCGGTGAAAAGATAACTTCACGTTTTTGGCCAGTCGATTGACCACCAAGATCGTGCGATATTATACCGTTAGATTTTCTCCTGTAAGCATATGTAAAGTCTAAATTCTATGCGCACAATCCCGCTTCGACTCAGGCTTTGGAGCAAATCTTCACGCGTGTCATTCGCTAGTTATCAGTCGAAATGCTCGAACGAGTTTTCGAAAATTGGACTCAACGAATGGACCATCAGGGACGTAACCGCGTCCAACAATTGAAAGAGATAATCTTCAAAAAATAAATGCCAAAGATTGGCATTATATTTGAATTTTCTGTGCTCTTTCCTTAAAAAAAATAGTAATCACCCGATACATGAAAATATCTCAAGATTTAACGGACGGGTCCATTTAAATCGACAGTCAAACTTTCGGCGCAATAAAAAACACTTGCTAGATCACGATTGTGCCAGTTTAACCAAAATTTTTATACTCTCGCAACAAAGTTGCTAAGGAGGGTATTATATTCTGGTTCACATAACGGTTGTTTGTAAGTCCTAAAACTAAATATAGGGTTATATATACCAAAGTGATCAGGGTGACGAGTAGAGTTGAAATCCGGATGTCTGTCTATCCGTCCGTCCGTCTGTCCTTCCGTCCGTGCAAGCTGTAACTTGAGTAAAAATTGAGATATCATGATGAAACTTGGTACACGTATTCCTTGGCTCCATAAGAAGGTTAAGTTCGAAGTTGGTCAAAATGGGCCCACAGCCACGCCCACAAAATGGCGAAAACCGAAAACCTATAAAGTGTCATAACTAAGCCATAAATAAAGATATTAAAGTGAAATTTGGCGCAAAGAATCGCATTAGGGAGAGGCGTATTTGGACGTAATTTTTTTGGAAAAGTGGGCGTGGCCCCGCCCTTTACTAAGTTTTTTGTACATATCTCGTAAACTACTACAACTATGTCAACCAAACTCTATAGAGTCGTTTCCTTCAGGCATTTCCATATACAGTTCAAAAACGGAAGAAATCGGATAATAACCTCGCCCACCTCCCATACAAAGGTTATGTTGAAAATCACTAAAAGAGCGTTAACCGACTAAAAAAAAACGTCAGAAACACTAAATTTTACGGAAGAAATGGCAGAAGGAAGCTGCATTTAGGCCTTTTTTTTAATTGAAAATGGGCGTGGCGTCGCCCACTTATGGACCAAAAACCATATCTCAGGAACTACTAGACCGATTTCAATGAAATTCGGTATATAATATTTTCTTAACACCCTGATGACATGTACGAAATATGGGTGAAATCGGTTCACAACCACGCCTTCTTCCAATATAACGCTTTTTTGAATTCCATCTGATGCCTTCTCTGTATAATATATACATACATTAGGAACCAATGATGATAGCGGAATAAAACTTTACACAAATACGGTATTTGAAAAATATGTAAATGACGGATAATGAAATCTCGATTATCACTTTATCATGCGAGAGTATAAAATGTTCGGTGAAACCCGAAATTAGCCCTTCCTTACTTGTTTTTCTATTCGTTTTTGCCTAAAGTCCCAGTCAAATTTGATTCTGTACCTAAAACCATGCCAATTCAATTGACACACTTTTGTACAACTGTGAATGCAATTTCCACTGATTCCTGAATTTTCAATTTGCGTGTTTGAAATCTACATAGTTCATTCCGCAAATGTATGTATATGTGAATGTATTCGGCTATGAATTGCCAAATCAACAAGCTATTATTAACGTTTTAAAGCGAAATTTCAATCATTTCCTTTCCATTCATGCTGCTTTGGTTACAACGTAATTTTCTAATAAGCAACCCTTTTGCCATACTTCATTCGGCAATCCATAAACCCAGCCAACTACATACATACATATGTAGATAACTTGCATATATGACGCTCATTATTCTTCGCTCAACAGGCTATAAAGTACTCGTAAGATAATCAACTGGGGGTCTTCCTTGTAGGGCATACAGCTATCTGGGAAAAAAAAGGTTTGGATCACAAATAGTCTCATAGCTATTTTTAGATGTTCGTACATACTTATATATATACGAGTATGCACCAGCCATAACTCCTATTGTGTTTCGACTAGTCCTTCTCACTCACTGATTGTCGTACATTTTCTCTATGCCCCACTGCTGGTTCATTTGCCATAACGTAGCCCTTCAATGCATTGTCGGCCATTAGATCGGCGCTTTAACGTCTCGACTTTTGTGTCGTGTATGTGTCTGTGTCTTGACTCGTACGTCTACTGTACGCTCTATGACGACAACGACGACGACAAGGCAGTTGTCATTGTTCGTTCGGTTATTATCAAAAGCCAGCCAAGAGTATTGACTCTGTTGATGTTTGTTGGCTTTGCAGGCATTCTATGGAGACATTCTTTTTTTTGGGGTCGTGCTTGTTGCCTTTCTTTCATTCTCCCTCCCTCTATTTTTTATTTCATGTCACCTCTTTTTAAGTGGACATTTTCATTTGATTTTGTCGGTTTTATGGTTGCCTCACACACACTCATTGGCTTGATTTATTCATCTATCCTCCCACACAGTTTTCTTATTTATTCGCTCATATTCATTTAAAAATGCCTTCTCTTTATCGTAGCTGTCATGTATCACTGATAACTTGGGTAGATGCATCCCTCATATGCCACACATTGACGACTTTAAATTGATGTCTCATCCCATCATCTCGTCAATGCTTGTTGCGTGTCGATCTCGTCGTCGTAGTCTTTGCATTTTCCGTTTAATGTTTTTCATTTTCGTAACGCCTTCAGCTTCAACGCCTCATTGCTTAACTAGGATATGTAGAAACTGGCAGTCGGCAGCTGGGCATTGACTTGCTATGTCCCTTTTGCGGTCGCCTACATGCTCGTGTGTTTGTATGTTTGAATGCCCGGCAGTCAGTTTGCCAACAAGTCGTCGCTTTATTAGTTTGACAGTTGACACTGTACGGTTTAGACGTGTTAATGTTTATGTTTGTCATTTTGCATGCAGATTTGAGGCAACCCTGTGGGGAAATGTGGTGAATTGGGCTCGAAGGAACGCTGGATATTGTCGGTTAAAATGAGAGTGCTAAATATTTGAAAACATTTTTAAGTAACCAAGGAGTACGGAGCTCATCACTTTGGATGCAAGATAATAATTATATGCTCTACACACAGAACTCAGGCTGAAGTTGTTAAGGGGCTGTCAAAATGGATCTTTCTAAACCTAACTTGTTAATTGAGAAGATTGATACGATGTTATATAACAAATAAAGATCACAGGCATATAGATATTGAGACACTCAAAATATAAAACATAAATATCCTGTATTAAGAAAATCGGCTTAAACTGAGTATACCAAGAACTCATTGTTAGACTGGTTTCGAATATATATCATAAGTTAGTTTTTGTTGGAACCGCAATTGATACCAGAATCCTTGGATTAAATTGTAAACAAACCCATAAAAAACCTTTTTTATATCCTGAACAGGGTATAGTTATTAAGTTTGTCACGAAGTCTGTAACACCCAGAAGGAAGCGTTGGAGACCCTATAAAGTATATATATAAATGATCAGTATGTTGAGCTGAGTCGATTTAGCCATGTCCGTCTGTCTGTATATATACGAACTAGTCCCTCAGTTTTTAAGATATCGTTTTGAAATTTTGCAAACATCATTTTCTCTTTAAGAAGCTGCTCATTTGTCGGAACGGCCGATATCGGACCACTATAACAAATAGCTGCCATACGAACGATCGGAATCAAGTTCACGTATGGGAAACTTTCACATTTGACAATGTATTTTGACAAAAGTTGGCACAGGTTATAAGCCAACAATGTAATCTCCGAGGAAATTGTTCTGATCGGTTAACTATAGCATATAGCTTCCATACAAACTGGACACATAGTTACTAAAAGAAATGCACCTGTGAAGGGTATATTAGCTTCGGTTTGTTACTAAACTCACTCTATATCTCCGTTAATAGATCCATAAAACGGGACTTTAAGAAGGCTCTCGACTACCAGGAATTCAACTTATAATAGCTTTACAATCACGTTTTAGCTTACCTGATCCGCTGCATACACAATAACTAACCTCTTGAACTTATATCGAAAAATCCGAAAGTTCCGTTATATGAAAACCCTAGGGTTCCGGTATATCCGGTATCAGCAGATATAGAAGGAAACAAGCTGAACTTCGACGTTGGTACCTGCAGTCTAATCTCCATTAGCTCAAGTAGATTTGCAAGTTCCAGCTTACATAGTCACACACACTTACACACTCCATCCAAAGGCCACACAATAGTCGCAAATGTAGTTGCTAACCTCTCGATCTTAAATGGGAAAACTCTGGGTTACCGGTATATGCGGATATTGGAGACAACGAGCTGACGTTACTACCAGCAGCTTGAACTGCATGAACTGTACCAGTTGCTAAAACATTTAAATATTTCTTTGAACAGTCAGATCTTTTCCTTCGGAAGTAAATTAGGTTCTTCTTCTTTTTATTGGCGTAGACACCTCTCAGGCGCGGTTATAGCCAAGTTTGGAGACTCCAAGTGTAGCCAGGTTCTTCTCCATTTGGTCTTTCCAACGGAGCGGAGGCTGTCTACTTTATCTGCCTACCCCGACGGTCGGAACGTCAAATACTCTCAGAGCTGAAGTGTTTTCTCTTAATTCGCTGAACTATGTCAATGTCATCGTATATCGCATACAGCTCATCGTTTCATCGATTGCGTTATTCGCCGTTGCCAATGTGCAAAGGACCATAAATCTTCCGGAGAACCTTTCTCTCGAAAACTCGTAAAGCCGACTTATCAGATGTTGTCATCGCCAATGCCTCTGCACCACATAGCAGGACGGGGATGATGAGTTACTTCTAGAGTTTGGTCTTTGTTCGTCGAGAAAGAACTTTACTTTTCATTTGCCTACTCAGCCCGAAGTAGCAGCTGTTTACAAAAGTTATTTTACTTTGGATTTTGAGGCTGACATTGTCCTTGGTGTTACTGCTGATTCCAAGATAGATGAAGTAGAATAGAAAAGTTCGAAGTTACGACAGCCAACAGAGGCATTGGAGCCAAGTCCCGACGACTGTTTGCTTGTGACAAGAGATATTTCGTCATGCCCTCGTTCCCTACCAGACCTATGTGTTTCGCTTCCTTATCCTGTCTGGAGAAAGCATAATCAATATCAATATCGTACGTCAGCAGCTGTGTCCTATTATAGAAGATTTAACCTTTTCTAATCAGCTCTGTAGCTCGAATTATTTTCTCCAACAGGAGATTGAAAAAGTCGCATGATAGGGAGTCGCCTTGTCTGAAACCTCCTTTGGTATTGAACGGCTCGGATAGGTTCCTCCCGAACTCAATTTACACAGCCGTAGTAGTCTGCGGATTAAGATGTGATATTTCAAACTATGGCCAGTATTTCGTCTATAGCCTAGAGCGTTATTAGCCATAAACCAAAAGTACTAATGACTTCACAGTTCACTCAGCAGAGTTTATAGACTGTTTGAGGCTATCCAAATGGTATGATATCACTAGGTTAGAATCGACTTAACTGCCAGGTGCAGTCCGATACGTAATTTGCTTTGTGTAACTTTTTTTAGTCCGGCAGCATTAGTGTTATATAAGTACATTCTTATATATATATCTAAGCATGCATGTGTAAAATTGAAAACCCTAGTCGATGTTAGGCTCCTGTACAACAGTCCAACAGCTGCTTGTCCGCCTGCGGGGCACGGAAAGCATCTAAGAAAAACACTAAGGAAAACATAAAACCAACTTATAAACATATACTTTCACATGTCCATGTATACATACATATAACCACATATTCATCACTCCAGTAAGCAATCAGATATATGCATATATAATCACTGATGACTCCACATGCTGCTCGAGGCATTTTTAAATGCGTTCACATGTGTATGTATGTAAATTGTATTATATACGTATGTATGTGTGTATACGCACAACATTTCACATGCATATATACACAGCAAATCAGCCATCTATGTCGCCGTAAACTAGGCAATGAGGCAGTAAAGCCAGTGAGCCAGCGCAACAAACCGACGAACAGATAGACAGACAGACAATCCAATTGACGGCCGAAGTAAGTGTTTTGTATTGATAAAATGTCATTGACGGCTGAAATGGCACAACATCAACGCTTGATGTCTGTATATTAGGTATGTTTGTCGAGAACAAACAAAGCCAGCTGTCTTAAATGAGTGTGTGCTGGAGCTGTTGTTTTTTTTTTGATTATTATGAGTTGCGTTTTTGTTTTTTTGTTTTCTACAAAACAAAATTTAAACTGTGAGTAATGTTTAAAGTCTTTTGTTGCCGTTATTTTCTTTTTCTTTGTTTCAAATATCTTTTATGTCGAGTTGATGAAGCAATCAAGTGTCAACCAAATTATTTACATGTACCTACTTATATGTACTATATTACGCATATGTACATCTTGTAACCTAAAATTCAAAACAACGTATCATCAAAAAAATCGAAACTGAGTTTTTTACTGCTTACGATTCACTATCTCCATTATATAACCATTTTATAACCAAAACTAAAATTTTGTTTCAATGTGAGTGGTTTCTATTATATCTTTTATTCGTCGTTTGTCAACTGATGAATTTGAGTTTTTTATTGCTTACGATTCACTACATCGTATTACATATATGCAAGATAAAATTTTCAGCTTCCGCTATCAGATATAGCCAATACGTAACCAATTTTTATAACC
This sequence comes from Bactrocera neohumeralis, assembly GCF_024586455.1. Lineage (NCBI taxonomy): Eukaryota > Metazoa > Arthropoda > Insecta > Diptera > Tephritidae > Bactrocera > Bactrocera neohumeralis. Next base: position 60,316,146 of record NC_065920.1, on the reverse strand, counting down.
AATGTATAACCATTTTATAACCAAAACAAAAATTAGGTCTAATTTAGAAAATAAAATTTTCAGCTTCCGCTGTTAGATATAGCCAATACATAACCAGTTTATAACCAATGTATAACCATTTTATAACCAATGTATAACCATTTTATAACCAAAGCTAAAATTTTGTTTAATTTAAAAAATAAAGTTTTCATCTTCCGCTAACAGATATAGCCAATACGTAACCAATTCATAAGCATTTGATAACCAATTTATAACCATTTTATAACCAATGTATAATCATTCTATAACCAAAACTAAAATTAGGTTTAATTTAAAAAATAAAATTTTCAGCTTTCGCTGTCGGATATAGCCAATACATAACCATTTTATAACCAATGTATAACCATTTTATAACCAAAACTAAAATTTTATTTAATTTAAAAAATAAAATCTTCAGCTTCCGCTTCCGCTATCAGATATACCCAATACATAACCAATGCATAACTATTTTATAACCAAATCTAAAATTTTGTTTAATATAAAAAAAAAATTTCAGCTTTGCTTGACTCTGCTGCATTTGTTTCAAATATAAATTTATATGGGCATATACATATTCATATATGTATATAACTATATATGTAAATAAAATCATATTATGTATAATACATTTAATATATATATCCGTATATACATATGTATATTCATATTATATCAAAATATTTCTATACAAGATCTGCTTAAGCATGCTTCGGTTACTCAGTTTGTGTTTTGTATGTATCATAAGTGCTTAAAGCGGATTACAACTGTCAACCGATAAATTTTATTCATTCAGACATTTCTCTAATTCCATAATTGTTTGAATTTGCTCTCAAATCTGTAAACGATACTTGCTAATAATTTAAGTACATATAAAACCGAGAAACACTTTCTTAATTGAGCTTGGAAATTTTGTCAGTTTCGGCTTATATTTTTCAGTGGAAATGCATGCTTAAGTGGGCAAGGAAATCAATTGAAATAAATTTGTGGGCTATTAAGGCATTAACTATAATATGAATTGGTGGAAGCTCAGATTCAATTTAAGTGAAAAAAATGATTATTTTGTGCTTCTAACTTTGATCTTTCGGGTCTCATGATTTAGCACAGAGTTTAAACTATTTTTTAGGATTTTCATAAGAATTTGTATGTTTTGTTAGATATAGAAAAAAATATGTGGTTCATGAGATAAAAATTTAAGTACTGCTTCAGTATTCCATTGGCGACTAATGGCTATTTTAGATATCATGTTTTTTTCACTTAAAATCCCTTAAGGCTCAATTTCTTATTGTTGTAGCTGTAAGATTGTCTCTTTGATCTACCCAATAAGATGGTTGTTCGACCTTAACTTCCTAAATTCGTACCATATGTGCATCACTTAAATTTGAAGTAGAGTTCGCTTAAAAACATTCCAAGCAGATATCGTATTATATTCAGTTCGGAGTCATTAAGAGCTTCTTCGATCTCAGTCAAGTGATCAGCTACTTCTTTTACATGTTTGATCTAAGCGCCAGAAACACTGCTCCTTTCCCACGACAAAGCCAGAGTAATAGCCTTGACAGACGGCAGCGTTAATCCGGATTAACTGCGCACTTAATCAGATCCAAATTTGTAGGTGACAGACGGCAGCTATGCGAGTTTGAAACTCTCATAAACAGCTCATTGTCCTTTTTATAATATTTTCAATGAAAATTGATAGAAGATAAACATTACGGTTGTTAGCCGACCAATTTTTACCAAACCATTTTTTATTACAAAAGCATATCAACACATTATTTTTTAAACTGCATCATAACATAGAAATTTTATTGATATTATATTGAGAATTTGATAAACAGCTGTCAGGGTTGCTTGTATTTCATTCACAATAGATGAAAATTGGCCATTTTTAACAATGTTGCCAACGAAAATCTCACAAACTCCCTAAAATTTTGAGAGTTATTTTTGGATTCAGCAACGGAGTTAGCTGTGGTAACTCCTAAATTAATCCCGAAAAATGCAATTAATCTGGTTTAACGCTGCCGTCTGTCAATGCTATAAGCGTGACTTTCTGAATCCAAGTGTTGTTTACAACTTGTGTACTTAATTTTTTAATTTCGCTAAATTGGTGAGATATGTATACAATAATTTTCGAATCGTTCCTCCAGAGCCAACTTAATGAGATAAAACCTTACATAATACTCATTTATATCATTAAATATATCAAGCCTGACGAAACTGGGTTAATGGGGTTATATGGGTTTACGGGTTTCAAAAAATCGATTATTTTTATTTTCTTAAGAAATTCTATAACACCTTCTAGAAAATTGTCCTAAATTTTCAAGTGGATCCGAGTAATAGTTTCGTAGATACAGCCTTGAGAATTTGTGCGCTCCAGACTAGCTGGGCTAAGTGCGCCGTCTTTATTCGCGTTTTTCTCGAAACAGTGTTTTCGAAGTCGGTTGGCAAGATTTCTCGAGAACTACTAAATCGATCTACACTTTCACTTTAGATGATGCTGTAAGGAGTTATCCTGCCAACGCGGGCCATAATTTTTCCGAGGGGCCATTGGAAATGGCGTCGCAATGGCCGAGCTTAAAATATTATTTTCCGAAAATTTCAAGAAATTCTTTGTTAATAGTGTATGTTTGTAACAATAAAAAATTCTAATAAAATATTTCATTTTTATTTGAGAAAAAATTGTTGAAAAAAGGCTGCTTTTTATCAGAAGAAACCCATGTAACCCCTTAAGTCACTCAACAATAAGTCCTAGGCCGTAAAGTTCATCCCTACCTCTCCGCATGTGGGCTTATTAGACAGTCTCCAGTCAGCAAAGCTACAAGTAGTTCGAACGAGAGCTAATTTATTTTCTTTGTTTCTTCTTAAGTAAACTAAGTGCTATGAATCACTATTTCGAATGTTTTCTGAATGTCGATAGAGACAAAATAGCTTTTAAAACATAAAAGTGTAAACACTTTTAGTTCCATCATTGATATTTAAATTATGTGAAATAAAAGGTGAAGATTTTTAGTGCTATACTTCGATTATAGCACCTTAAAACTATAAGTGAGAATAGTTGATATGATTAACCAAACTCGATTACGATATTTCGTATGATTTTTGTATAACGGTTAAATATTTTTATGCTGTCACTGTCAAGTATGTATAACATTTAATTTGTGCTTTTTTACGCCATGAGCTTTAGGTGACACTCAGCGCATGACGAGCTTTATTTAACTAATGAAGGTTTAAAAGCATACATCTCATTCCTCTATAATCCGTTATTGGATCTTTGATTTATGCTATAATTTTACATATAACCATCCTATAAATATAAGCGTGAAAAATTTATAATTTTCTATATTTAAATTCAGTATTCTAGACAACAACCTCAGCTCAAAGTATAGCATACAATTATGCGCGCAGATAAAAATTATATTTTGTACCACTCGCTGAGGATTTTGTCCTACAAAATGTCTACAAAATAGATTTCCTGTACTAAATTTTGATGAAAGTGGCATAAGTAAGTGGTATACTGGGTACAACTTCAAATTGAGCCAATCCCTGTTCTTTGTATGGTTTCAATTTTGCTTACGTCAGATTTAGTGCTATTATAAATTATATTTTGCATATATCTACATTGAATGTATATTATGTGAATAATTTCTGAAAACCTTAAGTTGATATGGCGAATAGTTTCAGAGATAACATCGTAGTTGTTAAAACTTAACTTGGGGTAATTGGCTTCCAAAACCTTAAACGCGTTTTCCTTGAAAAACTGTCTACAGTTTTGGTGAGACAATTTTTTTCGAAACCGCTAGACTGATTGACTTGCAATTTTCAATTTTTAGGTATAACAGGTTAATTGAAAAATTCTCGGCTTACAATATTAAAACAATTTTGTTTTTTTTTGACAAAAGCCGCTTTTTTTATTCAACATAGTTCCCCACAAGGGCGATATTCTGATTTTAGCGACCCTCTAACTGTTCGATATCATTTTTGTAGTACAATATCTACTGTGCTTCAAAATAGGCCTCAATTTTGACAATCACCTCTTCATTCGACGAAAATGCATGCTCTGAGGTCTGAGAATCGAAAATACTCGGTGCGGGCCACGGCTGGTGAATACAGTGGATGAGGAAGCAATTCGAAGTACAATTCATGGATTTTTTGTCATCATTTGCACAGACTTGTGTTACTGTGCATTATCTTGGTGACACACCACTATCTTTTTCTTCAAATGCCGGTCGATTTTTGGCAATTTCGTCCTTCGAACGGTCCCATGACACTATACAATAACCGCTGTTGATACCATACCCTTGCCCAACCAGCCCACTGTTGTGCGTTTTGCCACTTGAAACAATTTTTTTTTTATTTTTTTTCAAAATGGCGGTCCTGAAAATGGCTGCTGAAACTCATCCGATTCGTAGATGGATGACATCATTTCTTTGAAAAGAATTATCAGAAAGCAAAAAACAAAACGGTTTCATGTTCTGTATCGACTATGGCCTCAAGCAGAATGAAATATTTTCAATGAAAAAAAAAAAAAAAAAATGGTGGACTTTTGAATTTTTTTAACCATTTTTTCACTTTTAATTGTTTATAACTTTTCAAAATAATAATGAATATTTCTGGTTCTGCTTGAGGCCATAGCCAGACATCTAAAGAGTAAAATGCCGTTTGGTTCATATCGATAAGTGCAATAGTTTTGAAATGAGAGTGTCATCCATGCGAAAAAACGTGGTTCGGAGAAAAATCGGTTTAATCCAAAGACCCGCGGTAGCTGCCGCTACCGAAGGCGTTCGAGCGGCCGGATTTCCCCGCAGCGCTCCTCACTCTGCTTCTTGGTCTTGCTGACCTTCGGGACTAATTCTATACTATTTCTACGAGTATACAGTAGCAATTTATGAAAAAAAATTCGATTTTTTCAAAATTGTTTTGAGGAACCTGGCCTTAAATTTGCATTCACTGCACTGCCCCAGATTTGAATGCCGAACGTCTAGATCGGCCTAAGTATTACCTTAAAAATTAGCAACTTATAATCCTCAAATATTTTCCACGTGTATTTTTTGGTAACAACTGACTATATAAAGCCACTTGAGGACAATTTTTATGCTTGAGAGTCTATACTACTTGTACGAACTTTGCGGTATTGATACCAATGATAAAATCGGTCAGCCACGGTTCTAGCGCATTCAGTTGCATCTGAAGTTTTCTGGAAGCAGTATTAGGGTTTCCACTGGGTGGTAACAATGCAGTATCATCAGCATATGTTGCTGTCATTGTGATGGCAGAGTTGATTACTGCAAGGTCTGCGGTATAAAGAATGTAAAGCATACGGTCGAGTACACTGCCTTGGGACACGCCAGCATTAACAAGTCTCAAATCGGACTCACCATTAGTGCATCTAACCCCGCCTGCGTAAAAATATTCTTTCGAATACTTTCAAGACAATTACCAGCAGACTTGGTCGTTAAAAATAAACCAATTTTTCAGGTTTTCCGGGTTTAAAAATTAAAATAACCTCAGCACATTTCCATAGCGTTGGAAATGACAAAGTCTTAGCATTCCATTAAAGAGCTTGACAAACATGCTGACTACGAGAACATGAGTTGGGAAGTGTTACATGATTGGACTTCAGAGCCATTCCACAACAAACTGGCAAAGTTAGTACCAGGAATAATTTGACTGGATGGAATAGACCGAGTTCCGGACTGGAAGTTTCTTCCCTGCATTTAAAAAAAAAAAAGGGCTCTTTGCTTGTATACTTTTCACCCTTAATAGGATGCAGATTGCTCTTCTCCACAGTGCACATAGCAGGCTGCTGTGTCTTTCGATTTGGTGCTAAAATGTTTGTTGCAGAATCTCTGCGTATGTCCAAACTCTCGGCATTTAGGACACTGGATTCGATCAACAAATTTTTTTGGTGGTTGGAAGCATATAACCTTTTGACATCCAAATTTTATTTCTTGTTGATGCTGGGTTCAAAGTCAATAAAAAATAATGTCATTGGTGTTTTTGTAATATAATTCTTTTAATTCGTGAGGTGACGAACTGTGTGTCCTTGCTTGGCAAGCTCACTTTTGATGTATTCCAGAGGAGTTGTATAATGAAGACCCTTCAGCACTGTTTTATAGGCACGCTCTCATTCTTTTGATATGTGTGGAGGTCTACTTTAGCATAAGTGAGAGATCTTACTAGTTTTCTATAGTCATCACTATTATTGAACGTAAGACTTACCTTGCCATCTCTGCCTGACTTTTAGGTAAATGTGTCTTTACCTACAGCTTCCTCAATCGTGGCTAACATGCCCATAATATTATTTACGTTATCTGCAAAAATTGGTGGCTATTTTGGTTGTGAATTTAATTACAATTTTAGAGTGTTTCTTTGGAAACATTGCATACTTACCGGCGCTTAAGGGGTATTCTGGTCTAGAAGCATGAATTTCAGGTAATTTTTAAAGTGTCGTAAAAAAGGCAATTAATATTTTTACTATCCATTTTTTTATTAGTTATTTGCTAATTTTAGAAGAGTACAGAAAAAAATTAAAAACTAAAAAAAGTAAAAAAATTCAAAAATTAGAGCTGACGAAGTGGGGGGTCTCTAAAAATTTCCACGTGACCATACCCATGATTTCAACCTCCTAGTTATCTGAAACCAAAAAAAAAAAAAATTATTAATCTAGAATAATGTCGCAATGGCCCGAACTACGGAAAAGTGGGAACAATTTTTTTCACAAAATGGCGACTGCCTGAAAAAAAAGTTTTTTTGGATAACTTTTTCTGATTATTTCGAACTTTTTAAAAATAATAAATGGATGGGGCTTGTTCCAACCATAGACAAGCCTATAAAGAAGACTCTATAAAAATTTTAAGTAAAACGGTCCAGTAGAATCTGAGAAATTATTGGGTATCGTTCCGAAAAAGTCCGTTTTGAGAAAAACGCGTTTAAAGCTTCGCGTAAAGTCTTTTGTTCGATTAGTTCCGGCCGGATCAGGTTGGATGCCGGGTCAGAAAAATGCCTATATCTCCGAAAATAATTTGAATTTTGGAAAATCCTCTTGTACACATATTCTTGAATAGTTAAACTTTAAAAATATAAAAAAAAATTTCGATTTTTTTAAATTTCTAGACCAGAATACCCCCTTAAAGTATTTCCCACATTATTCCAGAAAACATGATAATTTTTTTATTTGAAATATTTTTGTATATTTATTATATATTTTAAGTTTATTAAATGTATTTATTATATTTTTTACACACACAAGTACTATGCATTTATGTATATACGTATGTGATGTACATATGTATGACTTAACTATTTCATTATACAATAGAGTTTATTTTACATATTTATGCAGGGTTTGTTACAGTTAGATAAACTTAAAACTACAGTTTTGTTTAGTATGAAATGTAAACATATGTATAAAGCCTTGCATATTTATAGGCGCATAGGCAAACAAAAGGAATTTATGATTTGTAGAATGAAAGTAAACATGACTGAAATGATTGTTATGAATGTGTGGGTGAGGTAAATGTTTGCCATATTTACTGAGTGTATTTGAATGTATGAGTGTATGTGAATATATATTGCATATGAAATGAAATGTTTATGTTTTATGAATTTGAGAGTGGTTGTTTTACACATGCCTGACAGGGTTACAAAAATTCATGAAATCTAAGTTTTTGTTGTTTTTATATTTTCTTTTTCTCTAAGGTTGTTTTATTACTTATTTCTTAGGAATTATTTTACTAAACTAACTAAATGCATTCTTTCACCGCACATGTTTAATGTTTTTCTCATTTACCACGTCAAATTTACGCGCCAAAGGCTGTAAGCGGTCGCGTCCTAATGCTCACAAATTGCTAAAATTTAGGTATTGTTTTTCCACATTGATTTATCCAATAGCTGTCACATTCATAAGCTTTTTTCCATATTTTTGAATTTCTATTTTTTCGTTTTTTTTGCTATAATTAAATAATACTTTCGTTACTGCAGTGTTCGTTATATAATGAATTTGATTCAAGCTCGAATAACATTTAGTTTGTTTATTTTTTTTTTTTTTTTTTGCGCTGAAAAACTAATTAGTATTACTAACTAATAATGAAATTGTGGAAATTAAAGCTCGATTTGCAGGATGCCTATATATTTATTAGAGCTGGTCAATTATTTTTTCTCTAAATGAGAATTGATCTGGTGGTGCTCAGAAAGATCAACTTTGCCTAAGAGACTATGGCTTTCAAGCCAGCGATTTTTAAGGCGAAGTTTAAAAAATCCGAATAATCGGCTTTATAGGAGATATGTGGTGGAGTTTTCCGATCCATTTCGACAAATGATCAATAGAATATCAAAATGTATCCAATTTTATTCGGATATCTCAAAAACTGAAGAAAACTTTTTAAGATCCCTAAAGAATTCCGCCTTGAAAAGCGCTGGCTTCAAACCAGTTTTAGACCCATAGTCTCTTAGACAAAGTCGTTCAGCATGATTCTTAGAAAATTTCCCTCATACATAATTTATTTTGAATTTTTTTGGCTCGCTGTAAATCAAACCGCTCTAATATTATGAAAAAGCGCTTTCACAGTAATGAAAGCTCATGAAAAACTCAATTTTCCTCTCATTGGCAAGGTTTTTCCTTTTTTTGGCTCGCTATTAATCAACCTGCTCTAATAATAAAAAAGCGTTTCGCAGTTATGAAAGCTCATGAAAAGCTCAAAGTTGTTCTGTTTCATCCGTAGACAATTTCCTTCATACGTAACTTTTTCGTTCTTTTTGTTCACTGCAAATCAACCCGCTCTACTATTATAAAAAAGCGCTTTCGCAGTAATGAAAGTTCATGAAAAGCTCAATTCTCCTCTTATTGCTTACAATTTATTATGTATAAATGTTTCAAGCGGTTGCAACAGTTCGAATAAAAGTACGATGGCTAACCTCTTCCTAGTAAGTTTGATTTCTATTGTAATAAATCTCTTTGAAAAGCTTTCACATTCACGAAAGCCACGAAAAGCTTACATGATCGACCATTGATCGCAATTAAATCCATGTTTCAAACTTTCATATAAGTTTTTTGTACAAAAGTTCAATTTCTCTTGTACCGTTTTAAAATTCTTTCACAAAGCTTACCGAAATCGCAAAGGTTAAACTATTCACTACAAGTGAGCAATGAAAGTCATATTCCAAAGTTCCATATCAGTTTATCGAAAGTTTGAATTGAAAAATTTCAAATGGCAAGTGCTCTGACGAAATATCATCAGAAACATGCTGTACATACTTGTACTACTCCGAAGTGTTATAGTATATCGTTTGGTCGTTTGCATCTGGATTGATCAGCAGAAAACTGCTAACCTTGAAACGTAAGGTCTGGGCTAATGATATGACAAAACCTCCGAAAAAATTTCACCAGCTATATTGGTGTGGTTTTCCGATTTTTGTTTCTATATTCTGAATTAACAACCATATAATGAGTGGTTTTTTAGACCTGTGGATTTTAATGGAACAAAACCATTTTCGGAATTGGTCTTTTTGACAGCTGTTACTTAGGCTGGTTTGTCATTTCATAAGGAACCGATCTGATTCGAAACAACGTTTGCAAATTAGGCAAATTTATTTCCAAAGTAGATGGCCATCGATCCCCTTTTTCATAAGAAAATTTTGTTCAGTGATCAAGCTCACTGTTTGGGTAAGTTAATCGATAAAACTATCGCATTTGGAGTGATATTAATGCGCAAGCCATTGTTGTGCTATATGCGCAGAGGGAATCATTGCTACATATTTCTTCAAAAAGAAGCCGACTATAATTTCACAGTCAATGGGGAACGCTATAGAGCCATAATTAGTGACTTTTTCGTGCCTGAATTGGTGGATGTCGATGTGAACGTTCTTCGGTCTCAACAAAACGTCACTAGATGCCAACAAAACAAAAATCAATTTATTGAAGGAAACTTTTGGTAAGCGCTTTATCTCAGATCGTGAGCCTGTTGCGTTATATCCAAGATCGTGCGATTTAACACACGACTTTGTTTTGTAGGATTATTTAAAATCGCTTGTCTACGCAGAAAACCGGACACGATTGACGCCTTTCGCTGAATTTGTTCGACCCAGCTATAGCAGTTACTTGTCGGAAATCATATTTGAAGGAAAATAGCAAACCTTTGCCTCTATGATAAAGCTAATTTCTTGGCCATACTACTGTGGGAAAAATACAAATTATTAAAAGAGGTTGAGAACGCGTCGACGACGAACCAGGCCATCAACATCAACTCATGATCAATAAAATGAATGAATTGGTGCTTGGAAGTCGACGATTAACAGTCAGAGATCTTACTGGCATTGTTGTAATAACGGAAAGATCAGTGAAAATCATTTTGGAAGGTCATTTGGGCATAAGAAAAGTGAAAGCACCAATGGTTCCAAAATAACTCGATTATTTTGAAAATCAGCGTCGCGTTAACGTCTGTGAAACAATGCTTTTCGACTACCAGCATATCATGAAATGTATTACTACTGGAGGAGGGACTCGGACTATGCTTACGATTGGCAAACAGATCAATCGACCGAATATCGTTGTAAAGGTGAGCAGAAGTCGAAACAAACACGTCAAAGCATGACAAAGATCAAGGTAAACATCGTTTTCTTCGATTATTTAGGTGTGGTAATGCACTCCGAGTTACTTGCGACCGACCAAACTGTCAGGAAGGAATACTTAGTTTTTGTACAACGATAATGCACCGCCGCATACTGCATTGTTTCATCGTGAGTTTTTCGCCAAATTTTCAACTAAGATCGTGCCAACACCGCCGTATTCACCGATTTAGCTCTGACTGACTTTTGGCTTTTGAGCAAACTCAAAGGACCGTTCCGGGGTAACCTTTTTGAACCAATGAAAGCCATTAAACGTGAGTCGCTAGGCACATTGAAAGTCATTATGGAAATTGACTTTAACACTAGATTAGAAGAAACGTTGTCACTAGTGTATTAGGGTCAAGTGGGAATACTTTGAGGGGGACGACATAGACTTTCAAGAATAATTTAAAATTTTTAAAATTATGAACAAAGTTTTACTATTTTTTGCTCATAGTAGAATGTCTAAAAATATTCACGCTTTGCAAATTGAAGAAGAAATATGAAGAATTTTTAACAGAATTCTTGAAAGTAGTATAATTACTTAAAGTAATAATAATATTTTATTATTTTGTTAAAAAAGTTAAAATGCATAAGTAAAAAAATTTAAGCCAAAAAATTTTTCGTATAATACAATACATACACTGAAAGAAAATATATGAATAATATACGTATCATATGCTCTAAATTTTCAAAAATACACAGTTATGCTTTCATGTTTCCAGTTGTAATATTTATGCTAAAAGATGCTTTAAGCTAATTTTTATTTGTTGTATTTTTACTTGTTTTACTACACTCAGACGGATATATTGCCCATTATTAAAATACTTCGTTTATGCGCAGACAGTGCAGTTATAAAGGAAACAAATTTTCATTAGGATTGCCGAAAAATATCTTTTTTTATTCTAAGCGAATGATAATGACATGACTTTATCTAACTCCGTGTTTTCTTCTCCTCAGTATTAATTGAGTATATACATTTTCAGTTTGAGGTAGTTTAGGAAATGATATTTGTGCATTTAAGGAAATTATCGAAAATTATTATATGAGCTAAAAATCTTCGATCTACTATAAACTTTAGAGAGGATTTCACACTAATTGATTTTTTCCTATAAAGGGTAATCCAAGTAGAGGTACTTTTATCAATAGCCTTTTCCTGACAGGTCACGCGAGTCGAGTCGAGTCGAGTCAAGCTGCCATGTTATTTTTGTTCATTATTGTTACGAATTTCATGACGGAAACGCCTTACAACGTTTACAAATTGATCAATTATTGTTTTCTACGAAAATTCACGTTCTATAAAGAATGTGTTTCGCGCGCTCCGCTCAACTTATGGTCAACATAATCGGCCTACTGAGCGTACTATTCGCAACACCATCACCCATCTTGAGACCCATCATTCATTTTTGGATAATATTCGACCGAATATACCACGTCCAACACGCAGTGAAGAAAATACAGTAGCCGTAGCTGAGACTGTAAATGAAGACCTTGAAGAGTCGGTTCGGCGCCGTTCGCAGTAACTCGAACTGACATATGTAACAATTAAGCGCATTTTACGACGAGGTCTTAAATTAAAAACGTACAAAATACAGCTTGTGCAAGAACTGAACCCGATCGACCTTTCAAAGCAACATCGTTTCGCTCTATGGGCTCTTGAAAAGTTCCAAGAAGATTAAATATTTGCGAGCAAAATTTTGTTCAGTGATGAGACCCATTTCTTATCCAATGAGTATGTAAACAAGCAGAATTTCCGCATTTTGGACGAAGAGCAACCGGAAGACATTCAAGAGTTGGCATTTCATCCGGAAAAAACAACAGTTTGGTGTGGTTTGTGGGACGGTGGAATCATCGGTCCATATTTCTTCAAAAATAATGCCGGTGAGAACATAATCGTCAATGGCGACCGGCTTCATAATAGCCGACCATTTGATGCCTAAAATTGAAGCTCGTGATCTCGGCGACATTTGGTTTCAACCAGACGGCGCCACTTCCCACACATCGCATCAACCAATGGATTTATTGAGAGAACACTTCGTTGAGCAGATAATTTCACTTTTTGGGCCGGTCGATTAACCACAAAGATCGTGTGATATCTCACCTTTATACTTTTTTCTATGGGAATATGTAATGTCTAAAGTCTATGCGAACAATTCCGCTTCAATTCAGGCTTTGGAGCAAAAAAAATCACTCATATCGTTCGTCAGTTGCCAGTCGAAATGCTTGAACGAGTCATCGAAAATGGGACTCAACGGATGGGCCATCTGAGACGTCGACGCGGTCAACATTTGAATGAGATAAACTCCAAAAAATAAATGCCAAAGAATGTTCTTTCGAATTATAATAAACATTCCCCATTAAATTTGAAGTTTCTGTGTTTTTTCTTTAAAAAAGTAGGATGCCTCGAAATGGTTCACTCTTTATGTAATGCTACTCACGAATTTTTCATAAAGATTGAACTTTTGTGGCTGTCACTAGGGGTGCCCTTCAATCAACGTAGGCAGCCTGAGTAGTCTTCAATTAATTTGAATAGTTTCTGAAGCAAACGGGACTGATTTTTTTAATAACAAAGGGACTACAGCTACTTCTAATGGGACTTTAATGTAAATCTATATAAAAAAAGCTCTGTGAAACTTTTCAAAGCAAGTAAGCTTTGTTCATGAGTGGATATGAATCTGTACTCTCCCGAAAAGTATTCACTTGAGTTCATACTCATCCACTTTTGGATAACCGATGAATAAGTTAGAGATTTTATAATGTCTTATCGCTCTTATCACTTGAGAGAACACTCGCTTATAATCTTTTCGGGTTTGGGTATTTATTTCTTTAATAATTTTATGCAATGATTCAGTAACTCCAAAACTTCTTAATTTTATTTTCGTTGCAAATTTAAGGTTATAAAATATTTTAATCAACAAAAAGTACACTTTCTACGCGAGGAACTAAATTTTTCGTCTAACAGCATAATTTTGAAATGTGGTTATTGTTTATGTTTACGAGGAACTTGAATTTTGAGTTACTTTTAGGAAAATATTTTTTGTAATTATTTTTTTATTTATTTTTTTTTCAAACATTTTTTAAAGCTTTCATTTTATGTAGGATGGTATTCATGATTAAGTATGGTTATCTATTTTTAAATTTTGCAACAACTGCACTGTCTGTAATGTGTTTTTTTATTATTGTTTTGTTTAGTTTAATTCTACACCAACAACAAATAGCAACAGAGGGAAGATATCTGTTGAATGATTTGAGCAACCTTAAATTGCTTGATTTAGAATTTGTCTTTTTGAGTGTCCTTTTAACGATTTAATGTTGCTCTATTTATGTAGTTTTACAAGTACATATATATGTAATGTATGTTTGTTGGTATGTTAAGTCGTAAGCTGTTTAAGAGCAAATGTTATTTGTTTTTGTATTATACACTTTAGCTATTGTTTGCATATTTTGATATGTTAGCATATACTTATTGAATTTTCCGTTAATTTATAATTTCTTTGTTGTTGTCTGCTGCACTTAAATTACTTGAGCTTTGGTTACATTTTCGATTTTCTGCTTTGCTAAAACTATTTGTAAGCTTATTTTAAGTACAAACTAATTATTTGAAAAGAAAAAGTAACTAGCCATTTTATTACGATACAAAATATATATATAAGCTCTTGTTTTATTCACAACTTGGCACAATTATATATTGTTGGTGTAAATTTGAATTCAAACTATAATACTTAGGTACTATAACTATAAAAATAAAAATGTAATTTTTATTATGAAACAAAGAAATTATGACTCAAACTGTTTGAAAAAAAGCGTAGAAAAACATCAAAAAGTGATTGATTTCAAATATGTAAATGTCTTTAATTAAATTTAAAAAAATTAAAAATATTTATTATATTGAACTGTAAAAAAATGGTAAAAAATAATAAAGTAATTTCAAATAAATTTGTTTTTATTTTTGTTCAAAATTATTAAGAATAATATAAAATTCACTATATATAAAAAGCCTTAAATTAAATAAAGCAATAATTAAATATAAACAAATTATTTTTAATTAACTAATTTTTTTTTTAGTTTTATTGCAGAATTAAAAATATTAATTATAGAATAATGGCAAATAAAAATATATGAATGATTAAATTCAAATAATTTTTTTTAACTAAATCAATTTTTTTAATAAATGAAAATAATTATATATTATTCACTATATATAAAAAGTCTTAATTCAAAAAATATGTAATTAAGTTTAAACAAATTATTCTTAATTTACTTTTTCTCATTTTGATTGAGATTTAAAAGTATTAATTATAATTCACTGAAAAAACCGTAAATAAAAATAATTAAGTATTTATCTTAAATACATTTTTCTTTATTAAATTTTTTCTTAATTTATATAATTTTTTTTATTTAAATTATTATATTTTTTTATTTTAAATAGAAATTAAAAAAAAATATTTAAATGAGGAGAGGTAATGATTAAAAAATCACTGACAAAATATCATCAATTACTTTAAAAAAAAACTTCAAAATACTTTCTCATGAAAATGTTTCGTTGGAAAAATAGTTAATTAAAATCAAGAAATAATTAAGTTTAAAAGTTTTTTAATTTAACATTTATATGTTATTTTAATTGAAAACTAAAAATAATTAAATTATATAACACTAAAAATTCATAAATAGAAATAGTAATTATTTTTTTTTTTAATTTTATTCATTTTAATTAAAAATTAGAAACAATCTGATTATATTTCACTATATTCGCAAAAGCAAGTACTAAATAAAAATTATTAATTGTTTAAATTTAAATATATATTTTGTTTAATGAAAATGTTCCACTGAAAAAAGTGAATTAAAATTAAGAAGTAAATCAATTAAAAAAATATAAATTATTAAAATATTTAAATTTTTAACATAATTATTTGTTTATTTTAATTTTTTTATTACACTGCAAAAAATTGTAAAATGAATAAACGACTCAAATCTACTGAAAAAATCAGGAACAAAATTATAGAAGTAATTAATTTTTTTTTTAATTTTTTTTATTCTAATTAAAAATAAAAACCAATTAGATTATATTTCTTTAAATAAAAAAATCAAATATATGGCTAAATTTAACTACTTTTTTAAAATTATTTTTATGTTATAACAATTAAAAATTAAAAAAACAAATTAAATATATGACTAAATTTAACTAATTTAAAAACAAAAATTTTATTTTATAATAATAAAAAATTAAAAAAAAATATTAAAAACTACAAGAAAAAAATTCAACAAAATGAAATTGTAATTCAATTTGCAATTGTCTTTACTTAAATTAAAATTTTTAAACTCAACTTTTTTAATTTTAATTATAAATTTAAAAGAATTAATTATATTATACTGTAACCAAAGATCGTTAACAAATAAAAGAAGTAATTAATAGGCAAAGTGTTTTATGTAATATATTTTTTGTACAACAAATATAAAGAAGTAACTAATTTTTCAAATTTTTTTTACTTTAATTACAAATTAAAACAAATTACATAAAATTTCACTATGTTCGCCAAGGAAATACTAAAAAAAATAAATAACTGATGAAATTTAATTAATTTGTTTATTGATTTTTATTTTATTTTAATTTAAAAAAAATTGCTATAAGTAACTACAAAAAAAAAAATAATAAAAATAAAGACAGAATTCAATATAAACATTTTTTTAGTTAAATTAAAATTTCTTTATTTAATTTAAATCATTTTTACATTTTAATTAATTAAGAATAATTAACTATTTATTTAACTTAATTTAAATCTTGAGCATAAATTATATAAACCATAATAACAAATACAAAATAAACAAAAAAATAACAAATTGAAAAAATTTTATTACAAGATTAATTTTTAAATTAAATAATGAAATTATAGCTTAAACAAAACAAAATAAATTAACTGAATTGAAAAAATTAATACAAAATCAATATTTAATTTAAATAATTTAATTTTAGCTAAAATTTAAAAAACAAAACCGTTATAATAAATTTTTAAATTAAAAAAAATGTATTAAAAAATTTACTTAAAATTAAATAATTTATTATGATGTTTCTATTTTTTTTTTAATTTTAGCTTTAATTATAAATTATTAATTTGAAAAAATTTAATATAAAATTAATTTTTAAAATTTATAATTATTAGAAAATTGGTTATAGTTTAAGGATAAAATATAAATATACATCAAAGAATAGATTTGAATATAATTTTAGTAATTAATTGTTTTTTAATTATTTTAAATTAATATTTTTTGAATACAATTTTTTTATACAAAATAAGATTTAATTTAGTTTATATTTTTGCTCAAAAAAATAAAACCAGTTAACCTCAAATATTTCTTTAACTTAACATTAACTGAAAATTAAAGCAATAAAATAAAAAAAATATATAATCATGTAAACTTAGTTTTTAATTTTATTATTTTTATAATAAAATTTTATTTAATTCTTTTAAATTGTTTATTTTGAATAATTTATTTTATATGAAATACGATTTAATTTAATTCATTTTTTTTCCAGAAGTAAAACCAGGTAACTTCAAATATATCTAATAATAACTAATTAAGAAAGTATCTCAAATTAAACTTAATTGAAAATTTAAAAAATTAAATAAATAAAAAATTTTGTATTTGAATTTTTTTTTAACATAATTTAAATTGTAATCGTGTAAAAAACAAATTTAATTAATTTTTATATATAATATATATTTATATAATAATTATGACATAAAAATAATTTATACGAAATTAGTAAATCGAGAAAATTTCATAAATAATTTGTTTTGAAAGAAAAATTATTGTGAAATAGATTAAATAAATAAATAAAAATAGTTTAAGATAAAAACAAATAAATTTAATTGAAAAAATATAAATAAAAAAATGAAAATAATAAATAAACAAGTAATAAAATTAAAAAAAAAATAAAACAAATCTAAATTAACATAATTTTTGTTGCAAAAAAATAAAAGTAGATAATTCCAAAAATTATTTCAACTTACCCTACATATTTTCCTGCTGCAATTAAATTTCTCTGTATTTCTAAATAAATTTCAATATAAAATCTAATATATTGTACTTTTCTTAAAAATAAATTGATTAATAAGACTTAAGTACTAGTTGCGCTATATTGCCTTAAAAAACTAATTGCAAACTCTCAGCGTTACTCTTAAGCGCAAAAACTTTTAACAGGCGCCAATTTAAATTTAATTAAAATAAATTATTTTTGCTTTATATATGTATACCACCCTGTGTTTCACAATTTATTTTTTTGCTCATTTAAAAACAACCAATTTGCTCCATAAAATTTGTGCTATGCTTCGCCCCCGCTTTATTCATCCACATACTCGAGCCGCGCTATCGGCAAACCGTCTTCGTCCTGCTCGAAGACAACAACTTTGCGTTTCTTTCGCTTCACTTTGTACTCCATTTGTACGGCACTGGGCGTCGGATCGATGCTGTTGAGATTATTTAACGCTGCTGTTTTGTGTATCGTTGTTCCGCTGTTTCTAAAATTACTGTTATTTTCACGATCGTTGTCACGTTTCGATTTGACATTGGCTAATGTTTTTATACGCTCGTCATCGCTTTGATGCGCTGCGCGTTTCTTACTTACGCCATGACTGTTGTTATTATTATTGTTATTATTGTTCGTTTTACTATCTAAACCTTTAGCGCTCACGTCTGCCTTAAACAACTCACCTGTACTTTGTGATTGCTGCTTTCGTTGTTGTTGTTGTGATTGTGATTGTTGTTGCTGTTCCGCAGGTGGTTCGTTCGGTAGTGGCGGCAGATCGCAACGTTGCTTCAAATGCTTGTAAACCAGCTCAACTCGTTCCACCAAACGATTGACATACTTGGTAGCCGTACGATCCACCACCGAGGGTGTTTTAATGCAATCGTTGCCGCCAAATTCGCAGACCTAGCAAGTTATGGTGGTTGTAGGGAGAAACAATAAGTTAGGGTTTTAAGTAGTTGCGGTATTATTGGTATATTTGATGTATATTATATATCGTCGTCGGCAGAATATAAGTTTTGGACAGTGTTTTTAATATTTAGGTTTTGTTGTATATGTTAACTAATAATAATATAATCCAGTAAAAGAAAATAATATCTGGTAACACTAGTAAAAATATTTAAAAAAAATTACAAAAATTAAAAATGTTTTCATTTGCAAGCTTTTTTAATCTTCTTTCGTTAACCATTTTTGCTATAAATTTTTAATTTTATAAATTTAAATTAAAAATGTAAATATATGGTAACCCTACTCTAATATATTATCGTCAGAAATTTTCTACCGGCCCGAAACCCAAGCTCATTGATACCCATAATCTGCGAATACATTTATTTTACCAATTTTAATTAAATACTTTATTATATGGCAACCCTAGTCTAAAATTTATTTATCAAAAATATTTCTTAAGCCTGTTTAGATATACATACATACATATGTACTTGTTACATTATTTTACTAAATGTTTGAATTAACTTTTTTTGTTTTTTTTTTTTCAGGTGGCAACCTTTTTCAAACGTGCGTTTAATTGTAAGTTTACCTAATTTTCATTAAATTAATATCAGTATTCCTTTTAATCTTTAATTTTAAAATATATAAATTTAAATAAATTCTTAAATATACATATGGTAACCTCGTCATTATTTCCAAAAATTTAAATAAATTTTTCGTTATATTGTAACCTCGTCATTATATCTCCAAAATTTTTTAAGACCAATCCTGTTCATTTTGTAATATTTTTCGATTATTTGATATCATAAATTTTTAATAAATATACGGCAACCCTGGTCAAAAATTTATTACCCACATATGTTTTTTAAACCCGTAAAAATTCATGTTCACGTTGTAATATGTATGTATGTACATATATTATTTATTTTACCAAATTGTATAAATTTTAATTAAATTCTTAAAAATATGGCAACCTTAGTCAAAACTTTATTTCCCAAAAATATTTTTTAAACCTATTTTAAATCATGTTAACGTTGTAATATTTTATTTATTTGATCACTTTATTTGCATACAGTTTTTTAAACAGGTGGCAACATTTTCCAAAAGTGCAAATTATTTTCTGCTTATTTCATTTTCTTTATATTAATGCCAAGAGGGGTGATATTTTTAAGCTTAAACAAACTTTAAACAGGTGGCAACCTTAGATATGTGGTAACTCTGGTCAAAAGTTTGCTTCGTAAAACTATTACCTAAGCCCGTATAAATTTATGTTGATGTTGTAAAATATTATTTATTTTAACAAATTAAGTAAATTTTAATATTAGTCTTAAATATATGGCTACACTGGTCAAAAATTTATTACCCAAACTTTTTAAGTATTTATTTATTATATTTAAGCTTATAAAACATGCTGTAGTATAGTTTACTTATTTGATCACTTTACTAGCATACAGTTTTTTAAACAGGTGGCAGCATTTTCCAAAAGTGCAAATTATTTTCTGCTTATTTCATTTTCACTAGTTTAATGCCAAAAGGTGATATTTTCAAGCTAATCAAAAAACTTATTGACATTTATGAACATGTGGCAACCCTTGTCTAAAAATAAAATGGATCCCCTGCCTACAAATAGATTGAACCTAAAGTTGTCTTATACTTTTAAATTTTTTTAGTATATTCTCATCATTCTTATTTTCCCATTAGCTTTATCTAAGTTGAAAGCTCTTGAAATCCTATTTAAATATTGAAACTAAGTAGTACGTAAAATTTCTACTTACACGATAATGTTGCAATATACCGTCTGTTGGTGGTACATTTAGCGATCCTTTTGCTGGCGAAAATTCCCAAACGAAGTGGTTGCCAGCTTCGATAACCGACTCTGGCTTACAAATATATTTAGAACGTTGCTTTTGAGGATGAAGTTTGAGCCGTCTGAAAATGGAGGAAAATAAGGCAGAGTTTAATAAAAAGGGTTAATGGATACGTATATGGTACCAAGACCCAAATATCAAGTATCCAGTTGCCTTTAGTTACCTTGATATTCTAAACCTATCTTTACTTCTTCAACTTTATAACTGTAGAGCATTATTTTTCGAATATCGTGGAAATGAGCCGTCTAATGTTATGGTAATTTTAAAAAATGTCGCTATTCGCAAAAAATTGCTAAGTCATACCACCCAATTCTCTCCAAAGCTGAACAACTGATGCCGAAATAGTGGAAGCTAAAAGCAGATTTTCAGTTTAGACCCAAGAAAAAACTTAAGTTCGTAGTAAAAGCTGAAAGACCTTGGCAGACTTGGTTTGCAGCCTTTTTCAGCATTGCAAATACTTTTATACGGTATTGCGTCCGATGAGGTGGATACAACTTAGTAAAATATATAAAATCTTCTTTAGTTGAGAGATATTTCTCTCAAGAAAGTTTATTGAGTCTAAGTAGACGGACGAATACTTCAAAATTGCAAAAAGTGGCGCCCGACATTTCTTATCTTATTTTCTAAGCCCAGTCACTTAATGCCTTTGTCTTTGATGGACTATTATACAAGCTGGGTTCACGTTAGCTCGGTGAGCACTGTTTAACAAACCTAAGAATTTGGCACTAGCCTTTGGCTGTCTCGTGCGTCAGTCCCGTAATCTAACACACTTAGCTTGATGGACACTGAAATTTGTCTTACTTTGACATTGAAATATTGGAAGGGTCTAATCCTGTATGGTTGTTTGGTCACCGGACTGGATCGAAATGTATACACAAAATATTTAACATGATGTGCAGAGCCGATTTAGCCGTGTTTGCTCGTCTGTCTATATAATTGTGAAGTAGTCTCTGAGTTTTTGAAATAACGATCTGAAATCTTGCGCACATTTATTTTTTCCAATTAGCCGCTAATTTCGGCCGATAAACTGCTGCGAATTTTTGGAGGATCCCCAGTTTGCTTCACTCTTTAGCATGACGCCATTTAAATTGTCCGCATTTATTGGGCCAAGCCGATCTTCTACAGTGGTGCGTTCTCGTTGCCATCGCACACATTCAAAAGAATATGTGTTCAGCATCGTCTTTTGTCGTGTCGTTGTAAAGGCATGACGGCTCTTCGACTTTTTTTTATTTTCTGGAGGAACTTGTTGTGTAGAAGTCAACTTCTCCAAATATTCGGCTTCTCCATAGTTTAGGTCTTTTATTAGTCTGGCCGTCCATCTGCCGCGACTCTCATTCTCCCATTTTCGTTGCCATGTTGTTATT
This sequence comes from Bactrocera neohumeralis, assembly GCF_024586455.1. NCBI lineage: Eukaryota > Metazoa > Arthropoda > Insecta > Diptera > Tephritidae > Bactrocera > Bactrocera neohumeralis. The sequence goes on along the minus strand of NC_065920.1, from coordinate 60,294,328 downwards.
GCATCTTTCTTCATTTGCTCTATTGCGCTCTTGTTATTTTCGGATGTTTTCTTTAGCTTCCACATTCCACTTTGTATGCCACAAGATCAAATGGGGCAATACCGCTTATAATTAAAATTGCATCGGCTGACACTGTTCGGTAGGCTGATGCAACTCTGAGGATTGTAGTGTGGTGCATTCTGGTCACTACCTTACGCCGGTTTTCTTTTTAAGCACATCTGCCCAGATCTCAGCTCCTTATAATAGGAAGCTGATTGTCGTCGACATTAGAAGCTTTCTCAGGAGCAGCCAAAGTTGGCCATTAGTCTGCTATGTTGAAGGTGATTTGCGCTGTCTTTTCTGCAGCGTGCTGGATTTGTAACCAGAAGCTTAGTCTGTGGTCCAGTCTTACGCCTAGGTAGTTTGTTGCTTTTTGTGCCCTAAGAACATCCGTAGTCGTTTGCATACTTATTTCGAGGGATATGTGCTTATTTGTGCAGTAGCTCTCTCTTTTCCGTGGCGAGCTGGAGGTTGTGTAAATCGAGCCACGCTTGCGTCCGTATCATGATCCGATTAAGCTTTCTTTGAGCTTCTGAAAAGTCTTCCGCGTAGCCAATTCAGTTTTTTTCGTCTGGCATTTAGTATAGCGTCGTAGCTGATACTCCACAAGTCTGATCTTGAAATAGATCCTTGTGCTGCGCCTAACGTGATCGCTATCTGTCGTGATCCCTATCTAGTTTGATACAACAGTTTTCTGTTATTAAGGAGATTTAATCGGAGATTTTACAGCTTTTTCGGCGCGTCGATCGTATCCACCCATATAGCGCTGTTGAAGGCGTTTTGGACATCTAAAGTCGCCAGTAACACTATTCTTTTGTTTTTATGCCATCTATGCTGTGAGGCTACTACATTTTTAATGACGCATTTTATAGTTCCTAGAGTTGATTTGACTGGTCTAAAGCTGATGTTTAGGGGAGAGTCCTCCACCTTCGTTGATAGCCGCTTCGAGTTTGCGTTCAAGTAGCCTTTCATAGAGCTTTCCCGCTATGTCAAACATGCATAGTGGACGGTATGTTGATGGCAAGTTGGGATTTCCTTGCCCCTTACTGATTGGCACCAGCCGTTGCTTTTGCCAGGGTTCAGGTAATATTATATTCAGGCTTCGAGGCAGGTATTGTACATATTCAATAGTACTGCTGATCGCTCTGCAGCGATTATTTTCAGTATTTTTGCTGGGATCTCGTCCGTGTCGGGTGATTTTATTTAGCTCGATATTTTCGTGAAATTTGACATGAACTGTTGATCAAGATAACGGTACAATCTCCAAAGAAGTTCTTCGATCTAACCACCAGGCAATATACATAGCAGTCATATAAATCGACCGATCAAAATCTAGTTTGAGTGTAGAAACTTTTGTATGTGACAAGATATCTCTACGAAAATTGGCATGGATTATTCTCCAAGGTAATACTACAATCACCAAACTAGATCACTAAACCAGTTAGTTCAGGCCACTATGACATATAGTACCTGTCATACAAAATTGATCGATCAAAATCGAGTGCTTGCCTGGATTACAGCTCCGTGCAGCCAAAATTAAAGCTTTTTCCTGTGTTTCCTTTGAAATGCCTACCCGAAACCACGCCTGAGTTGCCTTTAAAACTTTTGGAGCTATATGTTATATTTAATTTTCTGACTGATATAGATTAACTGCTTTATTTTTGCTTTTGAATCTCAAATTCAAACCCTCTTTCAATATCAATCAGCGACGACCCCCGCAAATCACATGCCTTAACAGCAAACCATAATATTAAACACTTACTGTAAGATATTTCACTACAATCCTTTTTAAACCCCCAAGCTACTTAATTAATATGTTCAATGAAATTTTAATTATATACACAAATACATACAAATTGAAAGCTTTCAGCTCACCTGCGTGTCTTTCGTTGTGTCACCAATGAGGCGCGTAAGCCTGGGTTTGTGTGCGCGTACGGCTGTTGCTCCCGACTGTGCTGTTGCTGCGGTTGTGAGTGTGCCAGTGTCACCAGTGGATCATCGGGGAATTGTAGATAGAAGAAGGCATTTTGAAAGGAGTAAGCGCCGAGATTGCGATAACGGAAGCGATGATTAAGCGAGCTAAACAACAGCAAAGTAAATAATACAAGACAAAACAAGACAAGAGGAGATAAGATAAGGCATGAGACATGAGAATCTGTGTACCAGACACAAGCTGAGCACACTATATAATGCAGATAAGTGAGCGAACGATTGTGTTGAGGTTAAGCTGCAAGGCAGGCAGCTGAAAGCAATTAGTGCGGATATTATGTTAATGTTAAGAGACTGTCTATTTGTATGACTGACTGTGTGTTTAAAGACAGCTACTGGCAGCAACGTCAATAGCAGCGCAACAGTGTTGCCTACATATAGGCGCCGCACACACTTGCGCGCACAAAAGTATGCAATGGTGTGACTGCTTGTGCAGCACGGCCTCAGCTGCTTTACCAACAGCTTTCACAATTGCTTTCGCCTGCTGCCTGACACCGCCTCCTGACACCTTTCGATGTAGTTATCTATGCATGTGTATGTATGGGTTCGTGCCACTCTGTGTGCCGTTACTTACTTAATTAATTCGTTGAGCGTGTCGTTGTGGCGCGGCACAATGAATTCATCCAAATCCACCATCGCTAAATATCGGTAGCGATGCATTGTACGATAGAGGCAATCGTTGAGTGCCGCAAAAAGCCCCTCGGTGCGTATTTCCTTTTGCGAACGCATACGCAAATTCCATGGCAGAATATTAATTGTCGGCTTTGCGTACTGTGTACTTTTATAACGCTTCACCGGTGGCAATGTTGTTTGTAACGGTGGTTTTGCCTGCTGTTGCTGCTGTGCTTCTGCTGGTGCTGGTGGCGGTGGTGGTGGTGGTTGTAATGCACCGGTTACTTCTCTTTCAAGCGTTGTTGCTATTGTTTGTTGTTTTTGTGTTTGTTGTGTCGTTTCTGAATTTGCCACACCCGTTTGATTGCCAGCATGCTCTCTCTTATTGTTGATTTTGCGGTTAAAATTGTTGCCATCGTTGTCTTTGTTGTAATTGTTGTTGCTATTAAGATTATAGTAACCACTAAGCACAGCTGCGTCGATTATAATTAAAAGAAATGCGAAACATGAAAAGAAAAGGTAAATAAAGTGGCGGAATTTAAGACGAAAGCAAAGGGTTTGAAATACTCGAGAGTAACCGAATTTTAGTATAAAGCCCAGCATTTTTCGAAATAATGTATATAATATCGTTGGACCAAAAATTCTTTAGATATTTTTGTTTTTAATTAAGGTGATAATAACGTAGACTTTTGAAACTAGTAGTTTCTAGTAAGCTTCTTTAAGAAAAAGTCAGCGACATTGAGAGAATAACAACAATTTTGCTCCAAGGCCTGAATCGAAGCGCGATTGGCCGCATCGGCTTTAAACTTAACGTATCCCCATAAAAAAAATTTAATGGTGTGATATCACACGATCTTTGGGGGCCAATCGACTGGCCCAAAACGTGAAATTATCTTGCGCCAAGTCGTTCCTTACGTCATGCTCCGAACAGCGTCGAAGCGACTCTCCACGTTCTTCATGTACACTCTACGGCTGCTATATTTTCTACGCTGCATTCTTTACAGAATGTGAGTTTTCGTAATAAAGTTGAACAATTTATAAACGTTGTTCAAGCGAACGAACCAGTCAGATCATCCTCGACGTCAACATTCCTATGCATTGTTTATTGTTAAGTTACTTAGACACGGTTCACGTTTTAGACTCTAAAACTCTAAAATTTAGAGTGTACAAATCTAACTTTTGCCATAGCGACGTTTAGACAAGTAGCACTACCTGTCATAGGATACATATTTATATTTTTACACCAACAACCGTACGAGTCACTCTTTTACTTTGCAGTTCGACGTGGAAGTTATCCCGTTTCTCAGTCGATCAAAGATAGAGAGTGAGAAGGAGGGAAAGGTTGAGTACCTCAGAATACTCCCATGCACCCTCATATCAGTCTGACAAACTGCTAAACCACTGAAGCTTCAACAACCAATTTGGACACGACAAATCCCTTTAGAACCACTATTGCTACTGTAAAAATTAATGAAATCGGAAGATAACCCGGGATAATCGGGAAAATGTTCTGGAGGCTGCTTTGAAGCCGTGGGCAAACAAACATTTCGGTCGCAAACCATGGACGTTTCGACAAGACTCAGCACCGTCTCACAAAGCGCGAGTGAACCAAGAATGGCTGAAAAACAAAACTTCATTACGATCACACAATGTCTCTCGATTCACCAGATGAGAAACCAATGGATTATTCTCTCTGGGCCATTATCGAGATGCTCAAGAAAGCCATTGTCCGTGAGTGGGCCAAAATACCGGCAAGTCACATTCGGGCAGCTTGCGATTCGTTTTTTGACCGTCTCAAAGCCATAGTTAAGGCAAAAGGTGGTCATATCGAGCAAAAGTGAATTGGTCCTGAATTTATAATTATTTTCACACATTTTGTACATTAAAATAAATAAAAATAATTTTACAAACCGAATTTATGGCTTTTCGAGTGCCAGACCCTGCATACGAGATGTACGAGATATACGGCGACATTCACATAGTTCAGCGAATCGAGAGCCTGGGTTGCGCTGGCTAGATTATGTTGTCCGGATGAAAGAGAACACTCCAGCTTTGAAGGTGTTCTATATTTTGGAGAAAGTAGAGAAAGAGGACGAGGGGAACACCAGGGGAAGAAAAACCTGTCTACACTTTTAATCTTCAATTGGCACCAAGCAGCGAAAAGAAAAAACGATTGACGCGCTGCTGCTAACACGGCTATTACCGCGTTAGCGGTTTCTACGCCAGTAAAAAAGCAGAAGAAGTTGGATTAATTTAGTCTTTAGTGTACAATATTTTCCAAAACTAACTGAAGTCTGCATAAGACTCCATTTCAATATCTTCAAATATTGGAAGATAAGTTAGGGGAAAACGTAAAGTTAATTAAGATTACTCCGAGCAATACTCGTATTCAATCGGGCTTCATCTTTCTCTAAACCCATTATTTCTTATACTTATTATAAGGTATTACTGTACGTCGACGTGACGTCAAAACTATTAAATGCTTGACAATGAACTTACCGTCCACTTTAGCTGCATCGTGTCCCATTAGTGTAACACCTTTGCCCATCACTTCCGCCAAATCCACATCCCATGCTGTCGAAGTGTTCGGTATATCGCCGTCAATGTAGTGTTGCAGCACGCAAGTGGCGTGCGGACCCAAAGTGTGATTGTAGAATGTGAAATGAGCAACACCCATGAGAGCGTAGAACTCCAGAAATTCCATTAGATACAATGCCTGATCATAATTGAAATGGAAGGGTTTCACGCAGACAGCGATTTTATCCGGTATCTGTTCATCGGTGGGCAAACCGAATGGCAAATATTGTGCACCGGCCGCCGGTGACATTGTAACAGGCCGATGATATTGTGGTTGTTGGCGTTGACGCAAATGCTGTGCCGCGGATGCATTAGTTTGCGCAGCACTGACGCTGCTATTCGCCGCAGCGACCGGTAGTTTGCGGAAGATGCGCAAAGTCAGGATCCCAATCGGTGTTGCGCAATTGTAGGAGATTACCCGGTGGGGCGCGTAAACGTGCCACAATGCTTACATAATGCGGCACTTCCAGCTCGGCGGGTCGCACCGGACAGAGCACAAAGACGGCGCTGTATTTGAGGTTCCAATTTTCGCGTATAACCTGGTACGAGAAGAAAGGGAGTTAGGTAAAGAGTAAGAACAGTTAAAAGGCGGTTCGATTATGTGCAGTGAAATGGACATTAGTGGTATTGCAAGGGACCAACACTAACCTTCACGCGCGCCATCACAGTCGCCGATGTATACGACGACGTATGCTGTGGCTGCTGTTGTTGCTGTGACTGTTGCTGCTGCGTCTGCTGTGGATACCAAAAGCGACACCACACCCGCTCCGGTGTACGTGTCTTGGTCGCGCCTATGACGCGCACCAATTTCGCGCCATCACGTCGATCATAATAGGCCGAAAAGACGAAGAACTTGAAGCGTGTGCCGTTGACAACTTGCCAAGCGCCATCATTTGGCTGCACGCCAATCGGAAAGTGTGGCAATGTCTCCTCCACTTTGGCGGGTAATATTTTACCCCAGGGTATAATGGGTGTACCCATGCCGGCTGGTCGTGCAGCTCCCACCGCACCAACACCATCAGCGTTGGCCGCACCGCGTTGTGGCTGGGCCAAGACACTGCCGGCATTGAGTAGTGCGCCGGCCACACGTCCATTTCCATCGCCATCAGCGTCTGTACAAATAAATGAATGAATGAATGGTGGAAGAAATGAATTGTAAAACCAAATATTTGTACGGCCGCGACAGACGGTAGGGTTGGCAGTTATAATTCTAAGGGCTCATGCAATTTTATTGAATTGACTGGAGGCTACATTTTATCTGCAGACATGCATCGCTCTTCGAAAGCCGCCTGCCATTGGGGGCAATTAGAAATGTGACCGAAATGCGCAATTTCCGTTTATACAATGAGTGGATTACTTGCTTTCATGTGCAAGACACAGACATGCCCATCTATTTAGGGTGTTCTCTCTGCCTATTCGGTAGTCTCTCGCCCAACCTTAGCATGTATGGTCCTTAAAATAATTGAATGCATTGTTTTTTTCCGATTTCCTCACACCTAACCTTACTTTGTCTCGCTTTGTCTGTTATCTTTTGTGCAAATATTTGGCCGTACATTGATTATTTTCGATTTTCAATTATTTACTCACCTTGAATTTTTAATTTATTATCACGAAACTGTACAAATCCTAATTTACTATCGGTCAGTAGATTTTCATCTAGTAAATCGTAGTCATCCTGCAAATAAAAGAAAAAGAAAAAATAATTGTAATATAATAACTGATAATGGAAGCATGAAGAATAATCTACGAACGTGAATAATGGTTTATAAAGTGGGAGCGAAATTTTTTACTTCATTAACACAAATTTCCAAAAATTTGTGATCCAACTCGAGGTTCCCTACTTTTTTAAGGAGAAACCACTGAAACTTCAAATTTAATGAGGAATGTTTATTACCATTCGAAAAAACATTCTTTGGTATTTTTTTTAAAGATTATTTATTTTAAATGTTGACCGAAGCTATATTTTTTGATCTGTCAAAAAAAGCTATTGAAAAAAGTACCTCTACTTATGTAGATCAACCGTTATAGAAACTCATAATTCAGTATTTTCTTTTGATTCCACCAAATACATGGCATTACCTAAGTGTCATGGATATTCGGCTTTGCCGTTAATTTTTTCTATGTGGCCAGGTTTTACATATGATTTTTTGCTTGAGAGTTTCCAAAATGGATCCATTCTTCAACACCAGTCACAATCGTATGCCAAAACTATTACTTGGTAGCGCTCAATCGGCAATGCTGACATGCAAAATCGTTTTTCAACGTCCATTTGCTTCAATTCATATGACACCCGATTTCCATGCTCGCAAGTAATCCGACTGCTTTAAATTGTTGTTACCAATGCAGTAATGTGATCCATTAACAAACATTGCTCGTGACAGGTAACGACTTTGTCATCGTCCATGCTTTTGCGCCATTTAGATGCAAGAATACTGGGTACAGGACTTGTGAAGTGTTAATTTAGTCTGTCGAGAGCACATTATAACAGCGATTCGGGTTTGATATCCTTCTGGATCTCTAGTCGAGCATTATTGATGGCGATGCGAATATAAACTCATACTCAAAGTAGTTAAAAGTTGAATACGTCTCTTCTAGAAAAAACGAAAAATTCAGGGATATTCACTCTCAGGGGATATTCACAGGAAACTCTCCACTCTCTAACACAGATGTTGATTATATTCAGTGACTAAAAAAAAGGCAATTTGAAAAATTTCAGAAAAAAAATTAAAAACTTAGTAAAAAAATTCAAAAATTCAAAAATTTTGAGCTGACGAACTTTCCAATAACGATTTCAACCCTCCTAGTTATCTGAAGCAAAAAAAAAAAAAAAAGATAATTTCTAGAATAATGTCGCAATGGCCGGAACTACGTAAAAGTTTTTTTTTCACAAAATTTAAAAAAAAAGCATTTTTTTTGCCAGTTTTGAAAAATATCAAAATTTCAGAAGGTAACGTCAAAAACTCATCTTCGATTATCATTAAAGTTTCTTCAAACACAAAAAAAACCTTTAGGCGATCAATCACGATATCACATATGTAGTACAACTGGAAGGTTAAAGATATGGTGTCAATAGCGTTTAAATCTCAGTTTACAGGGTTGCGACCATACAAATACTAATGTTTGACAAGCGGCTCGGTCATCTAGTTGTAAGCCACAAAACAGCAGCGAAACACGAAGACACGTATCCAGTCTCCTGATACTGATACAAGTGACCTTTTTCATCTAAGCTCAACAGCTTTGCAGTTCGCTGATCATCTCTCTGATTTAGACTGCTTTCTGTTTCCCGTCTCTGCCCTACAAGCACTCAAGTAGTCTGGCATTCTAAAACTAATAATCACAGAGAGTTTCCAAAAATTCGATATTCCAAAAATCATCAATACTAAATATAACATTATTTATCGTTAACAGTTAACGAGTCCGAGTTTACAAATATTCCTCGCAGCTGGCTTAAAGTGCAATGCAAAGATCGTCGTAATTTTCAGATTCCATGTTGTACCCGGTTATCTCTGATCCTTTCAATATTTAGAGACTAGTTTAATGCTTAGTAATGATAATGAACCGAACTTTTTCAACCGTAAGAGACTGGACGTCTTCCATTGCTCCAAAGGATCCAATATTAAAGACTTTTGGTAGTTAAGGGCATTATGTTAAGAAATGTTATTAAATTTTTAGCTTTGTTGAAATCTGTTTTTTTGGGCCTTTCCGTAAACAAACAAAATTGCTGTATTTGGGACGAAGAGCAATCTGAAGAGATTCAAGAGCTGTTATTTCATCCAAAAAAAAAAAAAATTGTTTGGCATAGTTTGTAAGGTGGAATCATCGGTTCATATTTTTTCAAAAATGATGTCGGTGAGAACGTAGCAGTCATTGGCGACCGTTGTTGCGCCATGAAAACCGAATATTTGATGCTTGAAATTGAGGATCGCGATCTCGGCGAAATTTGGTTTCAACAAGACGGCGCCACTTCCCACACATCGCATCAATCAATGGATTTTGGGCTGGTCGATTAGCCTCCAAGGTCGTGTGATATCACACCGTTAGATTTTTTTCATGTGGGGATATGTAAAATCTAAAGTCTATGCGGACAATCCCGCTTCGATTCAGGTCTTGTAGCAACACAACATGCGCGACATCCAGCCAGTCACCAGTCGAAATGCTCGACCGGTCATCGAAAATTGAACTCAACGGATAGACCATCTGAGACGTAGTCGCGGACAACATTTGAAATAGATCATCTTCAAAAAAAAAAGCCCAAGGATTGTTCTTTCGAATAATAATAATGATGAAATGATAATGAAATTTGAATTTTTGTGTTTTTTATTTTACAAAAAGTAGGTAACCTCGAAATGGTTCACTTTTTATAGCCCAGACCTTGCCTCTTCTGACTGATTTTATTCTGTCTATGTAGAACTTCGTCGCTAATATATGGATCACATCAATGCTTGGCTTGATTCATTCTTGGCCACCAAGCTGAGCAGTTCTTTTGTGATGGAAACCAGAAGTAGTAAGAAATATGGAAAGCTGTTATAGCTTTATTTTGGCAGATTTTGAATAATAATAATTCTTGTGTTTTTTTTTAACGTCTATGTTTTGAAAAAACAAGAACCGCACAAAGATAGTCATAAACCCAATAGTTTTTCACAAATATTTTTTTATACCCTGAACAGGGATATTAAGTTTGTCACGATGTTTGTAACACCCAGAAAGAAGCGTCGGAGACCCTATGAAGTATATATATAAATGATCAGTATGTTGAGCTGAGTCGATTTAACCATGTCCGTCTGTCTGTCTGTCCGTCCGTCCGTCTATATATACGAACTAGTCCCTCAGTTTTTAAGATATCCTTTTGAAATTTTGTAAACGTCATTTTCTCTTCAAGAAGCTGCTCATTTGTCGGAACGGCCGATATCGGACCACTACAACATATAGCTGGCATATAAACTGAACGATCGGAATCAAGTTCTTGTATGGAAAACTTTCACATTTGACAATGTATCTTCACCAAATTTGGTATAGCTTATTTTCTGAGGCAACAATGTAATCTCCGAAGAAATTGTTCAGATCGGTAAACTATAGCATATAGCTACCATACAAACTGAACGATCGAAATCAAGTTCTTGTATGGAAAACTTTCACATTTGACAATGTATCTCCACGAAATTTGGTATAGATTATTTTCTAAGACAACAATGTAATCTCCGAAGAAACTGTTCAGATCGGTTAATGATAGCATATAGCTACCATACAAACTGAACGATCGGAATCTAGTTCTTGTATGGAAAACTTTCACATTTGACAATGTATCTTCACCAAATTTGGTACAGATTATTTTCTAAGGCAGCAATGTAATCTCCGAAGAAATTGTCCAGATCGGATTACTATAGCATATAGCTTCCATACAAACTGAACACAAAGTTACTAAAAGAAATCCAAAGTCCTTTCTTGTGAAGGGTATATTAGCTTCGGTGCAGCAGAAGTTAACGTTTTTTCTTGTTTTTATAATTCTTTCGAGAAATTTGAAAAGACTTGGTCAAATTTTCGCTTTGAGAATTTGAAAATCAAACTATGAGTCATAAATGATTCATGCATTTTGGATTAACATAAAATTGAATTTATGCAATTTTCACTTGTTTTTGTTATGGCATTAAATCTCAAATACCCGCAAGCTGTGCGCATTTTGTATGTATTTTGCATTAATTATGTACTTAACTGAAACTGCAAGGATGCCACATTGTACCGGGTTAAGTATCCAAATTATAAACGACAGACAGACTTTTTGCAACGTCACGTGACAGAAACACACTGCCTCTCGCACAAAGATCCGCATGAAGGCCTTACGTAGTGCAAAAGTCGCATAATAAAATTCATAATTGAGAGAGAGTGTAAGGGTTAAAAGGAAATCAGCTTTGTAAAATGCATTTACTTGGCTCAACATTTTGCCATTCGCCACTTTTTATTAATAAATGCAAATCCATTTGTCTCAAAATGCGACCAAAAAGCAGAAAGCTGCGAAAAAATTCCAAAAGTTTAAGCAAAAACAACAAAGCGTTGAAATTAATGCAAGAAAAACTTTTACCTACCTATACAGGGAGGCGCAGACAGACAATTTGCCCGGACAGACATACATGCACATACAAATATGTATGTATTAAGGGTTAATATTTATATATACATACATATATATATATACATACAGGTGGGTATATAGACTACACTGCGGGTCAGTTGCTTCCCACGCGCCAGTGTACTGATTGCAAAAGGCTGAACTAACAGGTGGAGCTAACGTAAAAATCACAACAACAACAAAGGCAATAAAACGCTTGCAGTAAAAGCAGCAAAGTGTAGCGACTAAAACGCATTGGGAAAGTCTGCAACTGTTGTTAAATTATGATTTTGCATAATTTTCATCTCCGGTGCGGCGCTTAGCCCCACCGCAGATGTTATACCCGGAACAGGGTCACTCATTTTTTGAGATATCGATCTCAAATTTGACACACAATCTTGTCTTGCTAAGAAGCTGTTTGTTTGTCGGAACCACCGATATCCGATCAATATAACATATAGCTGCCATACAAACTAACCGCTTGAAAACCAGTTCTTGTATGGAAAACTTTTTTATTTGACGAGATATTTTCACGAAATTTCACATGGATCATTCTTCATGACAGCAATACAATCTCCAAAGAAATTGTTCAAATCGGACCTCTATAGCACATAGCTGCCATACAATTTGAAGAATCAAAATCATGTCGTTGTATGAAAAACTTTTTGGTTTCATGAGATAACTCTACGAAATTTAGAGAAAATTATTGCTTAAGATAACGGTACCATATTTGAAGAAATTGCTCAGATCCGATAACTATAGCATATAGCTGTCATACAAACTGATCGCACAAAATCAAATTCTTTTATGGAAAACTTTTTTATTTCATGAGATATCTTCACGAAATTTACATAAAATTCTTGCTGAAAAGAACGGTACAATCTCTGCAAAAATTGTTGAGATCGGATAACTATAGCATATAGCTGCCATACAAACTGACCGACCAAAACTATGTTCTTGTATGGAAATTTCTGTGTTTGTAAAGAATATTATACATTCGGTGCAACCGAAGTTAACATTTTTTTAATTTTTTTTTTGTTTTTATTGCTTTTTGCTATTTACTCTGTACGAAAAAAGGTCACGAACAGCTTGAACTCGCTGCACTGCAACTCTTTGAGGTTTAACTTTTACCGTTGTTACAACGAATTTTAATATTGTCGAACCGCATCGTTCGTGCTTAAGCCCGCCAACATGACTTGGGCACATATGTATTTACACACAAACACATACGTATGTATATAGCAACACACACACAAATGTACAATGTTAATTTTTCCAACGCTTCGGTCAGTTTGTATATCTAATCCCGGCTATTTTTTATTATTTCCAACTATCCTTTGCCCTGCTTGTTGCCCTTACGTTTACTATCTACCTCGGCATATGTTTTGTTTTTGGTTTTTTAAACAACGTGCAAAAGGAAAAACACAAAAAACTTACCTTCACATTATCATAATCCGGCATTGAATCACCCGAACGTGAGCCAAAGTTATTGCCATGGCGCAACGCCATCATCCCAGTGTGCGAACGGTCGTCGATCATGAACAGCTTTTGTAGCAACAACAGCGAGAGCGCGCATGCAAAGTTGCATAAAAAAGAAGAAAAAGAAGAATATGCGAAAAATCGCAGCATTATTTTACAATTAAAATGTCATATTGTTTTAGTTTATTTGTTTTCTATTTTTTCTCGAACTTCAGCGTGGTAATATTTGAACAAGACTTAATTAAATAAAAATATGAGAAATATGGTAAAGGAAAGACACGTCACGTGACTAATGCTAGAATAATAACGGCGTACTAAAATCTTAATTAACAGCTAGGTGAGAGTTAAATAATTTGGGAGTGTAGAGCTTGCAATACTTAATACCTCGATGAAATTATGAATTATGGATCTTCTTTTTCTTTTCTGATGGTGACCGTTTCTCTGATGGTTGCTTGAAATCTCCATAGTTTTTAAGTATGATCCCAACAATATGATACCCAGATATTACGGAAAGCTTATCATGATCTATAAGGCCTTTTTAATCGGTTTTCATGACAGTCCAGTAAATGTAAACAGAACGAGCCTAACAAATATAGAAATAAAAACAATACTCAAAACATTTTGTCTTTGTCCTTCAATACAAGGACGTCTCGCCTTTTTTAGAGGGACTTTTATAGTTATGGTATATGCGATAGAACGCTCAAATTGAGTTTGAAAATAACCAGAAGTCAGTTTAATCAACGGATCCTTATTTTTGAGTTTCTGGCCACAGCGAAATTACAAGGCTGATGATCCAACTTGTTGCTTGGTCAGGTAGTTCTGTCTTACTAGGAGGTATTGGACCATTGACTTTTTGTGGTTCACTACTATATAGTTGGGCCTCGGGCGAGCTCAGCAAGCGTTGGTTACATACAAGCAAATCTGCAATCACAAAGTCGTTTTGGCCCAGTGTAAATCTTAAGCGATCTGATGAGCTCCCCACCTTCGGTAAAGTTCAACTTTGAAATTACTGGACCATTTTGTGAGATAACACGTTCACCAAACTCGTTTTATAGTAAATCAATTGTGGCATTCGTTGTGTGGCTTGTGGCGCCGTCCTGTTGAAACCACATATTGTCCAAGTCCATATCACCCAATTCGGGCCAAGAATATTCGGTTATTCATTGAGCGGTAGTTATTCCCATTCACAGTAACGTGCCGGTCTTGATCATCTCGGAAGAAATACGACCGAATGACTCCGAGTATGTAGAGGTTGCTGCATAGTTTGCTTATTGACGAAGCCATTTAGCCAAAAACCAGCTTCATCGCTGAAGATGTTTTTTCGATGAAAATGCGGATCATTTTCAAGTTGTTGCTCAGCCCAATTCACGAACATACGACAATTCTGGGGGTCAAAGGGCCTCAGTTCTTGCATCAATTTTATCTAATAAGGATGTAGGTCTAGATCTTTTTGCAAAATTCGCCACAACGATGTCACAAAAATGCGCAACGCTTGAGAACGTCGTGTAAGAGACTAATTTGGGTTTTCCTCCATTGATGCGCCAGCGGCAGCAATATTCTCAACACTACAGGCACTTCTTTGTTTCACCGGCACGGAAGCATTTTGTGCTGTGCCTGTGGATTCAAATTATTCCACTAGACGCTCAATTGTTGATCTGACAGGACAATTATGACGACCAGAATATGGACGCAGTGCTCTTAAAGCTGAGACCACTGACTCTGAATTTTAATAATTTTGACTCGTTGTTGGATTATATATCTTTCCATGAACAAGTGGCGAACCTTACCAAAGAGAACTGCCGAAAGAGCGGGAAAAAATATGGCGTCGGTTGCTTTCCCTATCGGTCTACATTAGTAGCGTCCCTATTGAAAAACCAGTTAGGAGTTCTAACTGGTCACAGCCCGATCGAGATTCATGCGGTTTAGTTTAAAGTTTTACCGGACAGTTAAGGGACATATGGTTAGGTTACTTTAAGGAGTATGATATTGAATTAACTCAACACTTTCGTCTCGTGGGTTGATCATGTTTTGAAGCACGTTTTCGGAGTCATTTACCATATACCTAATAAAATTTTAGCTTTAAAGGGTATCCGAAACTAATAGTAAAAGATTGTATAAAGACCTTGTGATCATTTTTCGCACTTTATTTTATTAACATAGTAATTAAATAATTGGCTAAGTGCTTGGTTGTAGAAGGGGAATTGAAATAAAATCCTAACTGCAAGAGTGATAATGAAGCAGCTTTCAACAAAGCCTAAGATTTGATAACATCTATTATTTTTCTTTTTGCTACCTAGCTACCCAAAATCGTTTAGATTCTTTCTTTGGAAGCCAGGGTAGACCTCCAGTTTCAAACGGTTGAAGCCTTGATACCCGCCGTTTCGTTTTCCTCAGCACATGCTCTGCCTTCGCTATCATATATCTCCTATTATATATTTTCCCATAATGACTAGATGGATAGAGATCACTAACAAACTAATTATAATCAGAATAGATGTTGGGGGGTTGGAATACGAGATTGGGCTATTAAGGTTTAAACGGTCCCCAGGTCTTGACGGTTTGAGCGGAGAGATGTTTAAACGTTTGTAAAAGTTGATTCCGGAATACGTGGAGGTCATTTATAATAAGAAGGGATACTTTCCAAGCGGGTGGAAAAGTGACAGTATTGTTCATCTCCTGAAGTTACCAGATAAGTTCAGTAGCGATCTTCAGTCTTATCTTGGCCTCAGTCTCCCAGTACTTGAAAAAGTGCTGGAAAGAGTTATGGTGGAACGACTTCAGGAGCTAACGCGTGGTGTGTGATCGGATAGACAGTTTGGGTTCAGCAAAGACGGAACAATTTCATTAAATATGTCCTTGCAGGTTCTGTTAGGTGCATCTCCTTTTGACCTGATTATCATACAGTGTGCTGTTGCATCCACGTTGAGAAGGGGCTTGAGTGCGTCATTGCTACGGAATGATTGGATTTCCGGTGATAATGTGGAGAGAGAAAGGGTTATCTAGAGAGCAGAAGGCTTCTAAATAATATGCCAGATGGAAGTGACAAATAAGTCAAGTAACTTACGAGTACATCCGGGACGTTAAGTTTGTTGAGGGTAACAAAGACTTCAGATTTTGTCTGAATCTGGATTTACTGCTTATGAGGCATAGGCCTCTGAATGTATTTTTGCATCAGAGGCATCTATGTGATAGATCGTTCTGTATGGGTTGGCGCGGGTCGAGGATTGGGTGCATGTTATTGCAGAATGCTCATTGTACTCGGACATTAGGGATCTCGGTGTAATGGGCATTAGCTGGGCGTTTAGATAGATTTATATTGTATATTGAGTTCTTGTGTGAGTGGTGTGTGCATGTAATGTGCGTATGGCCCCCTCTTATCCCCAGACAAGAGCAGTATGGAAGCTCAACGGGTAGTGTTTTTGGTTACGAGGTCTGACCGTAGACTTAATTCTGGTACCACAGGGAGCAGGAACTCTTGGAGTTCGCTTCAACCTGCTTATTCGGACTGGCTCCTCGGGGAGTGACGAGTTGTATTTTAAACGGGTATCGGACCCAAAGTACGGCATAGGTTGTAGATGGGTCTCGAACCCTTCCTAGGTGGTTACTGTGTTCATTCTATACTGCCAATTGGTTCTGAAAATTCGTGGCAACGACTATATGATCTGACTAGCGTTTCCTTAAAAATGCATTTGATTATCAGAGTAAGGGGATTGTGTGCTCCCAATGGGATTTGTATGAACCAGGACGTGCGAGATCTAATCAACAGGGAATGAATACGAGTAAGACCTAATAACCCACAAAATTACCTGAGAATTTAATATTAATAAATTTCATACAAATACATGACACAATTCTAAACTATTTCTCTACTCACCTCCATCAGTACAATCAATCCGAAGACGGCAAAGAATGCGATAACAATTAAAAAACTCATGCCTGCGCGTTCACGGGAACCCCACATTTGTTTCTTGCCACGTTTCGACGTCGAACTACCGCCGAACCTATTGCTGCCGCTATAGCTCTCATTCGAACTGGTACTGCTACCCCTCGTCCAAACACACTAGAATGTGTGTGATGATAATTGTTATAATGGTGACCTATTTTCTGCAATAATTCATATTCATCATCCTTTTCACGTTTCACATCGGCTAGTTTTGTGGAATTCGTTGAGCATAACGATTGCATTGAGCTGCTGGCACTAGAATCGGTTAATGTTGTACGCTTCAGTGCAAATTTCGTGTTGCCAAGTTTTAGTGGTACTGAGTTGTGTTGTTGTTGTTGTTGCTTCAGTTGTAAGTAATTGTCGTCAAAGTACTGTTGCGTGTTGTTGGTTGCGTTGGTGGTCTTGTTTACATGCGAAGTATTTGACGTTAAAGATGAGCTTGAAGTGAGCAATGCTTCGGAGCCCCCCTTGGTAAGTTTCTTACGTTGTGGGGGGCTCCATTTGAAAGGCATTGCTTGTTATTTGTCACACTTTCACGATGCGACACGAATATGTTTGTCGCTGATGTTGTTCGGTGTTCAATATTAATTACAGTTTTTTATTTTGTTTGAGAATTCAGTTTGAATTTTATTAATATTTTGGTTAGAGCACTGTATAAGAATTATAAAAAGACAATAAATTTTTTTAATTTCTTTCGAAATTGTTTTTAAATAAATGTTATTTATTTTTTCGGAAATCGAAACATTTTTCTCCAAAAATTTATTCTAACACTAAAATTTGATGGCTAGTAGTGGCAAACCTAAATTTCAAGTGTTAGTCGTCAAGGTGCCTAGCTGAGATCTCAAAACTTGCAGGATCGAGTAACTTGGGAAGATGGCTACTATTCGACAGAGCCTTACGGTTTGGGAGAATAAATGTTTGACTTTATATATCATTTCAGAATCTTATACAACCGCGCTGAACAGGGTATTCATGATGAGTTCGATCTTCGTGTGGCTTTTCTTGTCTGCCAAACTCTAACCATGATATAATCCTGGACCTTCCCCATAATTGTTTACACTATAATAGCAGGGATTGCCTAAGAGTTTCAAGTCACGGGAGTTTGCTTCTATATGGTTCAAGATAGGTAGTATGTATCAGGTAATAATTTGGTCTGAAAACCATATCTTTAGACCTAATAACACTTTAATACATTGATATATGGAATTGTTTAAAAATTTGACTTAGGCACCAGTTCTTTGAGGTGACAAAGCTACTCAAATAAAAATTAGCTGAAAAATTATCAAAATCGATTAATATTCGCACTATCTTTTCCAGTTGGCATTATACCATATAAGTCTTATACTCTAAATTACCAACAGGAACCTCATTTGGATAGCCTAGAACCCCGGTCCATTGTGATACTCAAAACTCCAAATATTGCGAACATAATGACCTAAGAGTTAAGACTTACCGATCTAAACGGACTTAGATCGAAAAAACATGTCGCATAAAATTCGGGTCAAATCCGGTAACATTGGTGCTTTCGCAGAAATCATTCCTGCAGTCACCTGGTTGGAGCGGAACCGCCTCCTAGGATCATAAAGAGGTCCTTCCTTAACCACGTCGACGACATAAAACAATAGGCCGACCAGACTTTGGACGCAACTAACTTCGGACATGCACTGACCGCCATTCACAGCGGAGCCATTAACAGTCATTAATAGTTATTTCTTTGCATGCCCTGCTATCCCTACTCATCTGACAGCTTTCTCCCTTTCGACCCCGACCCCGTCGAAACAGTTTATCACCGCTGCCAGAAGAAAATCGGGGTCACATAGGACCTCAATCAACGCCTGATAAACTGACGCAAGCTCCACAAGTCCAGTGCAAGTAGTCGGTGTGAATGCTCGCTTCCTTGTCAGAGGCTACAATTCATTGCAATAAGTCTGCTGCTGCTTTAATAGCAGTCACTTCTGCCTGAAAGAGACTCTTTCAGAAAACTCCCTCTTCAACCTTTGTCCCGATTCTGGACCCATCCGCGAAAAAGCTCGCCTCTTCTCCAGCGACTTCGTCCCATCAACATATCTCTTGTTGGTATATACTTTTAAGCTAAAAAAAAAGCCACTCTGCGTTGCAATGATCTAAGTTTTCAGGGATGAAGATGAATGAGTAGAGAATTTCAGTAAATACAGATTCGGACCATTTAATATAGTCAGCTTCAAAGCGCGGGTGTTATGTGCACCATAAAATGACATTGAGTGCAGAGCGTTACTGTTATATCGGTTATCCCCGCTGGGTGATAAGGTTAAAGTTGGTTGTAGTAGTAATGATAGGTCTAGGAAACGTGCTTGGGGTCATTGTACGCAGATCATATGGCTATATGGTATGCCGGGGTCAGTTATGGATAGGTCGGTGTTTAACACGCCACAGTATCCAGAACAAAGTAGCGTAAGATGGCTCCACTGTGAATGACGGTCAGTGCGTGCCTGAAGTTTGTTGCGTCCGGCGTCTGGTAGGTGTACTGTACAATGTCAATGACGTAATCAAGTAATGATCTCTCGATTCACATAGGAGGCGACTCCGCTTCAAGCACACGACTGCAGGAATGATTTCTGCATTGTGTTTCTTAACCGAAAGCATGCATACTACGCTATGTAGGCATTCGATTTTAGGATTATTGATGGTCGGAATTTAAACGCCATCAAGTGTTATAAAGATCCGGTCTGTATTCCTTCATCCAGTGAGTAAATTTAGTTCCTGTGGATTTAATGGGAGTGTCAGGCTACTTGGAGAGAAGAAGCGATGAAGATCGGTAAGATAGCTGTTTACTTTCCAACACCGGCCATTGATTCTATTGCTTGACGTCAATATCTGCTTACAACATGATGGATGTTCGCTCTGTAGTGCACCGTAGTTGCTGATGAGTGCTGCTTCTTTAACACGTTCCAGTTTTTTAGTGAGCTTTGTGGTTTCGTGTGCCCGCCACCAAACGAACACTTCCTAAAACATTCTTGGTTTGGCAGAGCCAAAGTACCACCTTTAGTTGGAGGCCCTACCTCCTCTCAAGAGTCTCTCTACATCAGTGTATGCCAAACAATACTTTCTTTATTCTCTTGGCAATTCAATAGCTTGTTAGCTTAAGAAATTATCCCTCTATTTATTGGAACTACAGCTAAATCCATAAAGTGCGAAGAAGGAAAGAAAATATACCGGTTATAAACCTTATTTATACTACCATATACATATGTATGTGTATATCAACAAATGTACCGTTACCATGGCAAAGTCTTTGTAAATAGTGCACGCTTCCAACTATTGACTTAATTGCTTGCCGCTACTTTGCCAAACAAGTATCCCAATACCCTACCCCCTGAACTATACCCAATCACTAACCCAACCAACTGTTGCCATTGCAATCGTCAACTGAAAAGCGTCAAGTGAAAAGCGTCAAGTGACGACCTGCCGAGTGGAAAACGAAAGCAAAACTAAATTTAAAAGAACGCAAACATGTAAATAAACAAACGTCGCCGACATTGCATTTCGCTAACAAATAGGGGACCAATGATTTGCCGAACCCCATAGCATTCGTCACCACACAAGTGGAACGCTATTAAACGCAAGCAAGGAAGAAGCAGAAGAAGACGCAAAAAAAAAACCAAAAAAACGCGTAAAAAAATGCAACAAAACCATTGAAAAACTACAGGTGTAAACAAAACTATCGTGTTGCTTCGCTACAATTACAGAAGCGTGCAAAAACAACAGCAATAATGTCAACAAGTGTGCCACACGAGCAACAATAACGGCAAAAACCGACACTCATAACAATAAAGTGTCAAAGTCACTGCTTGTCGCCTAAGAAAGGCGCACGAAATAGAAGGGGGCTGTGACGCCGGGGGAACCGCATTGTTTTGGAAAGTCAAAATGCCGCGTGCGAGCGTACACTCAGTGCAGAGAGCACGCGCTCAAGAGCGCAAGCACGCACAGCTGTGTGGGAGCACGGCACATATATAGTACATATGACAGCTGTGTGTAACGGTGTTTAAGGATATATCACTGTGCCTGCCGAGGTCTTCAGCCATGCATATTGTATTGGGGGAAAAATCAATAGGCGCCGACAATTGTGTCTGGAAAATGCACAGATTTTACTTGTATTATATAAATCATTGCAATTCTTTAACAGATTTTGTGATTTCTTTCAAAAGCAGCACAGCAGCGCTTGTAAATAGCCTTTAGCACTAAATTTATGCTATTAATTAGCCACTAATTCTTAAACTAGCTGCATGTCCTTGCAGCTTGTACTTCAATATATCTTTTTTCTTGCTTTTCTCTAAACTTTTCACTTGCTTTAATTCAAATTGTGTTTTATAAACAGTTATAATTGCACTTTCCGTTGATTTTGAGCTTTAGTTTTGTTTTTCTCCACAGTTTTCACCAAATTTTTGTTTTATTTGCACTGATTTTTGTTAATTTTGCACTTTTCTCTTCCGCGTTTTATTTCCTTCTGCGCTGACTATGTGTAGCGTTCGTTTGTCGTTGTCGTTCGCACCTGATTTCATTCATGGACAGCGCTAGAAATGTCAAGCATGCCTCGCTGTTGCACGCAGTGGCGGTAATAACAATTGTTTTAAGGACATGCGCAGTCGTAAGGATATGTCTGGCGTTGCCAGTTTGAAGTTATATTATTTACCTTTAAGCGGAGGTTATCTGACACTGAAAGACAAAGCGTTGCTAATTTTTATTTGAAGGCTTAGGAGCTCAACAAGTCGGGTCATTCGCAGCAACTCGGACTGTCATATGGAATGACTTGGCAGATTTTTCGTCTAGACCTTCCCAAGCGACATCACTTCGCTCTATGGGCTATTGAAAAGTTCCAAGAAGATCCGACGTTTTCGAGACAAATTTTGTTCAGCGGCCCACTGCTGTCACAATGGGTATGTAATCAAGCAAAATTGCCGCTTTTGGAATGGAAAGCAAACTGTTCTTGTTCTTAAAAAAAAGTAGAGAACCTCGAAATGGATGACTCCTTATTTTGAAAGTATTTCATTATGTATTTTTTAGATCAAGAGCATTTGTCAATAACAATGATTAAAGCCAAGTTTTAGTTGCGGATATTATCTTTTATGAAACTCTGCATTAGAAACGATGCAGAGATGTAGACTCCGTGAAGATAGCCTTTTGTCTTAGGGGCGCTTAATTGAGGCAATGAAAACAATTTGTTTATATATTTGTAATGTAGTCTTGCGCTATAAAAAAATTTGAAGGAAAGCACGTTAGTTTACGAGCTATCAAACTCCAAACCCGCATCATTAAAGGGTGACGATTGGGAATGATAATCGCAAACTCGTTTTACAAAACAGTCCTTGCAAACATCTACAGGTAGGATCAGTTTATGTTGACGATTCTTCTGTTTGTTCACAGACTCAAACTCTTTGTACCGATGAGTTAAGTTCACAGTTCATATTCATAGGATTACACTAGTTTACAGTACATTTGTTGCCGAAGAAATTTTAGCTGTTGCTGACTACATATAATATGCTATTTCCAAAAATATAATTTAAATATTTTTATCAGCTCTAGTTTCAGAGTTTCAGCTATGTACGTATTACACAGAAAAAAAACATGTATTTATTAAGAAAAATTTGAATCATTAAGAAAAATAATGAATCATTAATGTTCTAAAAACTTCCAACAGTTTTAATCCCAGCTCTTCTCCGACGCGTAAGACTTTGCATACGCTCTCCCTGAAAATTTCCGGACGGTGACTATGGAGAGTCAGACATCATATTTTTTTATTGTAGAAACCTACAAGTTCGAAAATTTTCAGAAAAAAAATTCTGCATCACAGATACGAATGCTGTCCAAGCCTTTAGTTCTGACTCAGTCATAGAATTTCTAAATTGAGTATCTTTTGTAAGTTGTCTGATTTGGGGGCCATCAAAAATTCCGGCTTTAATCTTTTCCATAGTGAGCTGAGGAAATTTTTGGCAAATGTAAGAAAAGCAGTTCCCATCTTTATCTAGTGATTTTACAATTTTTTTTTCATGATGCCCAATTTTATATTTAATGGTGGAAGGATAATTTTGTTACGAGCTACTAATGAATTGTGGACTATATCGTGCTTTCCAGGCTCCATTTTTTCTCTCAAGCGCCAGTTTTTTCTCACCCAATGCTCTTGTTTAGCTCTACTGTCCCAAAGACATATAAAACAGCGAAATTTGGTATAACCACTTTGTTGACCGAGAAGAATGTTGACCATTTTTAAATTGACACAAATTTGCCACTCATGGTCATTGTATTTTATTTTGTTCAAGACTAGCGAAATGTTACAATATTCCTCCTTTAACTTTGTACTGTGGGCAATACTAGGTACCCCAGCGCATTTATTTCCATTATGTAATAGAATACATTTCAGGCTACGTTTTGAGCGGTCAATGAATAAACGCCAGTCGTTTGGTTCGTATCGCTTTAAGCCCATTTTTATCAACAAGTTTTTGATATCTGAACAAAAGGTAATGCTGTTTTCTTCGGAAAAATAACGCCGTAATTCTGCATCTCTTTCACGATAAAAACTTATTTTAGTATCCGAGTATAGCAAGTTTTTTTCTTTTAGGCTTGATGCTAACAATTCTGAAGCTTGTTTAGAAAGATTTAAATCTCTTACAAGATCATTCAACTCAAAAGCGTTTTGGCTCATTAAACATACCTTCAAAATCAGCAACATTTTGTGATGAGCTTAAAATCCGAATCTCAAAACCCTTAAAAAAATTAAAATCGTGCGCAGTGACTTATAGCCAATTTCATTATCAACCCGTTTTTTAGCCTACTTTTTCAGTTAGATTAAATCACAGGCTAGCCATATAATATAACTGTGTGTCAAGTGCTTTCCTTAATCGTTTCTACTAATCCTCATTTTCATTGCATTAATAAACTACAATAAAGTCTATGTAAACTTGGTACTACACGCCAACTTAACCTAACATAACGAATCATTAGTTCATTATAACTCTTAAAATGGATGTATCGAGGTGTGATCAATAATTTCAGCGCCTTCTGAATTAATTAGAGTTTAAATTATGACTAAAATCAGAAGAAAGAATATTCAGTATTCTCATAACAATGTCCATGAGGAAATTATTTAATGAATAACACTAGTTTACAGTATTGAACTTTTTGTCTGTTGCCGCGAATTCTGCGATTGATATTGTTCACTTATTACTTGTTTTTGTCAAATCTACCCTCAAAAATTTTTGAGCAGCTCGAATTACTTTGTTTTTGATTTTTATCATTTAAACATATATATTAAACGAAAACAGGCGTATTTTACTGTGTTAAGATTAGTTTCTCAAGTTTTTGCGTCATGAGTAGTTCAAGAAGACGTTGTTTAAATAAACCAGATCATTTTTGCTACATATGCGAAGAATATGTGTTTAAAAATTGTAGAAAAGTTATATCAGAGTTAGTGAAAAATACCTATTTTGAGTATTTTGGGGTGCTCTTGGATAAAAATAAGAATTCTTGGGCTCCCAATTGTGTTTGTAAATCTTGTGTGGAATATTTAAGATTATAGAAAAGTGGTAAAAGAAGTGCCTTTAAATTTGGAACGCCGACTATTTGGCGAGAACCACGAAATCATCTCGTAGACTGTTATTTTTGTAGTGTGAACATAAACGGTTTAAACACTAAAAATCGAGCTAAATGGCAGTACCCAAGTACTAGTTGTGTTCAACGTCCAGTGCAGCGTTCACCTAACTCTTCAGAGCTTAAAAATATATCTGAACCATTAGAGCAAGATATTGAAGGAAAGTTTTTTGTCCAATTTGTCTTTTTTCATCTGGACGAGGTGCAATGTAATGAGTTGATGAAGAATGTTTTTTTTTCAAACTGACAAAGTTTCCTATGAAATCTGAGTGCTTTTATATGAAACTTTCGGCTATTTTATTAAAGTTGTCTCTTAGTGTACAAAATCGTACTAACGTGGTTGAAATTACGGTGTCTGACTCAAATGCATACACAGAAGATACAGTAATACGAGTAGTAATAGATATCAAATATATGTATAAAGATGTAAATACATAACACCAAGTTAATTCTGCTTTCTCCAGTTTGGATGAGGAAGCGAAGCACACAGCTCTGGTAGTGAACGAGTGCAAGACCTGTCATCAAACAAACAGTCATTGCACTCGCGATTTAGCTTCCACTTCACTGTTGGCAGTCATAACTTCGAATTCGTTGATAATTTCGTCTATCTTGGAGCCCGCATTAACATCAACAAAAACGTCAGCCTTGAAATCCAACGCAGAATAACTTTAGCCAACAGGTGCTACTTCGGACTGAGTAGCCAATTGAGAAGTAAAGTCCTCTCTCGACAAACAAAGACTAAATTCTAAAAGTAAAAGTAATGGATGCAGAGGCATGGACTCTGACAACATCTGATGAGTCCGTGTTACGAGCTCTGAGAGTATTCGACGCAGTACCTGCAGGGGAAAGCAAAGTAGGAGGAAGACCTACACGCCATTGGCAAGACCAGGTAGAGAAGGAACTGACTATTTCTGGCTTTAGTGTGGTTTATTATTAAATTATTGACATCACATGCAATCTAAATGGCTTAAGCAACAATGACACATGCAGAAAATGTAGGGAAGTAGACATGAGGATAGTCTTGGATATTTTGAAGCTTCGCAGTTCAAAAGACTAGATGAATTGTCAAAATTGAATGGCGTGCTGTATGACCAATACTTCTACTTGAATTAATTTGAACCTCCATCTAGTAACTCAAAGGACCTGTAGGTCTGTATATCGCGTAACAGTCAGCCAGGTTATTACCTAGCCTTTGTGTGTCAAAAGGATATTCGGAGTTAGGTAGCGCGTATCGAAATGTCACTACTATTAGAAATTTTTATGTTTAAATTGCCTTGTTTTGAATCCAAGATCCCCAATTTTGTAGACTTCTGCTAAGTTTTTCTTTCTCTCCTACTTAACAGTGACTGCACATGACTTTCCAAATTTTTGTTTAAATTCAAGAATTTTAAAATCTAATTTTTGTTACCATTGAATTAAAAAATGACGAGAAAAAAGAATGAAATATTTTATTAAGAAAATAAAATAAAATAAAAACAGCAGATATTTACACTTCACTTTCACTGCCGTTTGCATTGAGTTTACTCTATGCTGGCGCAAAAACCAAGCCAAAGAGCAGCGAGTTCATATTTGCGCCACGTGCGACAAATCATCATAACAACGTGACAGTCGCACAATATTTTTCACCTGAAGAATAGTAACAACTGCCAAGTGCTACAGAGTTTAGCGAAGTGTGCCAACAACAAGGATAAACACAGTCAACACACAAATGCCAGTACAGCACATCATCAACACACACACACACACATACAGACTTGGACTCGCGTTGTGATATGTTGACAATACGTGCTAAGCATGCATACGATCACAAAAAATGTGCGAACACTAATACAAATGCAACTTTTTGTAGTTAAATGTATACGTGTGTATGTGTATGTGCGTGCTTGCGTTAGGTTGTTAGGAGCCTAGAGCGATTTACAATTTATTGCAACACTTGTTTGCCCGGCTAACTTGGCATGCCACACTTTGGCCTGTCTTCAGGCATATCCGGCGCTGTGTGGGCAATGCATACCTGTTATCCACCATTGTTTTTGTAGTGCTGTTTTGTTTTGTTAACAAAGCAATTTTAGGCTTTTGTTGGTTTAAGTGGCACACTAAATACTAACTTGTTAACATTTAAGGAATTTTTATTTTTCACAGAAATTATCATAATTTAAATTTTTTTTTTTTGTTAAAACATTCTAAGTCCCATTTAGTTTCTTTTTATACATATCTAGTTGGCGATATTCATTTGCAATTTTTATTATTTCTGTGGACCTAAGGTCGTGCCTCATATTCACCGTTTGAACTATTCAGCGATCAGCTATTGGAAAGCATACATTTGAACAAGCAGATATGCTTTACATTGAGAACTTCTTCTCCGTTTTCAGATCATTATACGAAAAATACCATTTGGTAAAGGAGCGTCCGGAAAGTAGAACCACTTTATGTAGCACCGACCTTTCTCCAAGAGGGCGGACATCAACTTGTCCGTACCCTCCAGGACGACGTTGGTGCTACCGTCAGCGGTCACCTTCCAGGGGCGACTGACCATCCTCACGTCAGTCCTCTGGGACGCCGGGCTGAAATCCTTGAGGTTCAGCCGGAGTAGATCCTCCATGAATTCCTCATGGGAGATCTCCGTATGAACCCCCTGGACCACCACCCGACGACCCAACTTCCGGTTGACAGAGACGTCCAACCCCACCTCCCCGAATTTTTTGTTATTCGCAACTCTCTCTCTTTCAAGAACAGAGGGAGTGCGAATAACCGCCCCACCACCCTTTATGGGCCTAACCTCGTGGATCCTCACACCAAGTGACCCACCTCCTTCACCACTTTATTTATGACTTCCCTAGAGGAAGTTGTGGGAACTTTACTCCTCACCACGACCGACCAGGTCTCCACAGGTTTCGGCGTCACCGGTGTGATCGCATCCAGCACAGGTGCTGGTGGCGCAGGCATCGGTGCCGACGGAGCCGGCATTGACCTGCTCGGCGTCGAGGAGTGTCCCCCACAACCTCCCTTAAGGGCGTCAACTTGACCGCGAAGGTGGGCATTCTCGGTAATAACCGTCATCAAGAGCGCCTCATACTTTGAGGCAAGCTCCATCAGCCCCTTCGCAGTCCCTTTATCGAAGCTTTTGGCCTCGAATACTAGCTCGTTAAGCTCCCCCGTAATCCGTTTGGCAGCCGCAACATGGCTGACTGCCCCACCCCCAACAAAAACTGCTCCCCGCGAATACTCCCGCTTTTTTGTGGCCTCTTTGGCACGCCCGGCACCCGTTTCTTTGCCAACCGTCCTTGACGGTTGAGCAACCGTTCTCCCTGTGGAGGCCACGTTGGCACTCCCGCCACAACTCCCGCTCCCTCCCTCGATTTCCCCTTCATGACGCGGCGACCCTGTACGCGCAACCGCTTTCTCGGTGGTGGCACTCCCACCACAACACCCGCTCCCTCCCTCGACACCCCCTACGTTACGCGGCGACTCAGCACGCGTAACCGCCTTCTTAGCGGAGGCCACGTTGGCACTCCCGCCACAACTCCCGCTCCCTCCCTCGCTTCCGCCATCATGACGCGCCTTACTCCGCGGTGGCGACCTTACCGTCCGCCTCGCCACCCGACGTGGAGTCATCCACAACTGTCGAAGCGGCGGATTCTCCGCTTCCAGCGAGGACTTTCGTCCTCCTCTTCCGTCCTCGAGGCATCTCGCTCCCCAAACTTACCGCTCAGTTGAACTGATCCGCTGGCGTACCACTAGCGTTGAAGGCTCACGGACAGAAAAGATTCTGGAGCAGCTGCTCTCCAGGTGCGCGCGTCTGAACGCGCCGAAAAGTGCGACTCACCCAAGGGCCCGCTCAGTAACAGCGACCACCCAAGCGGTCGATTATAGCGTGCTCGCGGTGGCACAGCCCACAACCCCAACCAGTGGTCGGATTAAGGCCACTCAATTGGCCGCCGGCCGGACAAAGTCCCCGGTCCACGTCCGGAGTCGACCGATGTGGCGCTGAGCCGAATCGCACCGTGGGCTAAACGGTAGCGCTGTTACGACCGTTGGTCCTCACAGGAGTCGCAATTTCCAACACTGGACAGACGCTTGCACCCTTTGGGCAATCCTGTCCAGATCCTCCTGACACTGAGCCAACTAACCGCCAGATGCTCAGCACAGAACTACTGGCCGGCAGTCCAGTCAGCAAGAGTGCCAACAACACGGAGCTACGCTGGAACCGTGCGAAGCTTCCGCCAATAACAACAACGTGGATTACCACGTTGTCCGTATATACAGTAATTATATTACTTACCGCTATATTCACGAGTTGGTACACAAAAATTGCACAAAATTGCGCAAAAATGTGTAACCGCACGAAAACACTCGCGGTCGCCGACCCTCACTACTCGCGATCGCACAAACAATTTCACCGCAAGCTGAACACACGCGCCAGGCAATAACGGTGCCTGCACATTTGCGTAAACAAACGACCGCACAAAATGGAATCGAAAAATCACCGAGAAATCACCGAAAACACACTAAGAAAATATCGCAACGATGCGCATGCACGTCTATCCGCGTCGACAGTCAACTAACGAATGGGTCACTGTTGACAACTGTCAATGTGTTTTACGTGGGTATCTGCCTACGAAGGCTCAAATCCACGGTGCTATCTACTGCTAGTAGCACATAGATCAAATTAATGCGTTGATCAGCGCCCCAAAGTGTAAGTGCATGCACAACATTACACTCTGGAAGAAACCAAGGTATGAGTGCCGCCCCACACACATACACTTTGGTTCCAATCGGTTCGGGTGAAAACCAAAGGAGACACCCTAGCCCCTTGGTCGGGTTCGAGGCCCATCTAAAACCTCTGCCGTACTCTGGGTCCGGCACCCGGCCGCAGTGCGACTCCACATTGGACTATTGCCCTTCCTGCATTTAGGTTTAAACCACAGCCACCACGAATCTCCCCAAAGGGCCAAAACCCAATGAGCAGACTGAAGCGAACTTCAGGGGCGGCTGCTCCCCGTGGTACCATGTTTTAGTCTTTGGTGTGACCTGTAGCCCAAGCTTGCGCTTAAGCTACTGCCAGTCGAGCCCCCAAGAATTCCAAGGAATTCTTAAGAACCCGACTGTATGATTTTTGTTATCCCTTTAGATTTTAGAATTTGTTATACAATCGCAAACCCATTTAAGAATATGACATCATTTCGAGCTATTTTTTATAGCACTGTTCCGACTTAGACCATGTTGACAATTATAAACAGACCTGTACTTGTCAGACATAGTGCATTTGGCTTTTAGACGCCTCTTACGACAGGCATGCCTTGCCGCGGGAATATTCTTATCTCCCTCCCCGCAGGGAGGGTCACTGTTGACAGTCATAACTTTGAAGTTGTAGATAATTTCGTCTATCTTGGAACCAGCGTAAACACCACCAACAATGTCAGCCTAGAAATCCAACCCAGAATAACTCTTGCCAACAGGTGCTACTTCGGACTGAGTAGGCAATTGAGAAGCAAAGTCCTCTATCGAGAAACAAAAACCAAACTCTATAAGTCACTCATAATTCCCGTCCTGCTATATGGTGCAGAGTCTTGGACGATGTCAACAACGGATGAGTCGACGTTGCGAGTTTTCGAGAGAAAAGTTCAGCGAAAGATTTATGGTCCTTTGCGCGTTAGCCACGGCGAATACCGCATTCGATGGAACGATGAGCTGTACGAGATATATGACGACATCGACATAGTTCAGCGAATTAAAAGACAGCGGCTACGCTGGCTAGGTCATGTTGTCCGGATGGACGAAAATACTCCAGTTCTGAAAGTATTCGACGCAGTACCCGCCGGGGGAAGCAGAGGAAGAGGAAGACCTCCACTCCGTTGGAAGGACCAAGTGGAGAAGGACCTGGCTTCGCTGGGAATATCCAATTTGCGCCACGTAGCGAAAAGAAGAAACGACTGGCGCGCTGTTGTTAACTCGGCTATAATCGCGTAAGCGGTGTCTACGCCAATTAAGAAGAAGAAGAATTCTTAAAGAGAAATGTGGAATGGTTAAAAATATTAGGGACTGCTGAAATGGTTGGACTATGATCGACCCAATTTAAACTGCATCAGTTATTGAGTCACACGGAACTGTTCGACCCAACGGTACGCGGTACTACGTTATCCGATTATACGATCTGCTATCTGCTGTTCTAGTAGAGTTTGCTACTCGTTTAGGCCCTTTTGTCTTTCTTCCTTTGGTTCTTTTATAGGTAATGACCTGGCGAGAATTTTGCTGGTATCGTATATTCATTTAAGCTCAAGAGCCATTATATCTGGTCGTATAATACCTGATATATTGGTAATAGCTTCGTGCGATACGCGGCGAAATGCACTGGCTACTCTAATGGCGCAGCCTGAACAGGGTTATTTTAAGGGTTAATGCTTGCGCACATTACTTATTAGCTAACTTTTGATAAAAGTAACCGTCAGTCTAGATTTGGCCCACCTATAATGGCCGTAATACGCTATAAGACCGATAGGACTCGCGCAACTTTTTCAATGTGCACCTTGTAGTTGGGTCTCGCTCCAGTTACCACGTTCAAGTATTTTAGGGATGGCTGTGTTGTAACTGCTCATCGAAGTCTATAGTTTTTTTCCTGCTCGTGATCAGAACTGCTATTGTTTTCTGCCCGGGTAGTTGAAGTTTCGCTTGGGATTTGAAGCACTTCATCGGCTACTATTTCTACAGCAATGTCGTCGGCGTATCCGATTATTTTAGCCTCTTTCGGTAGAGGAAACCACAATATTCCGTCATACAATATATTCCATAACATTGGGCCTAAAGCGGACCCTTGTCGTACCTCATAATTTACAGTATATCTTTTGATCCCTTCGTCAGTGTCATATAATAACAGCCTGTCAGACAGATAACTTTTTATAATCTGTCACGTAAATTTTTCGGTGTGGCTTCAACAGCACTCTGTAGAGACCTGATGTTGTGATTACAGGATTTTTTTGAACCGTGTGAATAGTCCTTTGCTTGCGCTCGAAAGCAGTTTGTCTGAAAGTGTTCGCCATGTTTTATTTCAGCCGCTCTTATACTTGACAGACGCTGCTCAGTAAGACGCTCACTTTGAGTCAGACGCTTCCTGGATTCTACTGATTTGATCATTTATGGATGGAATCGATTCATCCCATCACAAAAACTTCATTGGATAAATATAGCTTTTTAGGCTTCACCATCCACCTCTGTTGCTTTGGTCGGGAACTGCTTTTGAATATTCGCAGCTCACCTGCATAGGGCTGTTTAGCTATCCGCCATTTGTTGACTCCCACAGTAGCCCAAGCTAGCTCTATGAATTTCTAGTGAGTTCTTACCGATATGTGTGTCCTGGCATTTTTCTGCTGAATCACAATTTCTTTTCTATTGAAAAAAAGGTAAGCGCTTTTGGACCATTGCTTCTTTCAGTAATCCAATTCTTCACAGAACAATTCCAAATTAAAAGTTTGACCGAGCTTATAGTATATGACGTCCTGTCAATTCCAACAACTTTGCCACCGTTTGCGCCGTCGCAGGGCGATTCGACCATGATCAGTTTCCGCAGTTGTTGTCGTAAGGGACCTATTTTTCGTCGGTAATAACCAACATACTTCCAGAACGTTATGCAGCTTTGATATCAAAATTAACGGAACTAAATTTCACATGGTTGGTTCATTATCACGACCATAAATAACGCTATTTAAAGTTTCAGCCGCCCGTCTTGCGTTTATCGAGAATTAAAGTATAAAATATTAGGTATTTTCTCTTTGCTGGTGTCCCATCTTTTACGCAAGCCCAAACAATACTGAGTCAGGAAATGACAAAACTGTTAGTGAACTGTCTGATTGGACTTATACAAGGCGAGAAACGGATTACTATTATTATCCCTTAGAAAAATAATGCATTAAATGAAAGCATATTGCTATTAGAGAGTAGTGTTTGTTTTAATGCAGAGACATGGACGTTACGAGTTTTCGAGACAAAGGTTCTGCGGAAGTTTTACGGTCCTTTGCTTATTGGCAACAGTATATACCGCAGTCGATGGAACGATGAGCTGTACGAGATATGCGACGACATTGGCATAGTTCAGCGAATTAAAAGACAGCGGCTACGCTGGCAAGGTCATGTTGCCCAAATGGACGAAAACACTCCAGCTCTGAAAGTATTCGACGCAGTACCCGTCGAGGGAAGCAGAGGAAGAGGAAGACCTCCACTCTGTTGGAAAGACCAGGTGGAGAAGGACCTGGCTACATTTCTAATCTACTATTAGCGCCAATCAACGAAGAGGAAGACCGACTGACGCGCTGACTGACGGCCTCTGTGTTTCAAAAATTTTCCATATAAAATGTGGTTCACATTTTTTTTAAACTCAAAAGCATACTTTAAAGCTGAGAAGTGTAATAATGTGAATATGTACTATATGCTTGCCCCTACCACACCTAAAATTATGCAAAGTTCTGCAACAACGCACCGCGTATGGCGTTGCCACAACAACAAAAAGAAAAATCAGCCATTAAACTCGAATAAAATTCAATTGATTGTAAAATTTGTGCAGTCTAAACTTTACAGCAATGGATATCCGCAGCTAGCGGTAACACAGCGCACTTCAGCAACGCCTGTGTGTATGCAACATAATCGTTGCGATATTATAGCAAGCAATCGGCGCATTGTAATGTGAAACTTTTACTTAAATTATGACAACTTTGCGACGACAAAGCCGGGAAAGGGTTTGGGAACACCGAGAAGTGAGCAAAAAATTTAGCCGACGGCGCGCGACGGGGAGAGGGTAAAAGTTATGCATGTGTATAGATGAGTGGCGGAATCCAATCGGAAAGCGATTAAAGCAAAAGCATGGAAAGTGGACAAAAGGCAAGGATTTGAGGCAACAACAATTGTGCGCATATATGTGCATGTATGTGTGTGCACTTTTGAAAAAGTCTGCTCAATTTCATGGGTGGAGGCATTCAATACTGGCCGCCTACGGCGTAGTTCAGCTGACAAAAGAAATTAGTAATGACAACAAATGGCAAAAGTTGCGAATGAGAACAAAAGCAACGCAGCGCCGCAGAAGACAAACTAGAATACCACAACAACAATAACAACAACAATATGAACGCTTGCAACAGCGAAACCGGAAAACTTAAGTGAAAACAAAAAGGCTCATGGTTGTGTGTATTTATTGTTTTTGTTGTTGCATCTAAATCAAACGCAATTGCAATTGCAACAGCTTCTAGAAATGCGTGTGTATGTGTGCGTGTGTATTCATGTTGGTCAAACAAGTTACCAAACAACTGTAGACAAGTTGCCGAGTCCAATTGTAGACTATGAAAAAGAAGTGTAGAGTTAGAAGACTAAGTGCGTCTCACGAAAAACGATAACAAGAACAAGCCGAAGCAGCGGCGGAAACTTTGTTGACTTTTGTTTCCGAAACCGCTCTTGCTCATAGACGCATTCGACATTTCCACTATTAGTTTTGGAGGCAAGAAAGTTCTGGCCGCTATGCTTTATTGCTGTTTGAAAGTCGGCGCGCCAGCACACACACGCACGCATACACAAACAGTGAACTGCTAGAGCCACAATATAGACCTAGAC
Organism: Bactrocera neohumeralis; assembly: GCF_024586455.1. Taxonomy (NCBI): domain Eukaryota; kingdom Metazoa; phylum Arthropoda; class Insecta; order Diptera; family Tephritidae; genus Bactrocera; species Bactrocera neohumeralis. The sequence continues at coordinate 60,260,378 of NC_065920.1, read as the reverse complement.
TTGTGTAGGCGTTCTTAGACGCAAAGCAAAATGGATGCAAGCCAACCAAAACAAAAACAAAAAAAAAAACATTAACTTCGGTTGCACCGAAACTATAATAACCTTCACAAATGAAAAAACATTTCTTAAAGGAACTTGATTCCGATCGTTCAGTTTGTATCGCAGCTATATCCTGTATTGACTCCATCTGATCGTTCAGTTTATATGATAGCTACAGCTATATCCCATAATGATCTCATATCGTCAGTTCCAACAAATGCGCTGCCTCTTGAGTAAGAAAAGATGTATCTAAAATTGCAAATCAATATAAATTGAAAATCAGAATTTATAGGGCTTCTGACATTTCCTTCTGGGTATTACAAACTTCGTGGCTAATATACTTTTTTCAGGTTATAAAATAAAAACCAAGCAAATAAGTAAAACCCAACATTCGTGTTGTAACTGGCGACGAGCAATTTTTTTCGCTAGACTTTGCTGGCTGAAGGCCACTTGGTCGCACTGGCGCGCAACCATTGGAAATCAATTGACATTTTGCGCGTCACAACTCGCCGCACTCGTTCATTGCATTTGCAACGCCTTGGTCATCTCATAAAAGCTCGAAGGTATACAACAAAAACTGAAGAATTTTTATACTCGTACAAGCATTTGCTGTTTACTTTTTGGACCTATTACATATGTGTATGCCGTAAAGTTAAAGAAAAGACTGTGGATATTTGAACTCAACCAAAGACACCACCAGAAATCTATATAATAGTATGTATAAATTAATGGTTTTCTGTATGCCCTTCAAGAATCGTGAACTATGCATTTGATTATTTGATTCATGCTTCTTCGAAACATAATTTCACCACGACATTCCAGCCAAACCAGACCTTTAGTCAAGTAAATGATGAATTGTATTATCAATAAAACATTTTTGACTTGGAATTTCAAAGATCAAGACGTGCTGTTGGCACGTATCCCAAAGATCCCGACCGATATGTCATTCGTATGCAAACGTTTTAAGGAGCCTGTATGCCAACGAATCTTTAACCTGTCTGAATACTCCTTTTGCTGAAGGTCTGCTAAATAGACCACCGTGATAGCAATAAATTTCTTTCCACCGGGTGATTTTTTTTTTCAAGTTTGGAACCAAGAAGAAATCGCCCAGTGCCAAATTTGGAGATTACGTTAGATGGAGTGGCATTTCATAGCATCATTTGACAATTTGACAAACAAAAAGTACTCTTTTCCAAATCAATTTCACTCCCTTCAAAGCAATCCACGTTCGATAAAATGTTTACTGTGGGAAAAGATTAGTAAGCTTTTTTATTTTAAGTTTCGCGCGAAGTCCCATTCGTCGATTTCTAGTATTTATTTCTAGTTCGTATTTTTTTTTTCTAGGTTGGTATGACTGTCAGTGATATCTGTATTAAATGTCACATTTAAATAATCAGTAGTGCTTAGTATGCGCTTGTCTTTCTGTTGTACATAAGATTCATTCGGCGAATTTTCGATGAATGAAATTATTCTACGAGTACAAAAAAGCTCCATTAAATTTTGTGTGCGGAAGCAAATTTCTGGTGCCGAAACGTGCAACATGTTGGAAAAGGCTTCTGGTGATAATGGTTTGACGCGAGCAAGTGTTATTGATTGGTTCAAATTGTTCAAAGAGGGTCGAGAACGCGTTGGCGACGAATCACGTTCAGAATGACCATCAACATCAACTGATGAGTAACACGTCAATAAGATAAACGCAATATTGCTGGAGAATCAACGATTAACAGTCAGATAGTGTTGGATCTATATTTACGTCATGTAAACAAACCATCAATCGCCCGAATATCGTAGCAAAGGTGAGCCGAAGCCGAAAAGCCACGACAAAGCAGGTCTAAAATCAAGGTTAAGTTGACAGTTAGCTTCGATTATCGAGGTGGTATGCACTCCGTATTCCTTTCGACCATCCGAACTGTCGACAAGGAATAATTTTAAGTGTTTGCGTCGTTTGTGCAAAGCTAATCGTAAAAACAGGGCGGACTTATAGGCCAACAACTCTTGGCTTGCACCACGATAATGCACCATCGCAGATTAGTTGACGCGGCTGTTAATCGCAATTCTACTCATACGTTTTCTGCACCTTCCTCAACTTGCTCCTGTCTTAAGGTCTACTACCAAAATTTATCGGGTATTAGGTGTAAATCAAATATTATTCGCAATTTTTCGTCACGTTTGGATTTCGATATTATCGTTATTGTTGAGACTTGGCTGAATTCTAGTTATTTCGATAGCGAATACTTTGACTCAAATCTCTATTATGTCTTCCGCAAGGACAGAGATCACGAAAAAACTGGCTGTCTAAGAGGGGGTGGAGTTCTCTTAGCAGTTCATCGCAAATATCGTCCTCGCTTAATTATGCTTGAGAATGAAGATTCTATCCTGGACCAACTATGTATCTGTGTCAATGATGCTCTGTTCATTGCAGTCTCATACATCCCTCCTAATAGTCCGCTAGAGTTGTACAAGTTGCACGCAAATAATATTTCCTCGCTGGTATTAAACAAGGTGAAAGAGAATAATATTTGTGTTTTGGGTGACTTTAATCTAAGCAATATCGTCTGGTCTGGTTGTTCCTATAGTCCTGCTCTTATTCCTTCAAATTTTTCGTCTTCTCAGGAGTTATTTCTCATTGATAGCTTGCTTGGTCTCAATCTGATACAAATCAACTCATATTCAAATAGTCTCGATCGATTTCTTGACCTAGTCTTTCTTAGTGATAATTTAAAATTTAGGATTCTTGATGGATTCTCTCCAATTACTCCAGCCACCATCCATCATTCACCGCTAGCGTTTGAGGTGGATACTTATCTTTTCGCCCCTGTCAAACCAATTGATGGGCTTGGTTTTAATTTTGCATTTTGCGACTTTGAACGGCTCAACAATCAGCTTTTTGAAATAAAATGGGATGATTTATTATCGGGACTTGATACAGCTAATAGTTTCTCCATTTTTAAGAAATCAATCCAGGAATTTTGTCATTATAATATCCCGCTCAAACACATACAACCATATAAGTTGCCTTGGTACACTAAGGACCTTAAACGTCTAAAAAATCTTAGAAATAAATATTTTAGAAAATTCTCTTCAACTAAATCTCATGTTTCCTTTGTTCAATATCACCACTACACAAAACTGTTTAATGAATTGGATAAGTTCCTCTATAAAAGGTTTATTAATAATACGGAGTCTACAATTAAGTCAAACCCTAAGTTCTTTTGGAACTTTGTAAAATCTAAAAGAGCGTGTTCGGCCATTCCCTCTGCTTTACGCTGGGGTGATAAGTCGGCATGCACTCCGGTCGAAATCTCCAATTTGTTCGCTGAATTTTTCAAATCGAACTATGTTCAAGATGATCCTGGTACTAGTTCCACTTTTTCAGCTGATAACTTCCCATCCATAAATTTTGGCTCACTGTGTCTTTCACAGGACGATATTGCTAAGGCTATTTGTGACATTAAGTCCTCGTCCAAATTGGATTTGGACGGGCTTCCGCCCGTATTTATAAAAAATTGCACTGCCTTATTATATCCTCTCATGCTTATCTTCAATAAGTCTCTCGCCACCGGGGATTTCATTTCTGACTGGAAATTGACATGCATTACCCCTATTCATAAAGGTGGTAGAAAGGATGATGTCTGCAATTACAGGCCTATTTCTAAACTCTCTACTATTTCGAAAATTTTTGAGTGTTCTGTTAAAAATAAATTATATTTTGCAGTAAAATCAATAATTAATGTCAATCAGCATGGGTTTGTCCCTGGGCGCTCCACTGTGTCAAACTTAGCAGTTTTTAGTGATTACTGTATGTCTGCATTCTCCGCTCTTCAAGTAGATTGTGTCTACACAGATTTCTCTAAAGCCTTTGATAAAGTATCACATAATATTCTAATTAAAAAATTATCATCACTAGGATTTCACTCGGCCTTCTTGATGTGGATTAAATCATATTTGCAAAACAGACGATGCGTAGTCACTGTTGATGGTGTCATCTGATTCATTCACTGCGTCTTCGGGAGTCCCACAAGGAAGCGTCTTGGGTCCACTTCTCTTTGTGCTGTTTATCAATGACATCTCCTGTTGCTTCTCTTTCGCCAACTTTCTGTTATATGCAGATGACTTAAAAATTTTTGCATTAATCAATAACACACAAGATGTACTCAAACTTCAATGTGATATTGATACTTTTCATAATTGGTGCCTGAAATCGAAACTTTTTCTGAATGTAGATAAATGCTCACAGATCTCCTATGGTAGGGGACGCAACATATTATCTTCTAGCTACAGTATTTCTAATTGCGTCCTAATCTTTGACAACAGATTTTCTTTCAGTAATCACATCAACTATATCACTTCAAAATCTTTTTCTGTACTTGGCTTTGTCCGTCGAAATTCTACAAATTTTTCCGACCCTTACACGTTAAAATTACTGTACACATGTTTTGTGCGGTCCATTTTGGAGTATGCAGTGTTTATTTGGAGACCATATTGCATATCGTCAATTAACAGGATCGAGCGTGTTCAAAAGATCTTTCTTAAATATGCTCTCCGCTCCCTAAAGTTTGTTGACCCAATACCATCGTATACATCGCGTTTATTGCTTTTACATCTTAAATCGCTGGAAAATCGAAGGTCCGTTCTCTCACTTTCATTTGTCTACAATGTAATTAACGGGAAAATTGACTGTCCCTACTTATTAGGGAAACTCAACTTCAATACTCCCCAGCGTTGTCTCAGATCCATTTCGCCATTTTATTACAAAAAGGAAAGTACTAATTTTGCTGAATATGCTCCCCTCAAGAGGGCTATGCGGGAGTTTAACTCGATCTCCGAGAAAGTTCTACTTGATTTTTCTCACTCTAGGGTATCCTTCATTAATACCCTCAATTCTGTTTTTTAGTTTAAGTTATCTACTCTTGTTATTGTAATTTTATTATTTTAGAATTCTAATATGCATCCTAGTTTTTCATTAGTCTGTAAGAATCATTGTTCATAGACTTTACTAAATAAATAAATAAATACTGTGTTGATTCCTTGGAGTTTTTCGCCAAATTTTCAACCAATATCATGTCGCCACCAGCGTATTCGCCTGATTTATCTCCGTTTAACTTCTGGCTATTCAGCAAACTCAAACGATCTCTCCGCAGAAACCGTTTTGAGTCAATTGAAACTCTAACAACTGTTTCGATGATGGCAAAAACATTGGAACAACTATATTGGGACAAAAGAGAATTACTTTGAGGGAACGACATAAATTTTAACGAATAAATTGAGAATTTTTAAAATCTGAACAAAGTTTTACTATATTTTGCTCATAGTAGTATACCATTTTTATTTACAAAACTTCTAAACTACCTAGATCCAGACAGCTCTGCCATTAAACGAACATGATCTGCTTTCTAATAGTGTTTATGTACATTTTCAATATTACAACTCCGTTTAATACCGTTTACCGTTTTCACATCCACCGCTACTTTGTTAGTCGTGTAATATGACTTCCGTAAAACAGCCAAAAACCAAAATTCTTGTTTGTTAACATACCAGTAGGTATAAACACTTACCTAGGTATATTGTGTAGTCCGCAAGAATTTGTTTACGACTGAGTACGTATAGTCAATATCATTTTCATCAACTTCAACTGCTTAGCTGACACTGAGAGTAGAAGTTATCACGAAGACACTTCATGTTGCATGCCGCATATTTTACAACACCTTTGTGGGTGTAAAGAAATTTGAATACCACAAAATAACAGTGATAGCTATGTTCAGGCACAAGTATGTAAGATGAACTCAGAACCTCTGAACTTACACTGCAGGAAAATTTAGAAAAGATTAATTGGTAATTCTCTTCTGATAGACAATGGCAAAGGCTGTATAACAGGCTCATAAAAGTTGTAACCACCTTTAAGTTTTCTCTTTTTTATAATATAATATGCACATAACTGTCCCAGCAACACTCACGCCAGTAAAAAGCGAACCCCTTCAGAACAAAGGACCGTTTAGTAAAATTTTGCTAAAACCATTCCTTTGTTTTTAGTTGTGAAGGATGAGCATATTTTTAAATAGTGTATGGTACAGCTCCATCGGCTGTGGTATTCGCTGTTACCAATGCACAATGGACCACAGATATTCTGCAGAATCTTTCTCTCAAAAACTCGCAACACCGACTCATCAGATCTTCTACACTATATAGCAGGACGGAAATGATGAGTGACTTATAGAATTTGGGTTTTATTCGTCGAGAGAGGACTTTACTTCTCAATTGCCTACTCAGTCCAAAAGAGCACCTTGTGACAAGAGTTATTCTGCGTTGGATTTCGAGGCTGACGTTGTTGTTGGTGTTAATGCTGGTTCCCAAATAGACGAAATTATCTACGACTTCGAAGTTAAGACTGTCAACAGTGACGTCAAAGGCAAGTCGCCAGTGCGACGACTATTTGTTTGATGACAGGAGATATTTCAACTTGCTCGCGTTCACTATCAGAACCATTTGTTTCGTTTTTTTGTCCAACCAGTAGAAAGCAGAACTAACGTCACGGTTTTTATGACCAATGTTATCGATGTCATCAGCATAAACCAGCAGTTGTATACTCTTACAGAAGATTTTACCCTCTCGGTTCAGTTCTGCAGCTGGAACTATTTTCTCCATAAGTAGATTGAAGAAGTCACACGAAAGAGAGTCGCTTTGTCTGAAACCTCGTTTGGTACCAAACAGTTCAGAGAGGTCCTTCTCGATCTTGACGGGGCTCTTGGTATTGTTCTACGTCAGTTTACACAACCGTATTAGTTTTGCGGGGATTCCTAGTTCGGACATAGCGACATAAAGGTAACTCCAAAAATAGCTTTGAAATCAGCGAAGAGGTGGTGTATGTCGATCCTCTTTTCACGTGTGTATTCCAAGATTTGGTGCACAGTGAATATCTGGATAGTTGTTGATTTCGCAGGCCTAAGGCCACACTGATAAGGTCCAATCAGTTTGTTGACGATGAGCTTTAATTTTGCACACGTTCACGTTGTGTAATATCATATGTGATGTTGAGGAAGCCTATTCTGCGGAGGTTGGCGCAGATTGTGGGGTTTCCCTTTGTGTGGTTTCGACAGAGCACACTTATGCTCTAATACTAGGACATGCTTTCATTCGACCATATTCTACAAAGACGCTCATATATGCTGCTTATCAGCTCTTCGCTGACGATTTGAAAAGCTCGGCTAGCAATAACTCGGTCCCGCCGCTTTGTTGACCACGAATCACGTCCAGGACGACCATCAATATCAACTTATGATCAACACTTCAATAAAACAAAGAAATTGGTGCTTGAGAATCGACGATTAGCAGTCAGAGATATTACCGGCATGGTTACAATATCAGAAGGATCAGTGAAAACCATTTTGAAACATCATTTGGACCAAAGAAAAGTGAAATCACGATTGGTTCCAAATCGCTAAATTTACTCGAAAGATGCCGTCGCGTTAACGTCTGTGAAACAATGCTTTCCGACTATCAGGACGTCATGAAACGTATTATTACTGGCGATAAGTCTTTGATCTATGCTTGCGACCCGGAAAAAGACGATCAATGGGTCGAATATTGTGGCAAAGGCGAGCCGAAGCCGACAAAACCATATCAAAAATCAAGGTTAAGTGGACAGTTCTCTTCTTTTTACGAGGTGTGGTGCACTTCGAATTCCTTTCGACCACCCAAACTGTCAACAAGGAGTACTATTTAAGTATTATGCGTCGTTTTGAAATTTTTATACTTCGAAAAAAAGTTTTAGGTTAAAAAATTTATTGTTTTAGATTTATTTAAAGTTTTTCTGAATATCTCGAAATTCAATTCGATTAATCTGACATACTAAAAATGATTATATCACAATAAACATGTCTAAGTCTTGATTTCAATATAGTTTCTTTACTCTCAAGCCGAATAGGCGTGTTGTAAGCGGTGTATGTATGTATGTTATTTGCCAATTTGGTTCACGTTGCGGCAACTAAAACTAACTGCAGTGCAACTATCGCTTATGAAGCTAAATTAGCAGTTACACATACACATACAAAGTCGTATATATCCACACGCACACCTATAAACGCTTCAAATTTGATTTAGTGAAGTTTTGCAATAGAAATCAAAATTCGCCCGCTTCATCAAGTGCAGCACCGCAATAAGATTTTTAGTTGCGCTATTACTTTGAGTGCTAACTATGTCTGAGTAGCATATATGGTACTTAACTACTGCATAAATACATACACATACTAAAGTAACATACTATATAATAATACTGTTGAAGTACTGGGCGTATACGCGAAACTATTTTCATTATAAATGTTATTCAACAAATGTTTGTTTGGCGCTTTTTCCATTTATTTCAACTAGGCTCTAGTTTCCCATGTTTACATATGTATAAACGTATATGTTTACATGTGTACAAATATTCAAGGGGCTGCACGTTTTGGCTATGTCATAGTCTCACCTTGCCGCCCTGCTTTCGCATTCGACATAAATATTTACTTTTATTTATTTAGTTGAACTTCTATGGCACATTGACTTGGCACTTTTGACTCAATGTCTATTCAACGCTGTTAACTGCAGTGATTGCTGACAGGATTCGGTTACGTGATTGACAAGCTATTGAGATTGTTGATATATTCATATACACTTGGCATCAAATGAAAGTATAAATTTTACAGACGTTATTTCAAGGCAGATTTATTAAAAAAATAATAATTAGTAATTCATACAATAATATTATATTAAGGGGTTACATGGGTTTATGGATTTAAAAAAAATTTATTTTTTTTTATTGTCTTATTAAATTCTACAATACCTATAGAGCACTGTCATAAATTTTTAAGTTGATCCTAGTAATAGTTTCGGAGATACAGCCTTGAGAACTTGTGCGCTCGAGGTAGCTAGGTTAAGTCTATCGTCTTTAAACGCGTTTTTCTCGAAACTGTGTCTTTGAAGTTGGTTGGTAAGAATTCTCGAGAACTATTCAATCGATTTCTTAAAATTTTACAAAAGTTTCTGAGAAACAATTCTTAAAGACTTGGAGGAAGGATTTTTGCTCGATTACAATTATTTGAAAAATAAAAAGTCGCGAACTTTTCACTGAAAATTAAAAATGTCTGCCAAAAATCCAATTTTCAGTTTTGTATTTCCTTCGTGCAAGTTTTAAGTTAAAGTTTCAGTAAAAACACGAATTTTTTCACTTTAGATAATCCTGTAACGCGGGCGCATCGTTATTCCGAGGGGTCACCGCAAATGGCGTCGCAATGGCGGAGTTTAATATATTTTTTCCAAAAATTTCAGATTTTCTTTGTTAATAGTGTATGTTTGTAACAATAAAAAATTCTAATAAAATATTTAATTTTTTATATAAGAAAAAAATTGTTGAAAAAATGCTATTTTTTACCCAGATCTTTAAGTAACAAATTATTATTTAATATATGTTTTTTCAGGTATAGCAAGAAAACTTTTTGTGCCACTACAAAATAGGGATTCTTATAAAAAGGTGGTCAAATGATAATATAAACTTTGCAAAACTACAAAACGTTTGGCTTAAAAGTAAATTTAATAATGAGTATCCTACCTTTGTTCTGAATTACTGCACGAAGACGTTTTGGCATGCTTCGAACCAAATTTTCTATTATTTTCATTGGAATATTATCCCACTAACGCTTCAGCTCTAAGAAAAATTATTGCAAGTTTACACGGCTGCTTTTTGGTATTTTGAAATCCAAAAGTGAGCACAAATACTCAATTGGACTTAAGTCCGGTCAGTGAGCTGGCCAGTTCAGTTTTTCGATTAAATTTCGTCAAGAAAGTGAGTAGCCAGGCGAGATGTGTATTTGGGATCGTTACCTTGTTGAAAGATAAACAACACTAAATTCATTTTTTCCGTTTTTTTTTTGTAAAATTTTTGTTAAAAATGTCAACATATGAAGCACCCTTTATTCGCCCATAGATTTAAACTAAACTACCTACACCAAATTTTGAGAAACACCTCTTAACCATGAGAGAACCTCCTCCAAGGTTCACTGATGATTAAATGCACTGTGGTTTTAAGCAATCAGAAGGTTTACAACACACTCGCTTACCCTCTTTTGAACTACTTTGCTCGAATTTGAATTCATCGCACCAAATTGCTTTATTCCAAAATGTGGTTGGCATATTTAGACATTGTTTTGTACACTCAATTTTTTTTCTTCCTCTTCGCAATGAAAATCATAGTTCGTTTTATAGCGACATAGTTTTTCAAGCCAAATATTCCAGGTTTCCAAACCATAACTTTCGACTAATTCCCTCGATGAAATTTCAGTGTTTTCAGCAACTTTCTTCGTATAAGGACTTTGGATCTCTACCGTATTGAGTCTTGTATGTCTTCCTTTTCTTGCAGTTTTCAAAAACCTTTCTTGCTCCAACCTTCTATAGAAATGGAATATTTTTCAGATAGTTTTTGATGCGTTTCATCTTTCATCATTCCTGCAATCAAACACGCCCAAAAAGAAGCCTGCGTACTAAGCAACAACGTATCACCAAAACATTAAGATTCACCATAACAGAAATTCATTTCGTAAATGCAAATTTATTAAATTTGTATCACCTGCCAGCTCTAACCACAGGTTCTACAGCAAGTGTTGCATTCAATACTATTTTCGGTCTTGTTTTTTCGCGCTTCCTTCACCAAATTAATACTCTATAAAGCACTATTGCTTTAACTACGGTATCGCTGATCCAAAATACCACCTCTCTGAAAGGACGCTACCGTTTCCAAATACCCTCTCTGCGACAGTATAAGGCAAAGGTTTAGTTGTTTTTAGTTACATAGGTTAAAAACACAAGCCTCCGAGTAAGGGTAGACGGACGTCTGGAATTTTATAACTCCTGGTAAATAAAAACAATTCAGTTTTACTAGGGCTGACAGCTAAACCGCTTATGATAAGAACAAGAAAAATTTGATTAATTTGAGGAATATCGAGTTGAAGAGAACTTCGGGTCACGAATTTGCAAACAAGCGTTTAAAAAACGTAATGTAATTATAAAGTAAGGGATATGATATTGTGAACTCGTCTCGACTCTGTAAAATATAACAACGTTTACAAATCGTTCAACTTTATTACGAAAATTCACGTTCTGTAGAGAATGTGTTTCGTGCACTTCGGTCAACATATGGTCAACATAATCGGCTTACTGAGCGTACTATTAACATTACCCACCTTGAGACCCATCATTCATTGTTGGATAATATTCGACCGAATAGACCTCATTCAGCATGCAGTGAAGAAAATATAGCAGCCGTAACTGAGAGTATAAACGAAGACCGTGAACCATTTGGGACGAAGAATAACCTGGTTCAAGAGCTATCATTTCATTCAAAAAAAAACAATGGTTGGTTTGGAAGCATCGGCCCATATTTCTTTAAAAATGATGCCGGTGAGAACGTAACCGTCGATGGCGACCGTTATTGATCCACGATAACCAATTATTTCATGGCCTCGTAGTCTCGGTGACATTTGATTTCAACAAGACGCCGCATTAAGAGAACACTTCAGTGGGCAGATAATTTCACGTATTGGGCCGGTCGATTGGCTACCAGAAGTGATATCACACCGCTAGACTTTTTCCCGTGGGGATGTGTTAAGTCTAAATTCTATACGGACAAGCCTGCTTCGATTCAGGCTTTGGAGCAAAGCATGACACGTATCATTCGCCAGTAACCAGTCGAAATGCTCTCATGAGTATTCGAAAATTGGACTCAACGGATGGACCATCTAAGATGTAGCCGCGGCCAACATTTGAAAGAGAATATGCTCAAAATATAAATGGCAAACAATATTCTTTCGATTGATAATAAACATTTCCCCTCAAACTTGAAGTTTCTGTGTTTTTTCTTTGAAAAAGTAGATACTCTCGAAATGGATTAAAAACAATTTTAATAATACATTTATTTTTATAAAAAATTAAAAAACCAAAAAATAAAATTAAAAAATTAAAATAAAATAAAAATGAAAATTAAACACAAAAAAAATATAAAAATAAAAGATTAAAATAAATATAAAAATTAAAAAAAAAATATATAAATATAAAAAATTTTATTTTTAAACAATAATAATACAAAATTCAAAAATTTTGAATTTTCAAAAATATACGGAAAGCCATTCACCATTCAGCCTTCCACTCAACAGTCCAGAACGCACATTAAATCAAAAATAAACTTCTTACAATAGAAAAAACACACCGAGTCATAATTCCGCACCAGCCACTCACCATAAATTCACAGCTAAATTCAGAAACACTTATTTTTCACAGACACTCTACAATGGCGAACATAACCTTCAAACTCAATTAAAGTCAATATTTCATGCGCTATTAGCTGTATTTGCAATTTGTCGCCATATTCTACACCATGGCACTGAATGAGATTTTAGTTGCACAACACAACACTCGCTGAGCAGCGCTTACCTCCGTTAGCAGCGCGCCGCTGGCAGACTCAACAAAACGGTATCGCACGACATTGACCACTCAGACGACACATTATTAATACGATTTGGTAGCAGCGCGCTTTTTATGCCACATTTTTGAATTTCCATTAAATTTTTTCCATTTGATTTCAATGTTGATGATGCAACAAAGCGATGAATAATGTCAGCACGCCGGCTCGGCAGCAAGGCTGGAGAGGATGGTGCTTAATACCGAAATATGGCGAAACGTGTATCGACGGGATACGAGTATTTATTTATGCGCGTGTGTTTGTACATGTGGCAGGCTTATATGCGCGTTGCAGTGCTTCGATTGCCGCTCCTGCTGCTTATGAGTAGTTGTGTCGCAGCTGCTGGCTGGAATTTACAAATGAAAGCATCTGCATGCTAACCACATGCTAAAAGTGCAAGTGCAAGTGTGCTGGCATATTTTTACATAAGTATGCGTTCAAGCATGTGTGCGTGTGTGTGTTGTGTTAAAATGAAAATTGAAAAGCACTTACCGGCATTGCCATGCCGCCACCGCCACCAGGGCGTATGAGTTACAACTAGCAAATGCTTTTACACCTGTCATACAACTCACCTACTCGTCGGCCCACCTGTGGGCAATGTCAGGCGAAAAGTTATGCATAAATTCATATATGTATTTTCTATGGTTCTTCACTTGCAGCATTATAGAAATATGCTTGAAGGTAAATCAAATTTCTGGAGTCGCAGCGACATTTTATATTTAGAAATATACGCTCGTTCATATTCATATAATGAAATTATTAAGTAAGTGATGAAAATAATTTTTTTGCTGAATGTCAAAAAGTATCATATATTTGTTGATTCGTCTCACTACTGGATCAATTATTTAAAAATTTAAATTAAATTTAATGCAAATTTAGGAGTTTATTTTTACTAGTTTTCAGTATACACTGTAAAATTTTTTAACAAAAGAATTAAATATTTTTCGAGAAATAAATCGCGTATTCTCCTCCAACGACGGTGAAGTAGGTCCTCCACTGCTGCAGTTCTTCCGGCCTTCTCCATGGATGAAAGCTAATTCTAGTTAAATTTTTTTTATTGTTCCAAACATACCCTATTAACAAACAAATTCTGAAATTTTTGAAAAAAAATGTTAAACTCGACCATTGCGACGACACTTTCGGTGACCCCTTGGAAAAAAGATGCGTCCGCGTTAGCAGAATAACTCCTTATAGGATCATCTAAAGTGAACAAAATACGTGTTTTAGTTAAAACCTTAACTTAGAACTTAGACGAAGAAAAAAAAAACTGAAAATTGGTTTTTTGGCAGACATATTTACAAAAAATTAAAATTTCGCGACGTTGTTTTCGAAATAGTTGTAATCCAAAAAAAAAGTTGTAATCTTCGCCCAAATCTTTAAGAATTGTATCTCAAAGATCTGTGTAAAATTTCATGAAGATCGGTTAAAATCGGCGCACTTATCCCAGCTAGTCTCGAGGGCACAAGTTCTCAAGGCTGTATCTCCGAAACTATTACTCGGATCAACTTGAAAATTTAGGACAATATTCAAGAGGAGTTGTAGAATTTAATAACACAATAAAAAAAGTCGATTTTTAAGCCCGTAAACCCATGTTACCGCTTAAACTGTAAAAAATAGAGCTTTTTGTCTCAATATATGGCGTTAATAGAGTTTCCGGTCAAGTCGAATTAAATTGAGTTTTCATGCCGATTTAGTTGAGTTGAGTTGGGTTGAGTTGAGTTGAGTTGAGTTGAGTTGAGTTGAGTTGAGTTGAGTTGAGTTGAGTTGAGTTGAGTTGAGTTGAGTTGAGTTGAGAGTTTGAGTTGAGTTGAGTTGAGTTGAGTTGAGTTGAGTTGAGTTGCGTTGAGTTGAGTTGAGTTGAGTTGAGTTGAGTTGAGTTGAGTTGAGTTGAGTTGAGTTGAGTTGAGTTGATTTGAATTGAGTTGAGTTTGAGTTGAGTTTGAGTTGAGTTGAGTTGAGTTGGGTTCATGGTATTCGAGTTAAGTTCAGTTTTTATGCCATTTGAGTAGAGCTCAGTTCTCTTAAGTTAAGTTGCCTGGAATTCAGTTCAGCAGAGTCGAATTGAGTTGAGTTTTATGTCGACTGAGTTGACTTGAGTTGAGTGGAGTTGTGTTCATTGGAGTTTAGTTGATTGGATTTCGTCATTTTGATGTTGTTTACTTACTTCATCAATCTACTCACAATTGCAAAAGTTTTTACGAAATAATGCTCCGCCTAACGCTACAAATGTCAAAAAGTTAGATACTTTGAAAACCAATAATATGGATAATTTCAATTTAAAACTCTTGCTATACATATGCTTCTGATATAGATTTGGCCAGATATCGTATAAAAACATGCAAGTAAAGTATTGCTCAATTACCTCGTGATCCAAAAAGGTTAAAGTTTGCCCTTAAATAGGTAAACAAGCACTCCTATATCTATTTTCACATAGCATTATTTGTTCCTAAAATATAATGAAAAGGTACAATTACAATTTACAATTAGTTTAAAATATGGACTATACAAAGATATTGTCATTCATTCATTTTGTATTTTCTTATAAATGTGATCTATGTGGCCTACAAAAAGTTCAGAAAACTTGATTCGGAAAGTATAGTAACGGAAATTTCCTATCTAATTTGAGAACAGGTATCTCAATTGGATAATATTTGTTATTTTTTAATAATTCTTATTTTTTAATATCCAATTGAGTAGAATTTATTCTCCTGAAATTTCATGTAGAATTTTTATCCACAGAAATAATCGTGCAGAAGATTTTATACCGATTGAGGCTCGGAAAAAATTGCTTACTATTTGCTGTTGATTTCTTCAGTAGCGCTTTTAAGAAAAATACGGTGGATAAAAAATGATAGGTAATGGTAAAAGGTACTGCAGACCACATTGTGCCCGTTTGAATGAATTCTTAATATAATTACGACAATAGAAAAATATCAATGGAAAGTGCCTGGATCATTCTGTCGGCTTAGTCAATTATTACTAACAAATTATCAAAATACATTCAAGAATATGCCCAGCGAATGAGTTGTTAATTCTCTGAGCCTATTCTTGAATGTGTTTCAGATATTCAGTATTAATCGAATCTGAATATAGGATTTGACTTCACGAAAGATCACAATATCCTATATACGGACTGACTGACGCCTAATATGCTGTAAATATTTTCAATTATCAACTGACACATAAGTTTTCCCTTAAACTTAATAACTGAATTCAATGAAAGAATACGTGTCCAGAGTCTCTTATATACCCAGTGTGCGAGGAACAGTATATACTAAAATCATGACGATATTTGTATAGGTAGCTTCTAAAGCACCCATGACCACTGAGTATTTGGAGTTACGGTAGGGTTTGGGTTCACCGTCCTTTGAGTGATGGACAAGACTCTATCTTTGGATGAGGTTTGCTACCCTTGCTCCCACATTGTAATGCCTTTGGTTCTCTCCTATCTCTCTGGACTCAATGGACGGTATAATGTTTAATATGTCAGCAGGGTTGCTTGATAAGGTTCGGAAACTCATATTTCCGGAAGCCTGTGCCTAGTGCCCGGTTCCTTACTTCACCCGAATAAAATATAACTGATCTCATTACCCTTGCAATTATAAATTGCCGGATGGAATGCACGCAGCGTCTGTTTGACATTATTCTCAATAAAACTTATAACATATAATTTATTTGCTCACATTCCGACGAGAGATATATGAATGAGGAGAAGTCGCTGCAGCAGAGACGCAGTGAGCTCTTTTACGGATGAGTCAAAGAAGGTCGGCTGGAGAGGGAGTTTTCTGTAAAGAACGCTCTTTCAATCTTAGCTTTGAGCTATCGGACCACTGTTGTATATTTTCAGGCAGAAATAGCTGCTATAAAAATGGCATTAGACCATAATGCTCTAAAATTAACAATCGTATTACGAAAATGAACCTCTTTCAGGGCGGTAACACCACCACTCCGACAGCAGTGTGACAATACTAGCGATGAGCTCACTAACTCTGCGCTCAAATCTTGTGGGTTGTCTGTCCTCGCTGGAAATAGCATAAATCTACTTCATCATCAAGAGTCGTTTTTGTGCCTGCTTATAATGGTATTGCTGCCATTTGCAAAGCCAATAACCTAGATAGAGGAGCACCTTTACCTCGTTCACATCGGAAAGGGACCGAGATGGATCTACATTGGCTTCCTGCGTTCTAACACTGAACCAATGGATCTCGTGTGCGCTTAGAAGGCGCTGGTTGCCAATCCGCTCCTGTTCGACTTCAACATCCCTTTAACCTAGAGTGGATTACACCACTTTCCCTTAGCAAAGTTCATTTGTTGCCATCGTAGGGGTTCTTACTGGACACTGTCCGATAAGCATTCATGCGGTTAGGCTTAAAATCTTGCCGCATGTTAGTTGTCAAAGTTTTCTGGTAGAGGGTGAGATGGCAACATCCAGGCACTTTTTGCTCCACAGTCCGTCCTTTGGAAGACTGAGGCTGAAACACCTCGCTAATCTTACATTCGGCGAACCAGAAGACATAGCCGTCTCAACAAATTTGTAGTAGGCTCAAAGCGCTTTGTTGATCTGTAAAGGTCTTATGATCCAGTTCTTAGCAGTTTATAGGTAACACAACAGCGCGGTGTATTCTAAGCTGTTCTTCGTGAGATCCTTCTGAGCGAGATCTTGCAATTTAATTATATTAAAAAGAAATTTAATATTATAAGGAGTAAGACCTTGATGCGTAAAATGTCCCTTATCATGCATATACTGCCATTGCATTGTGTGTTGGTATACTCCAATTGCTAATAGTATTTTAATTTTCTGTTTTGTATACCTTTTGATGTTTTTTTTTCTGCCCAAAATACCTTTGCTCATGTGAAGCGCGTGTCTTGCATGCTAGCCATTTCCACCTTTTAGTTTTCAAATTTATTTCTACTTTCTATACACTTTTTACTCGAGCTGTACATCCCATATATGTAACTGTGGTGTGTTTGCGCGTATATCACTTAACCGGCTGACACTTGCCTATTGGTGTGGCGGTGGTCAGTGTACTGCCCTTTTTGCTATCTTCGCCACCGGCTGACATTGGTTTGCACATTTTTCTGGCTTAGTTGCATATTTTTACCGCCAAAAACTCCCCACAAGCCATGGAACCCTTTCTACTGCCCAGCGCTTGTACGGCCGTTTGCGCTTTTACAGTGCGAGCGGTTGCTTAACGGTATATACACTTATATCTATGTATTTGCAAAGTCTACTTCACAGCCTGGCATTTAGTTGCGAGCAAATACTAGCTAGTCACTTTTAGTATGCCGTGGTCTGACATTGGTCTGGCCTGGCTACGGCCGCTCGTTTTGATGCTTTCATTAAATATTCCCTGCATTCCTTCTATTTGCGATTTTTTCTTTGCACATTTCTCGCACTTTGCTTCGAAGTTTTTTCACTTTTTTCATTTCTTTATCGCACTTTTTTTCCTCCGCTTTCTCTATGTTATTTTTGCATTTCGCTTCGCTCTAGTGCTGTTGTAGTTTATTGCATAGGCGACGATTTATAGCTTGACCGCAGTGGCAGGCTGTATTGCAGTCGCTCGCCGACATCATCAACGCGAAATCATTCAGTTGCTCGATTGCAGCAGCAACACTAGCACAAATGCACACTCACACACACGTACATCCGCCCACCTTTGATCACAAAAACAAAGTTTGCTTGCCAGCTACATTCTGTCCTAAGTGGAAGCGGTACACCCGGTCGTATACGTTACGGAAATATTGCATTTCCAAATCGCCGTTTGATATGGCTTATATCCATACATACGCATACACACATACTTATTACATATACATAAATACATAAATACATACATACATACATATATACATAAATACATACATATTTACAAATGTACATCGCTATGCCTTGCATATAAATTATTTCACTCACATTTACAGCAATTTGAGTGCATTGCTTTTCACTTACGCTGAGCTTTTCAGCTGCGCTCTGACCGCTGTATATTTCATGCCATTTGCCTTTCGAAATTTTTTGAAGATTTTTAACGCTTGAATTTTAATTTTTTTTTCATTTTTTTTGGAATGAATTTTTATTTATATTTTTTTTTTAAACCTAGTCACTTAAGGCGCACTCATTTTGGTGTTAGGAAGAATTATTGTATAGCTGACTTCATTACAAAATTGTTCACTGAGCAATAATCCAGAGCACTGTAATTGATTACCCGAAGGATCACTTGACTAGAAAGTATGTGGTCAGAGTGTTAAGGCAGTTAGATGAGTCAGTGACTTTTGACTTTATCTTTTATTCAATGCAAAATTAATACTCATAGCCTCAACCTTGTTGCAAGCCATATCTTCTGCTTACAAGATTAATTCAACAAAATTTAGGCAATATGTTCTTGAAACCGCAGAACAGCTGGTTGGTAAATATCCTCCTTCCTTCGGGTCGTAAAATTCAAATTCAACACTACTAAAGTCATCTTAAGATTTAGTTGATAAGACAATAAGAAAATTATTTGTAAAACTGTTGTTCGTTTTGTAATTATAATTCAGTCAAATACCAATAAATCGTCTCTCGCTAAAAATTAAATTTGTCATGGGGCAAACACCGTAAGGAAATAGTGACCCTATTATCTGCTGTAAACATGGATGACACCGAAAAACATGAGCCCCTGCTAATCGGAAAGTCAGCAACATCCAGGTGCTTTAAAAACGTTTTTAGCTTTCCAGTGCATTATCAACATAATAAGAAAACTTGGATAACAACAACTATTATTAACGCATGCCTTCAAGTAGTAAATGATTCCATGACAGCTAATAATCGAATGATATTGTTATTCACAGACAATTGTGCGGCGCATAATAGTTACCTTCATTTTAGCCAAGTGAAAATTGAGTTTTTGCTAGCCAAAACCATATCCAAGCTGCAGCCCCTTGTCATTGGTATTATAAAAGATTTTAAATCTTTATACCGTAACTTGATAATTGAAGAAAACTGTCAACATAAGCTTAATTTTTGACGGAACTCATCTCCAGTAATAACATTTCATCACTTGCTGGTCCAAGCATTGATTCACAGACGTTAATGCGGCGCTTTTTTTTTCAAAAAAAATTGAGTGCTTTGATCTTTAAAACTATTTTTCTCTAATCCTTTCAATATTCCAATGATGCCAGCAAGATCTCTGACTGTTAATCTTTGATCATCCAGCAACATTGGGTTTATTTTATTGACGTGTTGATCATCAGTTGATGTTGATGACCGTCCAGTATGTGGTTCGTTGTCAAATTTTTTTCGATCCTCTTTGAATAATTTGTACCAATCAAAAACACTTGCTTGCGATAAACGATTCAAAAGTTTTAATATTTCTATTTCTTGTCCACAGTATCATTATAGCGCTCCTCCTAAAACTCTAGACATTTTTTTTACTCTTAAACAATGTTGAAAAAATCTCACGAATGTATGCTAGCTGAATTCGGCTGAAGCCTAGCTTGGTTTAAAGAACATTCTTATGTGAAATTTGAAAAACGAATCAATTTCAATAGGCTGAATTTAAAAAAATCCTATATTTTTGAATCAATGTCTCAAATCGATCTTCTACAATGTAAGCGCTCAGTCCAATCAGCTCCAATAACCTCTCTTTAGACGCGCTTTTCTCAAAAGTACATTTGTTGAACCTCCAAGCAATTACCTACCAGTTTTTTTATCTGATCAAACATTTTTGGCGGTCTGAAAATGACCAAAACTTTAGGAAAATGTAATTTGATGTTTTTTTTAAGAAATCATTACCGCAGTCATGGTAGTTTTTTGTTTAGTGTCGTCTCATTTTCTTCCTTTCATTTCCTTCCTTTCAAAGTCTTTACTGTGTATCATTAATAAACCAAGTTTTTGTTTTAAATTACCATTTTTGCGGCTGTCAAATTGGGTGGGACCCTGAAGATTGTTTAGAATTGTATTACTACTTTTCTTTTGATAGATTTTTTTTTTATTTAGAGACTCTTTCAGAGAGTTTTAATTCCATAGGTACTTTTTATACCCTGAACAGGGTATATTAGGTTTGTCACGAAGTTTGTAACACCCAGAAGGAAGCGTCGGAGACCTTATAAAGTATATATGTATATAAATGATCAGTATGTTGAGCTGAGTCGATTTAGCCATGTCTGTCTGTCTGTCCATCTGTCTGTATATATACGAACTAGTCGCTCAGTTTTTAAGATATCGTTTTGAAATTTTGCAAACGTCATTTTCTCTTCAAAAAGCTGCTCATTTGTCGGAACTGCCAATATCGGACCACTATAACCTATAGCTGCCATACAAACTCAACGATCGGAATCAAGTTCTTGTATGGAAAACGTTCACATTTGACAATGTATCTCCACGAAATTTGGTATAGATTATTTTCTAAGACAACAATGTAATCTCCGAAGAAATTGTTCTGATCGGTTAACTATAACATATAGCTGCCATACAAACTTAACGATCGGAAAAAAGTTCTTGTATGGAAAACTTTTGCATTTGACAAGATATATTCACGAAATTTGGTACAGATTATTTTCTAAAGCAGCAATGTAATTTCCGAAAAAATTGTTCAGATCGGCTTACTATAGCATATAGCTGCCATACAAACCGAACGATCGGATTCAAGGGCTTGTATGGAAAACTTTCGCATTTGACGTGTTATCTTCACGAAATTTGACATGGATTACTGCTTAAGGTAATAATATAATCTCCGAAAAAATTGTTCAGATCGGATTACTATAGCATATAGCTTCTATATACACTTTTTAACTTCTTTTTTCGACATTTTTTGATTTCAAATGACAACATACGATAGTTTTTAATCCATTAGATGACGCTCTTGTTAAAATATTATGGGTTGGTTGGCTATGCTATACTATGATTTTATAATCGATGGGTGATGCTGCAATCTAAATATTTCAGTTTTCATCGGAATTTTATTAACCCATTTAGACCTGAAACTATTTTTTTTATTGAAGTGTTTTTTGCCTATTTTTATTAGTCCTAGGGTATCACAGAACATGAAAAAAGTGTTAAAAAATATTACATTTCTACAGGTTAGGTAGAAAAGGCCGTATCGTATGTGAAACAGTAGGCTCATATATAGTACATTTATATGCAATAATACAACCAAAAACAATTTCTTATCAAGGGTACTTCAAAATAATTTATTACTTCTGGTGTATCGTATACGAGACGGTAGGTCTAAATGGGTTAAGTTAATTTCTAAAAGTGGTGAACTCATTCTTTCAATTCATTAATTTTTCTCTTTTCTGTTTAAGTGCATTACTCAATTTGTCCAGTAGATTACGATACAGTACATACACTACACTTGCACCTAATCATGGTACTGTCGAGCAAAAGCTCAAAATAAACGGTGCCTTTGAAATCCTACCAAACAGCCAAATTATCTTGTTTTGGTGGCTATCGGTCCTCGAAGTGGTTGTGTTGGTTCACACTTTTTATATCATGATCCCTTGCGCTTTACATTTATACAATCCACTTTTCGTCGCCAGTAACAATGCGCTTCAAAAATGTATCCTCCTCCTTGACGTTTAATAAGCAACTCACAGTTGTTGATGCGATGAAGCAAATTTCATTCTGTTAGAACATAGAAAACCCATACGTCAGGCTTCGCAATTAATCCTATAAGTTTCACTTGCTTGTGGTCAGTCGTGTAAGACAAATTTGTGTCGACTAACGACTTTTTTAAACTACATCGACTTCGAGACCTGCCTTACCGGACGTGGTGCATACTCTAGCTCGAAATTGCCGGAACGAAATTTTGCCAACCACTTCTGGCATTGTCATACGGTTACAACATCTTCGTACACATCACAAATTTGGCGTTGCTTGAACTGCATTTTTACCCTTTTCATGGAACAAACATTTGATTGATTCATTCTTGGTGAAACTGGCGTAGTTCTTATGGGCTGGAATACACAAATTGCCAGAATGATGTTAACATGTTGTAGCCTCGGATGGGCTAAAGTCTGAATAATGTCTTTGTACACATTTTTCTTAAATAAAATTTGTTGTCAAATTCCTCTTATGCCCTGTTGAACATTCGTAGCACATATTTACATATTCGAGTTGTATCTTTAATGCAAAATGCGACCATTCAAGGCTAATATTTCCTTTGTGTCATGTTCGAAACAGAAATTATCTCTTCGCAATCAGCAAATACTCAACAGCAGTGAAATAAGATAAGCGTTCATATAAAAAATTTAGCAAAATTTTATCCTAGCTTGTAATTTGCCAAATAATGGCAATTAAATTGAGAAATTACATGCTTTAATATTCAAATGCTTGTGGCATTTTTAATATATTTACTACAAATAAATTATATTTGAATAATTATTTTTGCCAGCTCACTGCACTTGCCACCTAAAAGCGAGCAATCACTCAAAGACACTGCCAGATAAACGAGAAGCGCTCGAGGTAATAAATGCTAGGCTATTTTCAGTTCTTAATAAAGTGAAAATAAATCAAACTCCATTATTATTAATATATTCAAATGTAGTCAAACTAAGTTGCACTCACTTGCCCGTATTTGTTGCCATAATTGTCATTTAAGCGCACAAATAAAACCAAGTTGAACTAAAACGACAAAGACACATACTTTCAGGCGCACATACACACACATATACAGTTATATGATATTCAATGCAAGCGGTCAGTTGAATGAAGTCTGTGGCAGCAAATTATTGTCCACTGACAACAATACAAATAAATATATATAGTGTATGAAAATAAATATGTAAACAGCTGAGGTGTGGTGGATGCAAAATATACTCTTAATGTAGTTGAGCATTTGTCACCGAGCGGCATATTTCCAAGCAATCAGGATCTGTGTATTAGTGAATTAATTTATGGCAGACAACGATGCAGTAAACAGTTGATAGCATCAACTTTATATCTGTAGGTGAGGAAGATAGCACAATGCAAATATTTGTGGCGCAACTCATGCTTGTAGCTGCCTGCAGCTGCAGCGCAGGACGATAGGAAAGCCAAATCAAGTTATTTAAACAAGCTCAAGCAGAAGCGGCAACTTTTGCAGCAATCGAAATATTTTGCACTGATTTGTCGGTGCAAATGCAGTAATGGAAATATGTTTACTTATACGAGAGTTGTTTGAAAAGTTGGGTTAGGTTGATATGTTGGGTTAGAACTAAAAAGTAAAGCTGATTGTTTTTTTTTTTTTTGCTTTTTTAAAGAAACATTTTCAAAGAGTATATTTTAGAGTCAACCGCTATGTCTTAAAAAATGTATCGTAATGTGAATTTTTCACCATTTTTTTAATTCACCATGCATAGGCACAGATAGTAATCATACATAAGAGCTACTCAACCGCATTTCTGGAGCTTCTGACGAGTCGCTAATAGATATGTATGGTCTGGCGCTGTTCTGATGGAACATGACTCCTCGTCTAGTGTTTACTGCTAGCCGCTTATAGGCCAATGCTTCTTTCAATTGTTGACAGTAAAACGAATTAAAAGGTTCACTGTAAGTGAGCAACTAGTAGAACCTTCTTGATTGTCAATACTAGCTTGGGTATCATTTACGTTGCCTGGCCATGCGTAGAAAATATCGAAATTTTAGTCTAAAAGACCATGTAAAAACCAAAATCGCGAAATAATAGAAGACATATAATATAAGGTAGTAGGAGAAGGTATTGTGATCGGATGAGACTAAAATAAATCGTTTGGCATCGGATGGGCGCCACTGAACCTGGAGAAGCAAGGGTGTAAAATTAAAGGAACATCACGTTAACCTTACGCTGCGATTTGGAGGGGGCTTCATTATAGTGTGGGGATGCACGACGACCAATGGTACTAGTAGGTTGGCGAAACCGAAAGACGAATGACGACAGAGTCCTATATTGAGTTTCTGCGCAGTCAATAGCTTGGCACTGTAGGTGAGTTGGGTGAAAATGGACTAATACACAGCAAGGGAAACTCACAATTGGCCTCAGGTCATTAATATCATTATGCTGGATTCACCTCCGGACCTTAATCCCATCGAGCACCTGTGTAGTATATAAAAAAAAATGGGTCGCAAAGCAAAATCACCTCATTGAACGCATTATGGCCTAACGTAGAGCAGCGAGAGATCCCATTTCGTCAGGAACAAGATTAAGTTCTCGAAGTCTGGCAGACCCAACATCCAGAGAATATAAAACCAGGTATAAAGGAAAAAGTCCAACATTCCTTAACACGTTGAGGACGACGCAGTTTTTAAGTAGTAGTCAGTTTCATCTGGCGGCTTCTAGAACGGTAAAAAGCTGAGGCAGATATAAGCATGCCAAATTTCAGCATTTTGCTGAAAAGAGAACTAAAAAAAAGATTCTGCCAATTTTGTGAAAATAAGCCACCACTTTATTTAAAATGTTTAAAAAAAACTCACAATTATTAAAAAATATATTTAAAAATTTGTTTTGATACCAAATTATTTTTTATTTTATTTTAAGAAAATAGTTCTGAATAAGTGGAACCACGATCCTCTTACTCTTCCGAAGTAACAGTTAGCTGACGAATGAAATCCATGAATAACTGAATAATAAATAAAGAGGAGAAGCTGTTTAATATCCAGTAACAGTGTCATATGTGTGATATACCAATACAACAATTAAGACTAAATCAGAAACACTGTCACCTAAATACTTAGTACGAGGAAGTTTGGCAAAATAATTATTTTCTTAGGAAAATTTATTTCTGTGTTAGCGATTAACACAGACCGAAGATCGTTCCTACAATATTGTCCACACTTTAGTTAGTATTGTCA